>NC_056745.1:926645897-926685897 GCF_019279795.1 Protopterus annectens
ACATGTCTTGAGAGGGTACTAGACTGGACTTTATTTCGTTCACAGAATACCCTAGGCATCTTAGCACTGCTATCAAATATTCTAAATGATGAAGAAGCTCTTCCCTTTCTTGAGCCAGAATCAGGCAGTCGTCCAAATAAGGATAGATTTGTATTCCTTTTAGCCTGAAGAAAGCTATCACTGGAGCCAGAACTTTCGTGAACACTCTGGGCGCAGTAGATAAGCCAAAGGGCAATGCAGAGAACTGATAGTGAGAATTCCCAGCTCGAAAACGCAGATACTTCCTGCAACTTAGTCTGATAGGAACATGAAGGTAAGCCTCCTTGAGATCCAAAGTTACCATCCAGTGATCTTTGCCCAGCAAAGGTAAAAGCTGTTGTAACGTCAACATTTTGAACTTGGGAATGTCCAAATAAGTGTTGAGGATAGACAGATCCAAAATTGGCCTCCACGTGTTCCCCTTTTTTGGTACTAGGAACAGGCGAGAATAAAATCCTAGGCCCCTTTCTGGCACAGGAACCGGCTGAATGGCCCCTATTTGGAGCAACAGAGAAATTTGCCTTTGAGCCTCTTTCCTTTGTTGAGGAGGAATGTCTGGCATGCCTTTGAAAGGAGGCAAGGTATGGAAATAAAACCTGTAACCGTGGTGAATGATATCCAATACCCATCTGTCTTGGGTAATTAAACTCCAGTTTTCTTTGAAAAGTGCCAACCTTCCTCCCAAAGGTGCTGCCTGTCCAGATCATTCTGGCAGCAGAAAAGGCACCTCATTGGGTCTGTTTAGAAAGGACTGACCCCTGCCCTCACCAGAAGACTGAGCAGGAGAACTCCTGTTCTAGGCCTAAAAGAACTTTGAGCTCTGCCCCTACCACGTCTAGACCTACCCCTAGACTGGGAATCATAAGCAGGATATGTCCACCCCTTGGTAGGCCAATTTCTACTAAACTTGGAGGCTGAACCTGCAAAAATCTTTAACAGTCTGCATAGACTTAGCCTTGTCTTCCATTTTCTTTAGAACTGCTTCCACAGGCGAACCAAACAACACATCAGATTGTAAAGGAGCATCTAAAATCCTTGTTTTCACATGCTCAGCTAAATTCTGATCCCTCAGCCAGGCGTGCCTGCGAAGAACCGAACCAGTGGCAGCCACCCTCGAAGAGGCCTGCACAGCATCAAAACCACATTGCAAAGAATGCTTACCCACCTGTTCAGAAACATGAACTAAATCCTGCAACTCTTTACACTCAATACCTTCCGCCAAAGCATCTACCTTAGACTTTAATTGTGAAAGGAGATAATTTTGGTATTTCAACATGTGAAACTGGCAATTCAAAGCTCTCATGGCCAAAGTGGAAGAAGTATACACTTTCTTTCCCCATCTATCCAAAGCCCTTGCCTCTTTATCAGGAGGAACAGGATTTTTAACAACAGAAGCCTTAACACCTTTAGGCCCCTGAGAAACAGTTTCTGGGTCTGCCCTAGGACTCCTAAAAAGATACTTATGAGCTTCAGGCACCCTATAATATCTATCCGGTTTAACTGGAGCAGGAGGCAAAGAATCAGGGTTCACAGAAGCTTCTGCAAAAACATCCTCCACCACATCTAGAACAGGAGGTATAGCTAAAGGCCTATGTTGGGGTAGAAACAAAAATTCCCTAAGCCTTTTCCTGGAATCAGAGAAATCCTGACCTTCCCATTTAAAATGCTCCCTCATGGAATGAAGAGTCTCTGAAAATGAAAAATCCTCAGGAGGAGAAGCAGAAGGAGTAGAATCATCTACATCAGAATCAGAGTAAGGGGAATACTCCTGCAAGTCTTCAGCCGAAGACTCAGAAGCATCCGAACACTGCTCAAAACTCCCAAGCTCAGGTTCCACCCTAGGCCTCTTATCAGGAGGGGGCATAGAACCTCTAATCATTGTAATCAAATCTTCTGCCATCTTAAGCATATGCTTTTTAGGTACAGATCCTGAAGAACTAGGGGTAACACCTGAAACAAAACCTGGCCTGCCCCTGGGAGAAGCCTTGGAAACAGCAGGGGAGGGCCTAACCACCTTAGGAAGGGAGGGAAGAACAGCTACCTGAGAAGCCCCTTCCGCCTGGCCTACCTCCTGAGAGGTCACATCTTGCAGTAATAAAGTCTCTCCGTGGGATTCCAAAGAGATTACTGGCTGAACCTCTGGCTCCACCGAGCCCTCTAAAGAACCGACGTCCGGTACTGACGGTTCTTCCAGCCTAGGCTTTGCTGTTTTGTCCTTGCGCTTTTTGAGAAGCGGCGTCGGAGCATCCGACGGCATTTTATAATTACACCGCTTCCCAAAAACTAACCTGGCAAAATCTAATCTTCTCTTTATAGTGCGTTTGTTAAATCTAGCACAAGAGCGACAGCCAACAACGTCGTGCTCAGGCCCTAAGCAAGGTATACACAAGGTATGGTAATCCCTATGAGGTATCTGTTTCCCACAAGAAATACAGTTATTCACTTTTTCTGACATCCGGTAAAATACTGAGGCAAGAAAAAAACAAAATATTCCCCAACGGGGTACTTAGACAACTTGGATTCGGTCTGAAACTCCAACTTCGGAAAATCTCAGAACGCCAACCTGCACTTGCAAAACTGCTTCTGCATCGGACCATGCGGCAAAAAAGACTGAGGAAATGACGTCGGTCATGCGCATTTGTACCCTGACGTCCTGACGTCAGACTAATGCTCCTTGACCGACGTCAGCCGTATACTTTGGTATTCGGGCCGACTGGGACAGCGGACTACCCAAGTGCCAGGACTGCAGCAATGTGAGATGAAGAACATAAGTACTTTCTTACTTCATCTCTGGCATAAGCAGCAGTCATTAATAAGATCCCCCACTTCATATTTAAAATGCCTCTGCATAGTGTCCATAGCTGCTTTATAATGTGACTTGCAGTTTACTTCAATAAATGTACTATACACATTACTAAGAACATAACCTTTTTTTTTACTTGTAGTTGCAACTTCAGTCCCATTCATTATCCTTCTACACATTTATTACCAAGTGGAAATTAAGCTTTAGCATCATCCCCCAAATTAATACAGTACAAAAACATCCAGTCACTTCTTGCAGGAGCACAGTTCTCATTTATAAACTGCATCTTATAGAAATGACACTACAATTTTTCCATTTATTTCCTACTTTCACATAATTGCTGGACTTTTTCCTCGACATCTATACCACCTAACACTGATCTCTGGTTCAAGTCTAAAGTAATCCTAATTTTACTATTCAGCTCATGGGATTTTTTCTGCCACTCATTCATTTCCTTTGGAGCTAAGGAAAAAGTTGTATAGGCACATTCTCTGTATGGACTTTGTTGTTGCCATGAGAAGAATAAAAAGCAGTTCTGCATCCAAATGTCTGATACTCCAGGAAAATATTCTAACTACAGCTGTATGTATCAACATGAATCTTGCATCTGCCTCTCAATATACTCTGACTGCAAGGGTACACTCTTCTCTTCTTCCTGATGTACAGAGAATAATCATTTGCCATAAATATTGGTCTCTCTATTTGAAAATACCCTTCTGCCACAATTTTGTCAGGAACAAGTTATTTCTACTTGCATGACTAACTGCACTATTACAGGTCTTGGCTACTTTCTTACAGCCAGATTTGGAACATACAAATAGTGTGCCCTTTCAATTAACAAATCAGGCTATGGGAAATCAGTACATTTTCTTTTCTGTACTTTCAGAAAAATAATGCAATCTATTCCTACCACTTTCTCTGGTAAAGCAAAGCAAATCTCACACTGCATACTCTGCCTACTAACACTTTCTAAACAGTTCTTGAGAGGCCTCATATTCACTGTATTTCCCTTAATTTCAACCTAGTTTTAATAGCTCACCTGAATAACTATGCAAACCTTCTTGTATTCTTTCTAGTCTCTGTCATTTGACTTTATGTACATTAAACTGGTTTCTCACTTAAACACTTATGAATGCATCTGGTTTATTTTTCCCATCTAAACTACTGTAAGCAATCTTCTGTATCAAGGCTGAAAACTGATTTTTTTCCCCACTGTACAGCTGTAAAATTTATCCCCATCAGAATTTTTGTCTTCTCCCTTTCTAGTTGATTTTCTGTACTAACATCCAAACAGTATAGCGACTAGCCAGTCACTGAATTTTACCCAAACTGCCAGCATTCACTGGCTCTTTGCTTCTCTTTTTCATACTGGCAGAACTCTATCAACATGCTCTTTGGAGTTCAGCTATCTTGAGGAGTCACTAGAAAACAAGAATACAAATATGTGCTCTTCTGATAAAGCAGTACACAATGTATTGTGTTATTTTGTAACAAATGTTACTTAAACACTGATGCACACTGTGCATAAAGAGGAGGGGTCTTAAGAACTTGGGTATAATGTAAATTCTACAGAAACTCAGATGAATAAACTTTAGAAATCATCTGCAGTGTCCACTTGTCTTATGTATTTAGTCCTGTCAGTTGTTAAAAACTGTTTCCAGCATATTACTGATGTGGTTAGATAAGGATCAAGGCAGAAGTTGCCAGAATGATCTCTGTTGATACTTACCTTTCTCAGCTAAAGTAAAATATGAGATTAGTATTTCTCTTTAGGGTACAGTGAAGATAGGTTCTTTCGGGCAGAAGGACCTTCCGCAGTATGGGTAGTTTCTGTAAAAGCATGGTACAGCTGCACTTAGTGTGTCTACTTTGCATCAGTTCCTCCTTTCCAAGGCTTTTAAAATACCATCAAGAGACATGAAATAATGGGAGGCCAACAAAGACCAACTTCAAATGGGGTTTCTTCCCCCCCCCCCTTTTTTTTGACATTCACTTGGGTATGCAAGAGGATTTTTTTCAAGCAAGTATGGTGCACATTCAATGTTTGTGGTCAACATTACTGATGTTAGTGTTCGGGTGCTTCAGTTATAATCACTACAGCAATAGATATACAAGCATTTGCGTATACATGTATGTATGTTTGTATGGGTATGTATACTACACAAACATATATATTAGTCCACCTCTGGATAACCGTATAGTCAGGTGCTTTACTAATAAATGGGGAAATTGACTGTATTCTTTCAATAGGGCAATGAATACAGACTGCTGCCCAGTGTTGTTTATGCATTTTCAAGTACTGTGTGATAACTGAAAGTGATGAAGACCCAGTGTCCTACTGTAATGTAACCACTCAGCAAATGCTTTGTATAACACTGGGTGGGAGAATCTTAAGACAGTGTTTTACAGACCCATGTAGATGCAGTAACAAGAATGATCTACTACAGTGATTCAAGCACAATTTGCTTTTGCTCCAGTAATTTACTGCTCATCACTCAAAAATAACTATACTCCTGACAAGCAGCAAGTTAAGAAAAAAGCCACCTTGCACCCATTAAAGTAGGACCTCTACTATCACACTCTGATATAGGTGAGAATCAAACCTTGTATGTTCTGTCTGTGAGGTTAACTATTATAACAATCCCCATGCTGATCACTAAATACAATGCTTCCAGAGTTGCATAGACTCTGAGAAATTCTACATAGAAACAAAGTCTGTGTTTTCAAGTCTCTCATACCTTAATACTAACACGGGAACTCAACTGTGAACAAGTGTACTACTGTTAACCATACCACTAATGAGGCCAACAACTGTCTTTACATTTATTGTTCACAAGCTGAAGAGGCACAAACAAGACCCTTTTCAGCCATGACATGGGCTGCTGGTATAGTACTATTATCAAAGTAAATATAAAATAAAATGTGTACTATATACATGTGAACTGACAATGCTGCATCTGTAATATCTCCAAGTAGCCAACTTGCAATCATAACTGCGAGGTTATAGAGCTTCTAAAAAATGTAAATGCATAGTTCTGAGAATTTACAGTATTACTAAATCACTGTACTCAAAGCTTTATATAAAGAACAAAAGCTTGAACAATGTTACAACAAAATGGCTAAATTTGCTGCTAATCAACTACATATAGCTTCCCCAGTGCATTAAGCTTAAACAAACTGGCTACAGCTCCCTAAAGGTCTCACAAATTCTTGATTAATCACCACCTATAACATAATGACCTGATAAAATGCTCTAGTCTAAAATATATCAGACAAAGTACAGTTTTGTACCTACCATAAATGTAGATGTCCGAGAGGAATGCATCTGCAGTCTTTACAAATGGGTTGTCCTGTCATCAGGCAGCCCTTGGTCGGCAGTTCCAAAGTCTGGGTCTGGCTTCGGCTGGTGTTGCACTTCACCCGACATCATTGCGGCAGTTCTTCGGGTATAAAGGCATCAGCCGACGCCATTTTCCTCAGTGTTTCTTGCCCCAGATGCCAGGTGCCCTCTTTGTTGGCTAAATTTGGATAAATGCCAAAGTTTCCAAATAGTAGAGAGCAAACACACAAAATAAACATGTATGTACATATATACAAACAAATACACCATAATAGATCCCCAAGCTAGCTGAAGATTGGTAAGTACCCTAGGAGTACCTCAGAGGTGAAGGAGGGTGGGTAATCCTGACTGCAGATGCATTCCTCTCGGACATCTACATTTATGGTAGGTACAAAACTGTACTATGTCCTTCAAGGATGCATCTGCAGTCTTTACAAATGGGTAGAATACCATAGCTAAACTAGGGAGGAGGAAATGAGAATAGATTATGGTGTAGTCAGGATCCCTTGCAAAACAGCAGTGGCAAAACCAGCACGGGATCTAGAGTATAGAGGTAAGTTATAATGCTTGGCAAATGTATGCACGGAGGTCCAAGTAGCAGCCTCTATAATGTCCTTGGTAGCCACTCCTCGTAAGAAAGCTGTGGTAGTGGCTGTGGCCCTTGTGGAGTGAGGCCTGATGTTCTCTGGAGTTTTCTTTCCATGGTAGGAGTAACAAAATCTAATGCAATTTCCTATCCATTTGGAGATTGTCTGTTTAGAAATTGGTTTTCCTTCTTTTCCTGTTGCACAAGCTACCAGAAGCTGGTCAGTTTTTCTATTGTTTTTGTCCTGTCTAGGTAGTAGCGTAATTGTCTGTGTACATCCCAGTTATGTAAGAGCTTTTCTCCCCTGTTCTGTGGATTGGGGAAGAATGTAGGAAGGTGGATAGCCTGATTTAAAGAGACTCTGGATACCACCTTAGGCATGAATGTAGGATTTGTTCTCAAGGACACTCTATCTTGATGGAAGATCAGGAAGGGTTGTACTGCCATTAATGCCTGTAGTTCAGAGACCCTTCTTGCTGAAGTTATTGCCAGCAGGAAAGCAGTCTTCCAGGATAAGTATTGCAATTCTGCTGTAGCTGCTGGCTCGAAAGGAGGTAGAGTCAGCTTTTCTAGCACAAAGTTCAAGTCCCATGCTGGCAATGGAGGTTTCCTGGGAGGTTTTACATTTTTAATTCCACTCAGAAACTGTCTGAGCAGAGGATCTTGAGAAGACAGGAGGATTCAAGCTGTATTCTGCTGAAATAGCTGATGCATGTATCTTGATGGAGGAATAGGACAGGCCTGTATGGAAGAGCTCCGCCAAGTACTCCAGGATGTTGGCTATGTTCACCAGTGTCACATCTTGCCCCTTTGCAGTACTCCAGATGAGATATCTTTTCCATTTTGCTGCATAATTCTTTCTTGTTGAAGGTCTGAGCCTCCAGGATTATGTCTTTAACCCTTTGGGATAAATTTGGGTTAATTGCTGTTATGTAATGTTCCAGGCAGTTAGCTGCAGAGTTTTTAGGTTTGGATGCAGTATGTTGTAGTTGTTCTGTGTCAGCAGTAATGGGATCAGGGCAGTTTCCATATTTGTTCCCGGGACATGCTCCTCAGCAGTGGATACCAATGTTGTCTTGGCCAGTCTGGGGCTATCAGGATGATCCTCGGACGTTCCTCTTTGATCTTGAGAAGCACCTTGTGCATCAAAGGAAGTGGTGGGAATGCATTATGCTGTCAGGCTTTTCCAACTGAAGGATAGGAGTCCACCTTCCAAGCAAGTGGGTGGTAAGTCCTTGTGCAGAATTTCTTCAACTGGTGATTGCATGGGGATGCAAACAAGTCTATTTGTGGTAATCCCCATTCTCTTGTGATGGTTTTGAAAATGTCCGGATGCAGCATCCATTCGTGGGCATCTGTTGTAGTTCTGCTTAATATGTCTGCTAGAATGTTTTCCTTCCCTGGTACATAAATTGCCTGTAACTGAATGTTGTAGCTCAGAGCCACATCCCATAGGTCCAGTGCCAGCCGGCATAGGGGGTATGAGTGTGTGCCTCCCTGTTTGTTGATGTACCACATAACTGTGGTGTTGTCTGTCCTTATCATCAACTGGCCTTCTTGGAGAAGAGGTCTGAATGCCTGGATTGCCAATTTTACTGCCATTATTTCTTTTAGATTTATGTGCAGATGCAGCTGGTCTTGAGTCCATAGGCCTTGAATGCACTTGTCCATCATGTGTGCCCCCCAACCGAGGTCCGAGGCATCTGTCGTGATAGTCTGTCTTGGTTGACTTTTGCAGAAGGGCAGTCCTGTGTTTGATTGACAGGCCTGAGCCCACCATAAGAACTCTTGTTTCAGGCATGGGATCAATGGAATTTTGGTTTCTAGGCTGTGCTTGTGCCGAGACCACAAATTTTTTAGGTACCACTGTAGCTTTCTCATATGAAGCCTGGCATGAGGGACCAGAATTATGCAGGATGCCATGAAGCCTAGAGCTTGTAGCACTTTTCTTGCAGTTAGATGGCTCTGCTTTGTTAATGCCAAGAAGTAGAGAGGAAGTTGCTCTTTCTTTTCTGCAGTTAGAAATGCCATTTGTTTTGATGTGTCCAGTTCTGCACCCAGAAAGGTTATTATTTGGGATGGAATCAGCCTTGACTTTTTTGTATTGACTGTATATCCCAGGGCTTGTAGCAGGTAGATGACTCTTTGTAAGTCTTCTGTTAATTTGTTTTGTTGTCCGCTTGTATCAGGCGGTCGTCCAGGTAGGGATAGATTTGAATTCCCTGAAGTCTGCAATGGCGATTACTGATGCCAGGCATTTCGTGAACACTCTGGGCGCAGTAGATAAGCCAAAGGGCAATGCTGAGAATTGATAATGCTCTGATCCTGCAAGAAATCTGAGGTATCTTCTGCAAATTGGTCTTATGGGGGCGTGCAGGTATGCCTCCTTGAGATCTAGAGTTACCAGCCAAGACTCCTTGCCCAGCATGGGAAGAAGCTGCTGTAGGGTCAGCATTTTGAATTTTGGAACAATGAGGAATGTGTTTAAAGCGGACAGGTCTAGAATAGGCCTCCATTTGTTTTCTTTTCTTGGTACCAGGAAGAGCCTGGAGTAAAATCCCTTCCCTTGCTCCATAAATGGTACCTTTTCCACAGCTCGCATTGTTAGTAATTGAGATATTTGTTTTAGAGCTTCTGCCCTTTGAGAAGGTGGTAGGTTTGGTATTCCTCTCTTTCCTGGTAGTGCATGGAAATGGAACCTGTAACCTTTGTCTATAGTCTGCAAAATCCATTTTTCTCTTGTAATGCAGTGCCAGTTTTTTGAAAATAATGTTAGCTTTCCGCCTAAGGGTGCTTCTATTTGTTCCCTGGTAGGCGGTGCCACCGCCAAGTCACTGTGATTGAGCTGTTGTAGTGGTGGTGGCTGTATCCGTGCCTCGTTGATTGTTACCCTGCCACTGGCAACCCCTGTAGGCACCCCTGGATTGGTTTCTGCCTCTAGAGCGCCTATTCCTGCCTCTTTGTGCCTTAGAGGAGTCCGGAAAGGACCAATTCTTGGAGGGCCAATTCCTGCTAAACCTTGGAGGTTGAACTTGTAAGAAATCTTTTACTGTTTGCACAGATTTTGCTTTCTCTTCCATCTTTTTTAGTACCTGCTGTGCGGGGGCACCAAATAAATTGACCTTGTCCATAGGTGCATCCAAAAGCTTAGATTTGACATGGTCTGGCAATGCCTGTTCTTTCAACCATGCATGCCTCCTGATAACTGTGCCAGTCATGGCTGATCTAAAGGAAGCCTCCAGTGCATCATAGCCACATTTTAAAGAATGGTTACTAACCTGCTGTATGTTATGTAACATTTCTTGAACATACTTTTTATCTATAGATTCTTCAGAGGACAGTTTTTTAGTCAACTGGTCAAGCATAAACTCTTGATATTGAATCATATGAAATTGGCAGTTCAAAGCTCTAGCTGACAAAGTAGCAGAGGTGTAAACTTTTTTACCCCATCTCTCTAAGGACCTGGATTCCCTTTCAGAGGGAGGGTTTTAGAAGAAGTAGCTGCTACAGCTTTAGGGCCCTGGGAGATAGTCTCTGGATCTGCAAAAGGGGCCTTATATAAGTGGTGATGAGTGTCCGGGACCCTGTAGTACCTATCGGGCTTAGCAGGAGCCGGAGGTAAAGTATCAGGAGTAGTGCAAGCATCATTAAATGCATCAACAACAGATAGAACTGGAGGTATAGCTAAAGGCCTATGCTGTGGCAAGTGTAGAAAGGCCCTAAGCCTTTTTCTAGAGTCTGAGAAATCTTGGCCCTGCCACTGAAATTGTTCCCTCATAGCATGCAAGGTTTCCCCAAAGGAAAATTCCTCAGGAGGAGAACTGAAGGGATGGACTCCTCAGCATCAGAGTCTTCGTAAGGAGAATAAGAAGCCTCAGGAGGGTCTGTATGTTCTGAGTCATCAGAGGAATCATCTGTGGCTACTGGCTCAGGGGGCTCTGCTCTAGGCCTCTTTTCTGGAGGAGGGAGAGAGGCCCTGTCTGGATGAGGCTGGGATCCACGAATTAAAGAGATGAGATCCTCTGCCAAAGAAAGCGTATGGGAGCTGGTGCTGGGCCTGTGAGAGGGGGGCTTGGCAGGCCCAGGTTTTGAAGCTTTGGCTGCTTTAGCCCTGGCAAAGGCCTTAATAGACATAGCTGGAGGAGGCCTAGCAGCTCCACGTGCAGGGGTAGAAATATCTAGGGGAATGGTGTCTGATAATTCCTGTGAAATCGCAACAGAAGGTTGGATTTCAGAAGCCGTTTCTACCAGGATAGAAGAGGCCTCGGTAGAAGGCAAGTTATCGGCTGAAGAAAGAACCGCTTGCTCGGTTTCGGCCGAAACCGAGACACTCGCGGTTTGCTTAACCGCGGTTTCGGCCAAAACCGCGGACCACGAGTGTCGGTCCTTTTCTTTGCGCTTTTTGGTTATTTGCGTAGTCGGAGGATCCGACGGCATAATGTAGGCAAAATCGGAGCCGAAAATCTGTTCAGCAAAGTCCGAGCGACGTTTAAGCGTCCGCCGGTTAAAAGAAGCACAGGCTAGACAAGCTGCTACGTCGTGGTCTGGGCCTAAACAATGTATGCAAAAGGAGTAGAAATCTTTATGAGGTATTTGTTTCCCACAAGATAAACAGTTATTAACTTTCTCTGACATCGGCTGAGGCAAGAAAGAGTCCCCAACGGGGTACTTAGCTTTATAGAAGTCTTCGAAGTAGTATTCGGTAGTAGTAATCTCTGGATCTGACCGACCGGCACTTGCGAACAGCTTCTGCTTCGGGCGCCACGCGGCAAGAAAGACCGAGGAAAATGGCGTCGGCTGATGCCTTTATACCCGAAGAACTGCCGCAATGACGTCGGGTGAAGTGCGACACCAGCCGAAGCCAGACCCAGACTTTGGAATCCGGCCAACCGAAGGGCTGCCTGACGACAGGACAACCCATTTGTAAAGACTGCAGATGCATCCTTGAAGGACATCTATACTCCCCTAACAGAATATCACATTCTACAGATAAAACCTTACAGAAAATATCAAAGTCAAACAAACTACTGGAGACTCCATATTAATTTCATACATCTGTCAATCATCTGTGTTGTTGGCATAGTAGATGTTGACACTCAGAATTTCGTCGAAAGTCAACTCCTATATATATATATATATATATATATATATATATATATATATATATATATATATATATATATATATATATATATGGGTTCCCTTAAGAAGCTCGAAATACTGAAATCTCAAATTTCAGTATTTCGAGCCCAAGAAGCTGAATCCACAGAACAGTGAAAGTTCATCAGCGCGAAATTCAAAACCTCGAATACTGGAGGTTTTGAATTTCGCGCTTCTAAACTTCTGCTGCGGTCATGTCTTCAGGTAAGTATGTATGTGTGTTAAGGGGTTTGGGTAGGGGCTGTGGTGTGTGCCAGCGTGTTTTGTTGCTGTGATGTGTGTGTGTTCGAGGAGAATGTAGCTTGTGTGGTGGTGTTTTGTGTGTGTTTGTATGTAGTGCAACCTCGGAGTGAGAATATTTAAGTAGAGGGGATATGGGGGGCTTGCCCCCCACATGGGGGGTGCAGGGGGGCTTTCATGTAGTAGAAACATTGTGTGTGTTTGTGCGGAGAATGGTGTGTGTGTGTGTGGTAGTACCATGAAATTCAAAACCTCTGGTATTCGAAGTTTTGAATTTACTGGTTTTCAGGTTTCGCTGTTGTGTGGATTCGGCTTCTTGGGCCTGAAATACTGAAATTCAAGATTTCAGTATTTTGAGTTTCTGAATCCTGAACGCACTAAACAGCAAAAAAACAAGACAAAAATCAAACTGTCACAGTCTGTCAACCCCACCACTAGCTATATACTACCTACCCAAATAAAATAAAAAAAACACATACATACACTAACCAAACCCTACTTCTAACCTAAAGTAAAGGTCAAAACCCTACTTCCAATCTTACACTAAACCCCACATACACAACTAACTATGCACTACCCTTAACCCCTCCCTAACCCTAAGGTCCGTAACTACCGCACACGTCCCCTACAGACATACACCAAAACAAAACAAATAATCCACGTGTGTGTGGGACAAAGAACGGATATGTTTATATGAAATTTCACATAGCACTGGGAAACACTTACTGCACAGATTAGTCTTGTGATTTTTTTTTCCAGTGGGGAGCTGTGGGACACTAGTGGTCTCATAACTGTAGGAAATGTTTTACAGTTTTGTAAGCTGTGTAACACACTGGAAAGCTATCTGTTATACAACAAAATAAGATGTGTCCAGTGGGGCTATACAATTATTTGCGTGTGTGTGTTGACTTGCACAGAGTCTTCCTTGGACTACAGCCCAGATAACCAGTGTTTGATAGTGGCACTGCTGTCGGAGGTACCAGACAAAGCAACAGGAGGATCACGAGCAGCCAATGTCAGCTCATTCATTCTCAAAATCGGCAGGCTGCTAGGTCTGCAGCACTGGCAATACCTATCAGTGGCTGCGTGTTATCTCCTGCCTGTAGTGACATTGCCAGCATGATGAGGATCAAGTAACAAATACAAGTCCACAAGATAACTATAGGAGTGATGGGGTAGGTTACTTCCTATCACTTATCTCTCACCAGATGGTAAATGAACAGGATGATTTGGCTCTTCAGATAGTAATGAATGAGTTACAGAGCTCTTGCACAGATGAGGGGTGCCTCACTCTTAGGTTCATAGATTAGTACTAGGCTAATTGCCCTTACGGGCCATTTTAAGCCTAGCCAATTACCCCATATGAGAATCAAACCCTGCACCTTGTGTCTGCAAGGTAAAGACCTTAACCATTCTGCCATCTACCCACCCCTATTTTGATGCTTGCATGAACTTGATTTTCATGTCCCTGAATCAACCACACCCTGTGAGTTGGTGATATCCGTACTAATTTGTATTGCACAATGTCCAGATGTACTTATTTATACTTTATTAACCTATTAAATGAACTGGTCCAAAGACCATTTTCAGTCATGACCCCTCCACAGTAGCAAAGATAATGACAAGTAATACACATACAAATACAAAAAAAAAATACTACCATTAAGGCATTTGACAATGATTGCTTGTGCAGTAAATAGCAAATGGATGACAGTGGATAAATAAAATAAACAGTATTTACAAGAATGCATACGTTATTATGCTTAAATATACAATAAGGAGGATTTAAACTTATAAATACAAAATCGTATAATATATTGCACAGCTCACAGCACTGTAAAATGTTACTACTGTGTAGTGGACTAGGAAACAATTTGTGAACATTGCATGGCTGTACAAAAAAAAATGAGTGGAATAAATAGATTTGCATCACTCTTGTTATCTAAAGTAGTATCAAACAGAGTAAACCTGCACATTTTGAAATGGAACCACCATTACAATGGACTCTAAGAACTAGTTTGCTGTTGCATTAGCCAGTACCTCTATAGCAGTTAGATTTACTCTTCAAACAGATGGTCTTTGAGAGTTTCATTGAAAGTCAGTAGTTGGTCTACATTTTTAACATTCTCTGGAAAATGGTTCCAAATAGCTGAAACTATGACTCTTTCTGACTGGAGAGTGACTGTCTGTGCTTAACGTACCTGATTGGTCTGGTTGCTATTCGAGGCATCTACCAGAAAAAGACAACAAGCCTACAGACCCTTGCATCATCTGGAACAAGACTGTGGATCACCAAACAGGCCGTGGCCTGCTTCTCTTCTTGGGATTGGTGCTAACATTTTGCTTCTGGTGAGAGAAGAAGCAAAGGAGTATTGTATCTTGCCTCAGGTGGGATGAGAGGTCCAATTGGGTGCAGGCAGAGAAGTCACTGGGCAGATCCTTGGGGGTGGTGGCTGGACAGGCAGGCAAAAAAACACTTGATCTTCGTAAAAACTGTTTATAGGAGTTCCGTAAACAGAACAAGACATCAAAAAGATGCAAACTGAGCAAGGGAACAAAGTAGATTGGCTAGCTTTTCTTCTGCATCTGTCACACCGCTTACACACCTAGGATTAACCAACCAGCTTTACACACCTTTGTGAGGAGAGTGGAAACTGGCACAAAGAGAAAATCCATATGAACAATGGCGGATGGGGGGACATATGTAAAACGTAAGGTATCCCAACCAAGAATCAACTGGACAACCTCTTGCTGTCAGGTAACAATGATACCTACTGCACCACTTTGCTGCCTTAAGCAACAATAGAAAGTTTTAATTTCAGATTCGTGACCTGAGACAGTAACATTTGTTCCATTTATTTTCACTGGATGTCCAGGAAGAAATTTAACTGGGTACTGTAAAAGAATGTTTTGCATTTAGTTTTGTTACTTTACTTGCTTCTTCTTCTTTTGGCTTTTCCTGGTTAGGGGTCGCCACAGCTGATCACCTATGAGTTCATGATTGGCAGTGGAGTTTTATGGTGTCGACTTGCCAGCCCGGCGCCGAACCTTCCACAGAAGGCACACATATGCATGCACTCACACCTAGTGCCAATTTAGAGTGTCCAATCCACCTTCAGCATTGTCTTTGGGATGTGGGAGGAAACCGGAGCACCTGGAGGAAACACATGCGACCACAGGGAGGACATGCAGACTTCACGCAGGAGGCACCCAACCAAGGACCGAACCGGAGAATATCTTGCTGTGAGGAGGCAACGCTAACCGCTGCACCACCGTGGCCACTCTAGTTTTGTTACTTGCTAAGAATGTAATTGTAAAGAAGTGGAAGCCTACAGATCTTCTTTAATAATTGAGCTACACTTAAGGGAGTTAAGCCAACCTGGAATTCACCTGTAATCAGCTTACTTAGTTTTTTTATAAAATGAAACTAGAGATGCTGTTTACTATCTTATCACTAATCTTATCTCATGGTTCATTTCACTTCTGAACATTTTCTCATTTACATCACACTGTACTGGAATTAATAAACTAAGGCACAAAACAGGTTAGCCATATTCCACCTCCAGCCAGTCAAACGGATATTTAATAGCATCAACTTTTTCCATATTTTAACTGGTGGTGTAGTTAGTAAATACTACTTTTTTATTTTGGATTTTTGTACTCTTACTTGGTTGTTTAATGATGAATTTTTTTCCTTTGATATACTAAAAGGTTAACATTAAACTGGGGGAAATGCATCTGACCCATACAAGACCTTAGCACTGCAAAACACCTTATGGTATGAAACTTTTTTTTTCAAGTATTTAGGAACAGGCATAAAGATACTGTGCTCATGTTTTGAAATGAAACTGCTGAAAATGTTAAAAAGAAGGGCCCTGCGTTTAATTACATAAATATTCTCTTTTTTCAGCGTTTAATGCTTTTGCCCAAAACCACTTTTCAAACCACGAGCAAAAAATTTTCATGCACACTAAGAGATAACCCATTATGCAAAAACAAAACCTACAGTCCACAGAAATAGTTCAGATATATTACTTCATTTTGTTAACCAGGTAAACCTCAGAAAGGCAAAGGCATTTTACATGGATGACTTAGTGAGAAAACTCCATACAAATCTAGGGACACAACCTCCTTAAACTTGTCAGTCAACCAAGCAGCATGTCTTTGAAAGAGCATCGACAGGAAACTCATGGGCTTGAACAGAGCATGCAAAACTGCATCCAGCCAGCAATCACAGACCAGGTCTAGCCTCACCAACCATGCAGCTAAGAGCAACACCAACCACTATACTACCCATATTAAAAATTATATACTTATTGAAAGATTGCCCCTAAACAAGAGACTTATAAACATTTCTGATATGTTTCTTCTTTGTCTTCTGGGTTCTTCCCCACTGACACATTTATTCTCAAAGAATGGCTACAGCACCCTGGCATTTGTTACTATTCCTTGATTGAACAACACCCTTCAGAAAGGGGTATCTTTTGTAGCATTGACTTAAGATTACCCTACGTCCTGCAAGAATGGGAAGGGTGACTGGTATGCTCATCGTATAGAAAGTGAGACAAGCTGTCTAACATTCCTGAGTAAATGCCCATGCTTAGCTAGTTGACAGTGACATGTTATGTCCCTGCAAACTTCCACCCCAATTGTCAAAATACAATCCCTGTCCCAATTAAAGCAGAATGGATGTTTTTTGGTGATTCCTTCTTGATTCCACTTACATCCTTCCACTAACAAAAACCTGTTAACCCCAGCTACTACTCTGATGCAGAGGTCACAATTCAAACCAAGCAGTACAGATGGACAGTAACCACCACACCAATAAAGCAAGCTCCAAAAACTGAAATAATGTTGAAACTACACTTATGATCACACATTTAGTTTCAGAAATGCAATTTTGCTACTGAAACCAACTCAGTAATGCAGCTATCCCTTCACTCAGCTAAGGCAAATAATGTATATTTGCAGATGCTGGAAAACAATTTTCATTATAACAAGCGATTTCTCCACTACACAACCCAAATACTGTTTGAACGAATTATTTAGAATATACTTGTTTTCTCTTTGCTGCTGTCTTATTTCCTCACTCTGATGACAACAAATTAAGACCAACCCAACAGCACACATCAGGATCTGCATTGACAGTTGTTTAAAGGTTTCACAACTGGTATACCAATTATAGAAGAACTAATGAGTTATCTATGAGGCTAGAAATATAGAAAAAGAGGGAGAAGATTCTGTAGTTACTAAAAAGTTAGGACAATGGACTATACATGTATGAGGTTACAATGACATTAACAGATTTATTTTGCTGTGATACCTGTAAACATGCAAAAGTGCATGGAAAAGAATTTTCAAAAGCAGTGTTCTGTAGAGTAATGTATAGAAGGGTTTTTTTTCATGTAGCGTAAATCGCAAGAACTATGACTGGCAATGCTGCCACTGGTATCAAACTGGATACAAAAACACAGCTCCAAAACAATTACTGTAATAAGCTTTAAGCCTTACAACAACCAAGCTCTGCTGCCATGGCATTTTCATAAAACAGTACAAGTTCCACCTTTACCACATCACATATGAAATGTTCAGGCTACTGATCTGTTTAACAAGATGTAGTTTTGTGAGTTGAATTAAATCTGAAATGGTACTGTTTGTATTGCCTATTCATAGCATACATACTATACTGGTATTGATATAATATATGTACATGTTGCCATCAAACGTTAATACCACTCTAAGGAGACCGCCACTCTCAACATATTTACAAACATGATTGACAATAACAAGCAGGAGCAAGACTTTTTGTCAGTGAATGTGTTTAAAACACAAGAAATAACATTCTTTGTCAAAAATTAAAAAGTACTTGCAACCTAGGTTAATGGAAAGTATAATGATTAATATCTGCCAATGAAAACAATGTTCAAGATTTAAATTTAGAAATGTGTTCAAGAAATCAATCCTTGAAATACAGAAGGATGAAAATAAGGTTAGAGATGTTAAATTTAGACATTTATCAAGATGAGGTTCAGCATTCCCCCAAACTGAGTAAAAACATTTAAAAAAAAATAGTGTGAAAGAAAAACTCTACCTCATGTTGGTAGTGTTTTTTATAATGATGAGTCTTTCTGTTTCGGACAGCACTATCACTAGATGCACGCTCAGCACGTCGAGCTGTGTACCCAGCATCAGGATCCTCTTCACTTGAAACCTCATCGGATATGTTTGCAATGGCTCTGTGAGCTTCCTAAAACAAATGAAGCAAACATATTAATGCAATTAAGACATTTCTAAAACTATACATATCTTATTTATGTATCATTTTTTTTTATCTCAGACAATATGGAATGTGGAACATTCAGGAAAGCAGAAAGAACTTATCATAACAGTAGATATTTAACTGACCACTGCTGCAGTAGCCTTAGCTATATAGGTTATATCCTGACAAGGATATAATAGCTGGCCAGCTTCCAAAGCTTCAGGGCACCTTCTACAAGCATAAACTGTCAGGCAGCTCAAACTGAGCTGACAAAATGACAAGTATGGGGTGTCATGCTCTTCAGAGCTTTAATGCCAAGAGAGAAAGGGAAGCTGGGCCCTGAAAGGACAATGCTAAAAAAGAACAAAAAATAAATAACCACATCCTTGTACAAGCAACACATCAAAAATCCAAAGGTGACAGAGGAAGGGGAGCAGCTACAGCAGAAGTGATCACTCAAACATCTACTATTATGGTAAGTTTATTTACACAACTGTACTATGTTCATCACATTGATAAATGTTGCAGTAGCCTTAGTTACAAGGTTAGATTAACCTAGCTTACTACTTTTAGGAGGTGGAGGGACAAAAGTCCAGAAGCCCCTAGAGAAAGGTCCATGCAAAGCCTCATCAAGATCTAGAAAAGGAATCAAGCCTATGGTGCTTTGTAAAAGTATGCAGACAGAACAAAGATGCAGATTTAGGAATACTTCTAGAATTCAACCATTTCCAAGCCAAAGATGAAGCCAAGGCCTTCCCTGATAAAAATCTGTTGTTTTGAGTAGAACAAAAAGTAGTGCCTTACACAACTATTTAAAAATGGCCTGATGTGTCACAGTTTGTCTCTTTTTCACTTCACAAGAGATGAAAAGTTGATCCAAAGATTTAAAGTTTCAATAATTTAATTCTGTTAAGATGGTGCCAGAGTTGTCTGTGGACATCCAAGGTATAGTGTATACTTTTTCCCTCACTTTTCAGGAAAGAAAAAGTACAGTTTTGTACCTACCATAAATGTAGATGTTCAAGTGTATACCCTGCTGCAGTCATCACACTTGGGTTATCCTGCCGTCAGGCGGTCCCGCAGTCGGCCCGAATTCCAAAGTCTTGGTCCGGCGTTGGTTGCTGTCGCTTCCCTGACGTCAGAGTGCCAGGGGTTTATCAGAGGCATCCGACGCCATTTTCTTCAGTTTTTCTTGCCCCAGATGTCAGGTGCCCCTAATAGGTAGGCAAAAAAAAAAATATATATATATATATATATATATATATATATATATATATATATATATAGCTATATGGAAAAATAAACAAAACCCTTAGGCACAAGCAAATACACCACAGAGGTAGTATAGCATAGAGTGGTAGAGATAAGTTCAGCTAGTTCAGAGGGGATGTAGGGAGGGTAACCTGGACTGCAGCAGGGTATACACTCGAACATCTACATTTATGGTAGGTAGAAAACTGTGCTATGTTCATCGTGTTACCCTGCTGCAGTCATCACACTTGGGAAGAATCCCAAAGCTAAGGATGGGAGGTGGAAGTCATACAGGGTTAGAGGAGGCTACAAGGCCCTGCAAAACTGCAGTGGCGAAGCCAGCTCTAGTCTTAGAGTAAAGTGGTAAGTGGTAATGTTTGGTGAAGGTGTGTACTGAACTCCAAGTTGCAGCTTCCAGAATATCCTTGGTTGGCACCCCCCTGAGGAAGGCTGTAGATGTAGCTGCTGCCCTGGTAGAGTGGGGCCTTATAGTAGCAGGAACTGGTTTTCCATGGTGGGTGTAACAAAAACGTATGCAATGTCCTATCCATTTGGAAATGGTCTGTTTTGAGATAGCCTTTCCTTGTGATGCTGTAGCATAGGATACAAAAAGCTGGTCAGATTTTCTGAAAACCTTAGTTTTATCCAAGTAGTAACGTAGCTGCCTGTGAATGTCCAAGGAATGCAGGAGTCCTTCTCCTTTGCTCTGTGGATTTGGAAAGAAGGTGGGTAAATGGATGGTTTGATTTAGAGCCACACTGGATACCACCTTAGGCATAAAGGAGGGGTTAGTTCATTGAGAAACTCTGTCGATGAAAAATGAGGAAAGGCTCTACTGCCATTAGTGCCTGAAGCTCTGAAACTCTTCTAGCTGAAGTAATTGCTAGCAGCAGGGCAGTCTTCCATGATATAAACTTTAAGTCAGCTGAGAAAGCTGGCTCAAAAGGAGGTAGCGTGAGTTTTTCCAGAACAAAGTTGAGGTCCCAAGTAGGTGTTGGTGCTCTCCTGGGAGGCCTAATGTTTTTGGCCCCTCTGAGAAACTGCCTTAAGAGTGGATGTGAAAATAAGGGAGGATCCGTGTTGTAGTGAGCAGAAACAGGTGAGGCGTGGATTTTAATAGATGAAAAAGAAAGCCCTTTGTGTAACATCTCAGTTAAATATTGCAGAATCTGAGGTATGTCAGGCTGAAGGGTATTTTGGCCTTTAGCTTGGTTCCAGGCGCAAAACCTTTTCCAGTTGTCTGAGTAGGCTTTCCTGGTGCTGGGCCTCCTGGCCTCCAGAATAACATCCATAACAGCTTGTGAGAGAGGAGCTGGCTGGTTGCTTAGGTGATTTGCCATGCAGCCAAGTTTAAGGTTTTGAGCTGGGTGTGCAGAATCTGATTGTCTTGCTGTGTGAGCAGGTGGGTAATTTGTGGTAGAATCCATGGTGAGCCCTGGGCCATATTCCTTAATAGTGGGTACCAGTGCTGGCGTGGCCAGTCTGGGACAATGAGTATCATTCAGGGTCTCTCCATCCTGACTTTCAGTAGCACCTTTGTGAGAAGGGGCAATGGAGGAAAGGCATATACTGTTAGCATTTTCCAACTGAATGAGAGTGCGTCCACTTTTAAAGCTTGATGGTGAAAAGTCCTTCTGCAAAATTTTGTTAGCTGATAGTTTTGAGCGCTGGCAAACAGGTCTATGTCTGGAAGCCCCCATTTTTGAGCTATCATTGCGAATACTTCTGGATCCAGTTTCCACTCGTGGGGATCCATGATGTTTCTGCTTAGGTCATCTGCCAATGTGTTCTTTTTTCCTGGCAGGAATTGAGCTTGTAATTGAACTTGGTAAGCCAGTGCTGTGTTCCACAAGGTCATTGCTTGCTTGCATAGAGGGTAGGAGTGTGTACCCCCTTGCTTGTTTATGTACCACATTACTGTGGTGTTGTCTGTCCTTATAATAAGCTGTCCTGGATGTAAGAGGTCCTTGAAGGCTGTCAGAGCATTTTGTACAGCTAGCATTTCCTTTGGATTGATGTTCAGATTCTTTTGATCTGCTGTCCATATGCCTTGAACGCACCGTACTGCCATGTGTGCCCCCCAGGCATAGTCTGATGCATCTGTTGTCATAGTTTGCCTGGCTGGGGGTAGGGTGAAAGGCTGACCCTTGTTGAGGTGACATGTCTGTGACCACCATAGAAACTCCTGTTGAAGGCAGGGAATGAGAGGTATCATTGTTTCCAAGCTGTGGCTGTGTTGAGTCCATACGCTTTTTAGGTACCATTGTAATTTCCTCATATGCAGTTTTGCAAATGGTATTAGTAGTATGCAAGATGCCATGAAGCCCAAAGCCTGCAGAATTTTTCTTGCAGGGAGTTGGGTCTTTGTTGCCATCGCTCTGAAGTATTGAGTTAACTGTAGTTTGTCTGGCGTCAGATAAGCCATCTGGACCGTTGTATTCAAGCTGGCACCCAGGAATGTCATATTTTGTGAGGGAACTATTTTTGATTTCTTTTTGTTTACTGTGTACCCTAGGCAACTTAGAAGATGTTTTACAAAAGCCAGGTGTTGTAAGAGAATGTCCTTGCTTTCTGCTTGGATGAGACAGTCGTCCAGGTATGGGTATATTTGAATTCCTCTTTGTCCGCAGTATGCAATTACTGGTGCCAGGCATTTTGTGAAGACCCTGGGCGCAGTAGATAAGCCAAAGGGCAGTGCAGAGAATTGGTAGTGGGTTGAACCTGCAATGAAACGGAGGTATCTTCTGCAATTTTGTCTGATAGGGACATGCAGGTATGCCTCCTTGAGGTCCAACATTACTAGCCAAGCTTTCTTGCCCAACATGGGAAGAAGCTGCTGTACTGTTAGCATCTTGAATTTGGGTACTTGCAAGAAGGTGTTTAAAATTGAAAGGTCCAGAATGGGTCTCCAAGCATTGTCCTTTCTGGGGACTAGAAAGAGCCTTGAGTAAAATCCTTGGCCTTGCTCCTGTGTAGGTACCAATTGAATGGCTCATGTCCATGAGAGCTGTAGTTTGTTTTTGTGCCTCTGCCCATTGATTTTGTGGCAGGTTTGGCATTCCTTTTATCCTTGGCAAGGTGTGGAAATGGAATCTGTCTCCGTGTGAGATAATGTCTAGGACCTATTTGTCCTTTGTGACAATGCGCTAGTTGTCTGCAAAAAGTGCTAATTTTCCTCCCAAGGGAGCTGCCAAGAGAGTTTTGCTTGGCAGTTTGAGGTTTAAGTCATTGTGTTTGCCTTCTAGTAGTTTGGGACCTGTCTTCTCCTCCCTTCTGTGTTGCAGTGCCCCATTGGCGAGGTTTGTAAGGGATTTGTGCTTGTCCTCTGCCCCTTGGGCGCCTGTATTTACCCCTCTGTGGTCTGTCAGAAGCTGGAAAGGACCAATTTTTTGTTGGCCAATTCCTGCTGAAGCGTGGGGGCTGTACCTGTAAGAAATCTTTGACCGTCTGCATAGATTTTGCCTTATCCTCCATTTTCTTTAAAACCTCCTCTGCTTTAACCCCAAATAAGACATCTTGCTGTAAGGGTGCATCCAGTAACTTTGCTTTAACAGGATCAGGCAGAGATTGTTCCTTTAACCAAGCATGCCTACGTATAACAGACCTGCAGCTCCTCTAGAGGAAGCTTCCAAGGCATCAAAACCACATTGTAGAGTATGTTTGCCGACCTGTTCAGCTGCATGCAACAGATCTTGCATTTCCTTGAATTCAGACTGTTGAGGGTGCGTGCCCCATCTTTTGTTTTATTTGAGACATTAGGAATTGCTGGTATTTAAGCATGTGAAATTGACAATTTAGTGCTCTCATAGCTAGAGTAGCTGAGGTGTAAACCTTCTTCCCCCACCTATCTAGTGCTCTGGAGTCCCTTTCTGAGGGTACAGGATTTTTAGCCATAGAAGTCTTAGCCCCTTTGGGACCCTGGGAGATTGTCTCTGGATCAGCAACAGGGCTTTTGTAAAGGAATTTGTGTGAGTCAGGCACTCTATTGTATCTATCTGGTTTGGCTGGAGCAGGAGGCAGAGAATCTGGATTTAGACTAGATTCTAAGAAAACATCATCCACAATGTCCAAAACTGGGGGGATAGCAAGTGGTCTGTGCTGGGGGAGTAAAAGAACTCTCGGAGCCTTTTCTTTGAGTCGGAGTAGTCCTGACCTTCCCAGTGGAAATGTTCCCTCATGGTATGTAAGGTTTCCCCAAAGGAATAATCTTCAGGGGGAGAAGCTGAGGGAATGGAGTCTTCAGCATCAGAATCTTTATAAGGGGGAAAGGAGTAATCCTGTTCCTCAGAGGAGCCTGAGGAAACAGACACTTGATCAGAGGAGGCATAATCCTCCTCTTGTCTAGGCGTTTTGTCGGGGGGGGGGTCAGGAACCCCTGGATCAAAGAAATCAAATCTTCAGCCATTTTAAGTATCCATTTCTTAGGCATAGGGCTTTGACCTGGAGACTGAAGTGTAGAATTTTTTGGTTTTAGAGGAGTCATAAGCTTAGCATAAGATTTTATGGTGAGAGTAGTCGCGGTCTGAAGACACCTTCGGAAACCGAAGGTGTTTCTACAGCACCGGCTTCCCCTACTGCAATGTCGTCGGTAGGGCCTAAAGAAAATGGCTGCGTCGGCCTAGAACTCTCTGCTGGGGGATCCGAAGCGGTCTGGGGATCCAATTCAGCGGTAGCCAGGGGCTGTGTAGGCGCCTCACTGAAAACCGGCGACCGGCCCAGCTGAGGCCTCGGGTTCTGGCTTGGATCTAGGCTGCCTGTCTTTATCTTTGCATTTTTTATGCACGCCGGTAGTCGGTTGCTCCGACAGCATAGTGTAATTAAATTTTCTACTGAAGTTGTGTCGTGCGAAATCAAAGTATCGCTTTATAGTTCGCTTATTGAACCTAGCACAAAACAGACAACCAGTGACGTCGTGGTCTGGGCCTAGGCAAGATATACAAAAAGAATGAAAGTCCTTATGAGGTATTTGCTTCCCACAAGAAATGCAATTGTTAACTTTTTCTGACATCGGACTGAGGCAAGAAAAGGTTCCCCAATGGGGTACTTAGCTTTGAAGACTTCGGACTGAAACTCGATTCGAAAATCTCAGGTGTCGGCCGACCGGCACTTGTGAACTGCTTCTGCTTCGGGCACCGCACGGCAAGAAAGACTGAAGAAAATGGCGTTGGATGCCTCTGATATACCCCTGGCGCTCTGACATCAGGGAAGAAGCGACAGCAACCGACGCCGGACCAAGACTTTGGAATTCGGGCCGACTGCGGGACCGCCTGATGGCAGGATAACCCAAGTGCGATGACTGCAGCAGGGTAACACGATGAACATCAGGAAGATGGATAGTTTGGCATGAAGTAAACTTGGATACCACTTTAATAAACGAGCAAGATTAGTTACCAAAGAAACTCTGTTCCTGTGGAAAATGAGACGGGGTTGAATCACCATTAGAACTTACAACTCAGATACCCTTCTTGCAGAGGTCAGAGCAATCAGAAAAACACTTTTCCATGTTAAGAACCTCTAGTCATCCAGGTTATCTTATTCAAATAGAGCATGTGTCAGCTTCTCTGACACAAAAATCAGATCCCAAGGAGGGGCCACTGGTTTTCTTGGAGGCCTCTTTTGCAAAACCACTTTCATCTTTACATGCATTCTCAATATGATTTTGAGACTCCATGGGCAGATGTGCTTAAACAATTAGTTATGTACTCACCATAACGATAGATGTATGTGGTCCATCTCGTCTACATTCATTACTGATGGGCTCGGAGCATAGAATCGGCTCCGACTCGGCCGCTATAACTAGCACGAAGTCTCTAATTGGCTGGGCTAAGCCTGTATCCCAGGATGCACCACGCCCAAACCCCCAGATCTTGTTTGCCACAATATAATCATTACACATACATAACCCCACAGGAACACACAGCAAGAAGAGAGAAAAAATAATATCCTCAGAAGGGTCTAAGAATATAAATTTCCTCCAATTCCACCAGGAAGGGGGGAAGGTGGGTGGGTATGTAAGAATGTAGCCGAGATGGACCACATACATCTATCGTTATGGTGAGTACATAACTAATTGATGTAATGTGGTCCTATCTCGCCTACATTCATTACTTACGGGACAGCGTCCCTAGCACCTCTATCCTGGGAGGCTCATGGGAAAACACTCCCGAGCACCGTGGAACCAAAGGAAGCCCGGCCTCTAGAAGCCACGTCCAGCTTATAATGAGAAATAAAGGTGTGTGGGGAGGCCCAGGTGGCTGCCGCACAGATTTCATCCAAAGAGAGCCTAGCATGAAAAGCCACTGAGGTAGCCATAGCCCTGGTAGAATGTGCCTTAACTGGGAAAGGTAGATCTCTACCTGCCGATGTGTAAATTAATGAGATACAGTCCTTAATCCACCCTGCAATAGTGCCTTTGGTCACAGGGCTACCAATCCTGTTCTCTGAAAAGGACACAAACAACTGATCTGATTTCCTCTCTTGTTTTGTCCTGTGCAAATAAAACCTCAGTTGTCTATGTACATCCAATTGGTGAAATTTGAATTCTGCCTTGTTTGAAAACTGTGGGAAAAACACCGGCAACTCAATGGATTGGTGAAGACAGAAGGTAGAAGAAACCTTAGGAAGAAAGGAAGGGTTGAGTCTCAAGGATATTCTATCCTTATGAAAAATCAAATAAGGAGGTTTGACAGAAAGGGCTTGAAGCTCGGATACCCTTCTGGCTGAAGTAATGGCCACCAGAAAGGCGGTCTTCCAAGACAAATATTTTAATTCACAAGTGGCTGCAGGCTCAAAGGGAGAAGAAGTTATGGCTCTAAGCACCAAGTTTACATCCCATGGCAAAACTGGCTGTGAAACTGGGGGACTGAGTAACCAGGCTCCTTTTAGGAATGCTTTACATAGTTTATGGCCCATGAGGGAAGGCTCATATGAAACGTGAAAATTAGAAATTGCCGCCAGCTGTACCTTAATAGTGGAGGCAGCGGAACCTTGTCTGAAAAGCGTCGCCAAAAAATCCAAAACTGCCGTCACAGGGGCTGTAAAGGGATCTAGACTATGTGACTGGGCCCAGATAGCAAATCTCTTCCATTTACTGGAGTATACCTTTCTAGTGGATGGCTTGTGGGAAGAAGATAGGATATGCACCACTTCCGGTGTAAAGGAAAGCTGTCTGACTAAGGACGGAAGTGGAGAAGCCAAGCAGAGAGTTTGAGGGTTCGCAGGGATGGGTGGAACTGCCCTGACAGATGAGTCAATAGGTCTGGAACTGGATCCAGAATCCAAGGACCGTCCATGGTACATCTCCGGAGAAAGGGGAACCAAACTTGATGGGGCCAGTGTGGTGCGATCAAAATCATTTTGCTTCCCAAGGAAGTTGCCTTCTGAATCACTCTTGGCAGCAGAGGAAACGGAGGGAAGACGTAGAGCAGACCGGGGGGCCAATCGTGGACTAGAGCATCCCTGGGTGACTCCCCCTGAGGGGGGATCAGAGTGAAGTAACTGCTTCACTTGGCATTGAGGAGACTGGCAAAGAGGTCGCAGTAAGGTAGACCCCACCTGGAAAAGATCTGAGCAGCAACTCGATCGTTCAGGGACCACTCATGAGGCATCAGAATAGCTCTGCTTAGCCTGTCTGCTATCACACTGGACTTCCCCGGAATGTGCGCTGCCACTAGAAAGCGTTGGGAAGACAGGATAGGACTTGGTTCCCCCCTGCTTGTTCAGGTACCACACGACTGACATGTTGTCGGAAAGAATTGAAATAGTTCCCTTGGGAAGAGAGCTGTGAAGTGCCTGCAACGCTAGTAGCACCGCTCTCATCTCCAGGACATTTATATGCAAGTGTACCTCGTGATCTTGCTACGTGCCTTGGACCGTCCTGCCCAGATAATGTCCCCCCCACCCTGTCTGGGAGGCATCCGTGGTCACTGTGGCAGTAGGGGGCGGAGGGTTCAGGGATCTCCCTTTGTTCAGATTGGGTGAATGAAGCCACCAACGCAGGTCCTGCTGGCATTGTTCTGTTATAAGAATCGGATGAGACAGAGGGAATTCTTGAAAGGACCATTAGACCGAAAGAAGCCACTGGAGTATCCGCATATCTAGCCTGGCCAGGGGTACTAGTAGGATGGTGGCCACCATGGAACCTAGTAACTGAAGAACAAGTCCGGCTCGGACCTTTTTCAGAAGTAATAAGGCCAAAACCTGAGCCTGTAGCACTTTTATTCTTTCTGTAGGAAGGAAAGCCCTCATTTCTACGGAATCTAGCTCTGCGCCAATAAATGCAACATGTCGTGATGGCAGCAAGACAGATTTTTGCCAGCTGAAAGTAATCCCTAGGAGTTGACCCAAGTTGATGGTGGCCTCCGTGGCTCGAACAAGTAGATGCCTGGTGGGGGCAGTGAGAAGCCAGTCGTCTAGGTAAGGAAACACGTGGAATCCTAGACGTCTCAGGTGAGCAGTCACTACTGCCAGACATTTGGTAAACACTGTGGGAGCTGTGGTGAGACCAAAGGGCAGGGCTCGGAATTGGAAATGACTGGCTCCCAGCCAGAAGCGTAAGTGATTCCTGGAGGCCTTGTTTATCTTGATGTGATAATAGGCATCATTGAGATCGATGGAGCACATCCATACTCCTTTTTCCAACAAGGGGAAAATGGTTTGAAGAGTGACCATTCGGAACTTGGACTTCCTGACGAAGCAGTTTAAACGGCTGAGATCCAGGATGGGCCTCAAGTCCCCTGTTCTTTTCGGCACCAAAAATAACCTTGAGTAAGTTCCTGATCTGATCTGGTCTGAGAGGACTGGTTGGATGACTCCTTTTTCCAGCAGCTTTGAGACTTCTAACGCTGCTTGCTCCGTTTGACTGGGTGGAACGTCTGGGACTCTCATGGATGGCGGGGGGGGGTGGTGCAATAAAGGGAATGGTGTAACCTCCGGCAATAATTCGAAGCACCCATCGATCCTGAGTGATGTTTCCCTAGGCTTGAAGATGCTTCCAGAAACGACCCCTGACTGGCTCCGGAGAGGCACAGCCGGGCAGTCCCTCAGGGACGTTGGTAGGAGGAACCACAAAAGGACTCGCAGTCTCCCGAGTTGCGGGGGCCTCCCACGCCCCTAGGGCGACGTCTTCCAGAGTAATTCCCCCCTCCTCTGCCTCTGGAGGGGGGGGGGGTCACCATGATGGTTAAGAAAAGACTTCTGAGACTTCTTGAACCACATCTTTCCTCCCCTCTGTGTCTTGGGATAAGGTCTAGAGGGAAGCGAAAAACGGGCCCCTACGGCAGACAAAGTCTTACCCTCCTGCTCACATCTGGTGAGAGTGTCTTTCACTTTGGGTCCAAAGAGGGAGGACCCATCAAAGGGAGCGTCCGTGAAGGAAGACTTGAAGGTCTCCGCGAAGTGACACAGGCACATCCAGGCTTGCCTCCTAAGGGCTACGCCTGCGCTAGCTGCCCTACCCGCCCCCTCGGCTGCATAGGATATGAGCCTCATGGACGAGTTAACAAAAGACAGGGTAGACAGCTGGGCTTTGACAGTCTGGTTCACCGCCTCAGGCAAGTTATCTGACAGAGTATCTCCCAACTCCTTGAGGAGATCTCTTTGGAGCCCCGTAAAATGACACAGATAATTCAACGACCGCAAAGTAAAGGTCGCTGAGGACAGGGTACGCTTTCCATACCAATCCATACTCCTAGACTCCTTGTTAGGAGGATGAACGGAAGCAGAAGCCTCTGCAACTTCTTGCTGAGTGGCAGAAGCCACCACCATGGCATCTACAGGAACTCTTTTTGTCAAAAACTCTTTCCCAGGAGGCGCAGACAAGAACTTGTTTGGGCGGCTGGGAACCGGTTCCACAGAGTCAGGGTGTTCCCACACCCTTCGACAAATAAGGTCCAACAACTCATCGAAGGGGGGAGACAACCAGGAGGCGGGAGGTCGGGCTCCGAAGGCCTTGAGGAATACCGACTCCTCCTCAGAGGGGGTTTTGGAAGGCCAGTCGCCTCTCTGTCTCAAAATCTCCAGGATGTCGGAGAATGAGACATCATCGGAGGACGACTTTGGGGACCCCTCTGCATCATCGAGGTCGGTGTCTGAGGTGACAGACTCATCTGGGGAGTCTATGTGCTTCCTCTTACACAACTTCTTTCTGGGAGGCTCTTCAGGCAAAGACTCTGAAGGGCCCTCAGAAAGCAGGGGACCATGCATGGGGGGTATCCTCAGGCCTTCGAGCCCTGCTGCCTGCTGATAGGGGGGCATCAGAGGCTCTAGTCGCAGTGTCCGGGAAAGGAGTGGTTGACTCGAGTCGAGTGATGTCACCGAAGACCTGGCCAGTGCGCTCCTCATGGCCTCAAAGGCGGGTCCACCTGAATCTGAGGAGCGACCCATCTCCGAGACCACAATCGGAACAGGGGTTCCCCCGGCCGAAGCACCAAGAGGGAGACTCGGAGCAGAGGTCTGGAGCCCCGATGTATCCCCCTTGGGTCTGACCGACGAAACCAGAGTGCCGAAACCATTAGATGGAACCGAAAAGGTTGGAGCCGAGGTCGGAGCCGAAAAACTCAAAGGGGTTTCGGAGCCGACCCAAGGACCTCACTCGACTCGGAACACTCTGGCTCCGACGGCACAGAGGTGGTCGGAGGAGGAATAATCGGAACCGACAAAAGGGCAGGCTCCGGAGCAGACTGGGCTGGAGCCGAGAATAATTTTGTTAACACTGGTGACTGGAGGAGCCTCTGCACCACCCTATCCAAATCCAAATCAGACAAACTGGAGGTCTTGGAGGACACAGAAGGGGGTCAAGAAGTCTTCTCTAATAGATCCAACGTAAAGCTAGGAGAATGGCTCTGAATCGGCTCCAAGACAATTGGAGCCGAAGTCGGTTCCAACACAACAGAAACCTCCTTCAGCTCCGGCGGCAGTGGAACCGAAGAAGCCGTCTCTGGTACCGACAGCATCTCCTGCGGCTCCGAGACCAATGGAGCTGAGGAAGGTGAAACAGTCTTTAATCTTTTCTCCGATGGCTCCAACGAACTAGATGAAGCCGGAGATCTCTTTTTTGTATTAGATTTCCCGCTAGGGGGAGAAGACGCCAAAGCTTCTTCAAAGGCAGGTTTTACCATGCCCTTGAGAATCAACTTATTTTTTCTCTCTTGCAAGACCTTGGAACTAAACGAACGACACACACTGCAGGACTCTTGCAAGTGTATAGCGCCCAAACAGTACACACAGATGGCACGGCCATCAGTCAGAGACATCTTATAGGAACATTTGGCACACTTTTTAAAACCAGAAGGCCTATGCTCCTTCGGATCTTTGCCTGACATTTCAAAACTCCACACAAAACCAGACACCAATACAAAAGGGAAAGGAGGAAGGGACTCTAACTCAAACGCCCCTAAAACCAATAAGGAAACACATCGAACAGGGCTAAGGCCCTCTAACTTAAACAGGCCTAGCCCGCCAAACACAAGGATACCACAACTATAACTAAAAACGGAAAACAGTCACAAAACACCAAATACACAGAACATAGCTATCAAAATAGCTTTTGGTTGCAAAAATAATTACAGGAAACTAAGTAAATAGCTCAAATAAGGTACTTAGCCACAGCCAAGCTCGAGACCACGTCTTCACTCAAAGAGCGGCAAACGAGATCTGGGGGTTTGGGCGTGTTGCATCCTGGGATACAGGCTTAGCCCAGCCAATTAAAGACTTCATGCTAGTTATAGCGGCCGAGTCGGAGCAGATTCTCGGCTCCGAGCCCGTCAGTAATGAATGTAGGCGAGATAGGACCACATTACATCAGATGATAAATTAACCTTGACAGAGGAGTAGGAAAGGCCATAGGACAACAAATCACACAAACATTGTTAAACTAGAGAACAACTAACCCTAAATGGGTCCTGGTTATGTTGTTGGCACCAACTAGAAAACCTTTTCCATTTGCTACTATATGAATTTCTAGTAGCAAGCTTTCTTGTCTCCATTAGTACCTGCAGCAAGTAATCGATAAACAGGTGCCTAAAAGGAATTAAGACCTCATCATTGAGGCAGTCAAGTGAATTTGATTGGTTTTGCTGTATATTAAACACCCTGTTCTTGTGCGAGTAGATCCAGTCTGTGAGGAAGCTTGCATTAACCGCCCTAGCTATTTCCAAAAGAAACAGGATCATGGCTGCCTGGGCCAGAAAGGAGTCAACAATGACTTTGGGGGATTCCTTCGGAATCTTCAGAAGTACCCTGGATATTGGTGGAAAACATACATGAACATTCCTGTCTAAGGAAATGAAAAGCCATTTGTCTTCCAGGTTTACCTGCATGTACCTCTGGAGCAGAATCTTGCCAGCCGATTGTTGAGAGAGGAGACGAAGAAATCTACTTGAACTCTCCACAGACTGACTGAATCTTCAAAGACCCCTGATCTAGTTTCCATTCATAAGGATCTGCCATTGTTCTGCTCAGCTTACCTGCTTATACAGTTTTGCACTGATGGAATGTACTGATGCCTGTAGAATGAAATTGTGCTGTGAAGTTATATCCCAAGCTAGCTAAAATGGCTAGTCTGTATAGGGGGGTATGTCCTGGTTCGCCCCTTGCTTATTGATGTACCACTTGACTATGACGCAATCTGTCTGCAACAACTTGATTAGGTCCTGGCAACCAAAGATGCTTCAGAGTTGAGTGCCCTGATCAGGGCAAGCATTTCTTTTACATTTATGTACTTGTGTCTGTCCTTAGTGTCCCATAAACCTTGCAGTTTTATCCATCCTGAAACTGCTTCACAAGCAAACTCTGAAGTGTCTGTGGTGACTGACTGCTTTGGAACAATGAGGGGAGAAGGGGAGACATGGATTTAGAGATATTTGTTGTCTCCACCAAGTGATTTCTCTTACAACAAATTCCAGCACTGGGATCTGAAAAGGCAAGAGGTGCTGAGAATGGGAACCAAAATGACTTTGGATATCATTGTTTCTTTCTCATGTGAAGTCTCATCAGTGGTATTCTGAGAATCATAAAAGCCATGAGATCCAAAATCCTGAGGTGGCCCCCCCAGTGTCTGAAGTCTGACTGGAAAACCCCCAAAACAGATACAGATTTATTTATGTATTTATTTCTGGTGGAAGATAAGGTATTTAAACTGATGTGTCTAGCTGGCATCCCAGAAACACAATCCTGTGAAAAAGAGTCAGGAAATACTTTTGAATGTTCTCCTGGAATCCCAGTTTGTGAAACAGATCTATCACCCAAAAGAAAGATTCCTGACACTATGCAAAAGACTGTGCAAAAATAGCAAGTTGCCTAAATATGGAAAATGTGGATACACTGTAGCCTGAAAAGAGCTACAACTGCAGCTAGACACTTTAGGAACACTCTTGGTATTGTAGATAGTTGAGGCACTAAACTGATAATGTGATCAAGACACACAAAACCTTAAGAAACAACTGAAGTCTGGATGAATATAAATTTGAAGCGCATCTTTTAAATCTAACATTACCAGGAAACTTGAGTGAGGAAGAAGAGGTAACAGGTTTTGAAGTGACAGAATTCTGAATATGGGAACAATCAAACAAGTTCAGGAAAGAAGAATCCAAAACTGGTCTTCAAGCATTTTCTTTCTTTGGCACTATAAACATACTTGAATAAAACTCCTTCCCCACCTGAGAAGGGGAAACTGGTTCAATCACTCCCTGAGACAGTACACAATAAAGGATAGGTAAAAACTAGAGTCTGGTCTTGAAGAAGAAGAAATAGCCAGTGGAAAGGAAGTATTTCCTCCTATTGCCATCAGTAACCTTGATGAATGACCTTCATAAAGTACAGCTGTTCAAAATCTTATCATTACAGTAGATGTCCTTCTCTTCACTGTTGAGGGCTCTGTTGGCCCCTCCTCCTCCCAACTTCCTTCCTGAGCTATTGTACTCTCCCTATTACAAAGAACACTGCAACAGTGATAGTAGAGTTGTGTAAACTCTTAACATAACAGTATATGTCCTTCTCTTCACTATTGCAGTATTCGCTCCCTCCTTCCTCCCCCTGATCTTTTTTCTCTGGATGTACTTCTTACCTACTAGTATCCTTAGACTGTCATTCCTACTGGAGCTTTTCAGTTCTGAGGATGGTACATTCGGACATCACTTTTATGCCCTACGCCGTGCATGGTGAGCATACGTGTGATGAACGACGTACCCATTACAACCTAAAGGCTTTGGTACACTGGATGGAAGTTGAGCTACCCTTGGCAGGAGATCTCTATTGTAAAGAATACTGCAACAGTGCGACGGAATGACATTCTATTTGCGTAAAACTATCTGCTGCAATATAGAAAACTGGAGGTTCTAATTTATTAATTATTGTTTTAAAATTTTTTTTAATAAAATTACTTGAATAAAACAAAAACTGGAGATTCAGACTTTCTGGTCTGCCAGGGTGGAAGAGAGGAACAGTGTCTCAGTCATTTCAACTTACTGCAATGTTTTTGTTTGGGGAGTTTCCAAACGTCTTCATGGAACCCCCTTTGCTATTTCTCCTTAAATGTCTGTTTACCTACATTTTTGTTAAGACTGTTTATTACCAAAACTGAGTAAGGAGTTAGAGAATCCCATGGAAAATCTGAAAAAAGAAGGGCTTACAGATTTCTCTGTCTCACCTTACCCCTTTCATCATACTTTCTGATCACCTCTGCAGCAGAGGGGCCAAAAACTAAATCTATATCCAAAGGAAAATTTAAAATCTCATTTTTAATGTCATCTGGAAGATTCTAAGAATACAGCCAATCACATCTAATCAAAACAGAAGTGGCCATAGCCCTTGAACTATCAGTCATACACACACACACACACACTGTATACAATGAGTAGTAATGAACAGACAGAACAAATTAAACTATTTAAAGCAGATTTTTCCTCACAAGGAGGAACTGCAGACAAAACATTCCTCATATTTTCAAAACTTCTCAGGACAAACCTTAACATATGAGCCTGACAATTCAAAAATTTTAAAACCAAAGTTGCAGAAGCATACACTTTCCCCCATACATCTCAATAATAGTCCCACCCTTATCAAACATAGCAGGATTGGGACTAACTGATAAGCAGCAGAAGGATTAACTAAAGCTATTGCTGCTGAATCAGGTTTGGGAAGTGCAAAAACTAAAAAGAATGAGAAATGTACATCCTACATATATTTTTAGGGGAAGCTGGATGACTCTCAGGAAAACTGCAGGCAGTTACACAGACATCCTCAAAGGCTAACAGAACTGGAGGACCTGGTGCAGGTTCATAGGTGTGTACTAGGCTAATGGCCTTGGAGCCTTTACAAGCCTAGCCCAAAAAAATTGCCTAGGCATGGTGCAACCCGATGTTAGTTCACAGTGCCCTTATCCAATAGGGCAACTGGAATGATCTCTGGAGTGAACTTTCTGTTACCCATCCACTCAAGATCTCTCTTGAAGGGGCCACTGAGGTGCTCTGCTTGACGTGAATGGGAAGCTTATTCCAGAGTATGGTCAGTCCTTGGGAGGTGAACCTGTCCCTCCAGCATAGTCTGTTAACTGTGGTAACGAGGTTGTGATCTCTGGAGCATGTGGTGCGGGGGGATTGGGATTTCTTTATGTATAACATTTCAAGTAGGGCTGGGTCGGACATGGCTTTGTAAGTCAGGCAGAGATCACCTCTAAGTAGATAAGAAACTGAGAACAGCTGAAGTTTCTTGAGTCTGTCCATGTATGACATGTGTTTAAGGCCTAGGATCCTTTTTCTGCGGTGCTTTTGTGGCCTTTCCAGCTGTAGGTGTCTGGTCAGGTACATGTCAAATGGGGTGCTACATTCAATGACTGGTCTAATGAGGGACAAGTAGAGAGGGATGATGACCTCTTTCTTCCTGGATGCGAAACCTTTGGTTATAAGATGTGCCACGTAGAAGGACTTTCTGAAAACAGTGGCAATGTGGTGGTCGAAGGTGAGGTGACTGTCGACCTGGGTGCCCAGATCTCTTATGGCCCCTTCAGTGTTCAGTGGGCTCCCATCAATGTGGTAGTTCATGGGAACTGAGCTTTTTCCAAAGGGGATAATGATGCATTTTTTGGCGTTAAGCTTCAGGCCATGGTTCCGACACCAGTCATTGATCTGAGAGAGGACCTTTTGTAGGATTGTCTGCATCACTTGGGGAGTTGATAATGACTCCTAACTTGCAGTCATCTGCGAACCTCGTCAGCCAAAGTCCTTCTGTACTGGCCTGGACTTCTGAGAAGTAGATGTCAAACAGGAGAGGGCCCAGGAGCAAGCCCTGTGGGACTCCACTTGTGACTTGTCGACAGTCTGACTTGGAATCTGCAGCTTTCACTCTGTGGGTCCTGTCTGTGAGCCAATTTGCAACGCACCTAGTGATGTAAGGATTGATGCATAGTTTGGTGAGTTTATCAATGATGGTATCAAAGACCTTGGCCAGGTCGAGGTAGGCTGTATTTAATGCCTTACCCTCATCCACAGCCTTGGTGACTGCCTCAAAGAAGGTTCTGGAAATTCTTTCTGTAACAACTCAGTATTTTCTTGGGGACTGAGAAACATCAGTGCTCTCCCACCGAAAATGCTGGCAAATTCCAGAAATAGTCTCAGAGAAAGAGAACTCACCACAGGAACAGCCAGAAACTGAGGACAAAACATTATCCGCCCCTTCATCCTCTTGTCCAGTTTCAGAATACTAAATCTCTTCAGGAAAGGAGGTATCCCTCTTTCTAGAAGCTACTTTACAAGAAGGATCAATAGCCTGAACTAAACATGCCTGAACTAAACATGGAGCCAGACCCAGTAAACTACTCCTGTCTAAGGAAATTTGAGAAGGAGTAGATATACATTTAGTTTTCAGTTTCTTTTTGACTGGAAAAATGGGACCAGCAGTGTTATTAATGGCAACAGCGGCTTCCTCAGGGATGGGCACAACATTCTGACAAATGTGATGCATTCCTCGCTCCCTCTCCAGGACTGACAAGAGGACTCTCCCTTGTCCACTGAAGGGTCTGCATTAGCAGCAGCCGATGTGGCTAACCCCCCCAGTCCACAGTGGCTGCAGATGAGTGGTCTGAGGTACAACTGATGACCACAGCAGGGTCACCCATCTGCTGCTGAGGCAAACTGCTAGCCTGCTGTGATGACAAAGGCTGTTTGCTAAGAAGGAACGACCATGGGGACTGAAAGACTGTTCCATGGTCAAGACAAAATGGCATTTCTTTCCCAGGGAAAACAAGCAGCAAATGCCAGAAGAAACAAAGGCTTTAAGTCAATTTTTTTCACAGACAAACACAGTAAAAAGCATTTTAAAACACGGTGCCAGCCCCACACAGTAAACAATTTCTCCACAGAAAAAAACAGTTTGCGATTACTTTCAACAACCTTCAAACTGACAGGGGGAAAAAAGTGTTTGTTTAAAAGTATAGTACAGTACAGTCTCATGACAGCCTATTAATACACAAATTCCTAGCTTTAAAGTACCTTTTTGCTGTAGAAGAAAGTATCACTACTAAACAAAACTGTTAAGTGAAAGTTTTTTCCCCATAGGAAACTTATCTGGCTAGCAAAGGAAGAGCAGAAGCTGACCACTAATCCTCCCAAAGCCTCTTAGGAGTGAACTCTCCGGAGACAATAAAGCTCTGAAGGCTTGGTGCCCAAACTTGTCTTTTAATCATTTCAGCTTGAGCTGCCTGACAGTTTAGGTGCATGGAAGGTGACCTAAAAGCTTTGGAAACTGGCTTGCTGTTATATCCTTGGCAGGATATAACCCACATAGCTAAGGCTACTGCAGCAGTGATCAATATGATGAACATTTTACTAACTGTTCATCCCCTTTATCACCCTACAGTACACAGATGGCCATGACCTTCAATCTAAATAAACAATTCTGTACTTACAGAGATAGCCAATACTGATAACATTATCCAATAGATGTCTGGTGTTAGAAACTGAAAACATTTTTAATTACTCACATTTAAACTTCAATACCATTTTATCATTTAATGATTTCAATTTGTACGTTTTCTATTTTTAGATACGTTACTAGTTTATACAAATATGGCACGCTATGAAGGACCGCCAAAAACAGTAATGGAAAATTTTGAGCATTGCTGACAGGTTCTTCACTGATTTTTGGATGGTCTTCCCACTGACAAATCTACTCTTCAAGTACAGCTACAGTGACTGGCAAAGCAGCAGTCACAGATCTGAAGAGTAAATGGTAATGCATCTGTCAACAATACATTTTTGGCTATGACTTTTTTGTAAACTTAAATGGAAATACAAATGGCAAATTTTACAAGGACTGCTGACAGGCTTTTAGAGGTGCCTCCAATCATTTTCAGAATTCTGCCTCTCCCTCACCCTGGTGTGTGTGTGTGTATGTATGTGTGTGTGTGTGTGTGTGTATGCGTGTCTGTCCTTCTGAGTATAATTGTGTGTGTCCTACACAGTTATGGGTAACCTTAGTGACCACAAAATCTGTTTGCATTGCTTAAAGGAAACATGCATAGTATTTTGCAATAACATAGTATATGTACATGCTAGAAAACAGAACTTGGAAGTCTGCAAAAAGAAAGCAGGACAGTAGCTGAATACAGTACATATGCAGAGCTAACTAAGAGCATGACTAGAGACCGCCTTGAGGATCAGCCCTTGTCCATTATGGCCACAATGTTGATGAGAATGCTCATCCCTCATCTACTGTAACAATAATGTTTCGATAAAGTAAGTAAATCTGTGTGCACAACTTAACACAACTGTACATGCTTGAGTGTGGTCACTGTTCCAATCATAAGCCATGTAGTGTCTGCTTATCTGTCCCAATGCCAGAGCAGAACACATTTTCTACATGAATGGGCTGGCATCAACTTACATTTCCTTCAAGTATTTGGTATTGAGGTATTGTCCACCTGTGCCATCGTTGGATCAATCTCATCTCCCCAAGAAAAGCAGAACCATGCCTATGGTTGCTGGTGTGGCTTAAATGCAACCTGTGACACAGATAAATCATCATTTCCATAGGAATCCTTAACAAAGAAAGGAAGGTAGTAAGGTTACAGGTGTAAAAGGAGAAAGGTCTATATAGTTACCCACCAACATCCCCATAAAGTTTCCACTGAAGTAGAGGAAGGGAGAGAGAGAAACAGGACAAAAACTGTAACCCACTAACATCAACAAAAGATAAGTTGCCTACACAAATGTTCTATGCTCTTTTTGGGTTACTGTTGCAGTCACAATCTATACGGAAGATTCCTAAAGCTTGTTCAATCCTGGTGGAGCGGTTGGCTCACTGCTTGGATGTGAAGGATTGGAAGATGCATTTTAGGATAGCAGAGGCAAATCTAGCTCTGGATACGGCATCCAACCTGTAATGGTTTGAGAAAGTGTCAAAAAAGGAGCAGTCATCTGCATTTTGAATGCCCTGGTCACTAACCAGTTTTAGCCAGGCAGTGGAAGCTACAGCATCCTTGTTAAATGGAGCACAACCTTTTCCTGCAACATCCTCCCCTTTGTTTTATGGCAAAAGCTAATGAAATGTACTAGCCACTTTATATTCTTTGCAGAAAGTGACAAACTGTTTCAAACAGCTGATTTGATATTTTGGAATGATTTAGTTCTGTGTTGACAGTACCACAATGCTGTTCTCACCTAGGGAATGCAGAATCCCTTTGCTACTATCCAAGGAATAGGGAAGGAGACTGAGTTGAACAGCTTAGTTCAGGACTCTGTCCACAATGACTTTTGGAATTTTGGGGGGGGGGGGTAGTGTACAGGATCACCCTGTGTTTAAGAAACAACAAGAAGGGCTCTTTACACAACAGGATGTGTAGCTCCAAAAGTTTCATATTAGAGATAATACTATCAGAAAAACTTTTCCAAAACAGAAATGTTACAGTTGTGGAAGCAGCTGTTAAAAATGGTGGTAATGTCAGTTTTTCTAACACAAAATTAAGGTTCCAAGCTAGGGCCACTTTCCTCCAGGGCATGCGTCAGATGGAGAATGCCTTTCAGGAATTGTTTCACTGGGAGACTGGATTCTAACAAGGGATCTATGGGCAAGCAGCAGAAATAGCCAAGAGATGTACCCTCCAACAGAGGTATAATTTAAACCTAAGGAAAACAGCTCAAACACAATGAAGAACCACTGGAGTGTCTGCTTACTTTGTGTGCTGGTTCTTCCTCTAGCACCACAGGGAAAATCTCTTCCATTAAGCTAATATGACGTAGTTATACTTGGCCATCTAGTATAAGTCATAATTTTCAGCACAACCTCAGAAAAAAAGATGGCCAAATTAAGTCACACCTTCCAGGCTACTAG
>NC_056745.1:927298397-927588397 GCF_019279795.1 Protopterus annectens
GGTAGGTTTCCCAAGAGAAATGCTGACTGACAGACGTGCCAATTTCATGTTAGACCTGAAGGCTTGCTGTGAGAGTGCTGTAGGGTGAAGCACCTAAAGAACACATCCTACTACCCACAGACTAACAGTCTTCTAGAGAGGTTAAACTCTAAGTTGAAGACCATGCCACAGTCACTTTTAGACCAATTTAAGAGAAGTGTGATAAAAATTTGTTCCATTAGCTGTTTACATACAGAGACGTACCCCAGGAATCCACAGGTTTTTTATCCTTTGAGTTGCTTTATGGGCATAGGTTGAGGGGGCGTTTAGATTTGATTCGTAATGAGTGGGAGGATTAGTGTGAATCCCATAAGGGATCTGCTGTGGCATATGTCCTACACCTCAGGGCAAGGCTTAGGAAGCTCATGGGCTTGGCCCAGGAGAACCTGGCAGGAGCCCAACAGCAGAAAAAGGTCTGGTATGACAGGAATGCTTGAGCTAGAGTATGCTGTGGGACAGCAGGTTATGGTGCTCACTCCTGTCAGACACAATAAGCTGCAGGCAGCATGGAAGAAACCTTTCAAAGTGATAAGGACAGTCAGTGATGTTAACTATATGGTAAACCTGCTAGGCAGGAGGCAGGGGTACAAAGTGTAGCATGTTAACATGAAGCCTTGCCATGATAAGGAGGGCCCTGGTGCTGAGTACTTGCAGTGGTTGGCAGGAGGAGTGTGAGAAGGATCTAAGGCTACATCAAGCCAGCTAGCAAAATGTCACATTATTAAAGTGGAGCATAAGGTTGCAGGCATATCACATGACAATGCAGCACCATAGTGTCCTCTGCAATCTCAATGCAAATGGGTTCTGAAGACAGGGTACTGGACAATATACTCAGACTCATTCCTTTCAAGCAATGTTTCTCCAGGGTCACTTGAGAAACTAGATTGAGTCGTCAAAGGGGGGAAGAGATGTGACAATGTGAGGTAGTACAAACTATGCCTGGAGGAGTACGGCAGTGATGTGCAACATGCCAGCATAGCTAGCTGGAGTTTTGTAAAGAATCATATGTCATTTGTATATCAAACAGATTTGCTCAGGTGCTTGTGTTGAAAATGTATTTGTAAAGTTGCTTGTGTCAAAAAATGCACCAGCAGTGGGTCCTGCTGGACAGAAAAGAAATACACCTGTATGTTAGACTGTATTGCAGCTGTTGAAATTAAGATACTGTAACAGAGGATACTGAAAGAGAACAGGTTATTCTCATCCAGTTAACTTTGAAAAAATAGTCTGAAATTAAATTACTTGGTTTAGGCCAGAAAGAGTGCATCTCACAATTGTGACTGCAGCCAGAGATGAAATGTCTGTGAGAAGCCTAGCTCTGTAGGAAGAGTGGAAGTGTTAAAATTGTTTTACAACTTCCAGATGCTGTAACACATCTTAGCAAGTCTGTGTGTGTGGATTGCCACACGTATGTGCTAGATTCTGGTTCAGTTTCAGGGTAGTGTGGGAACCAGAGCCAGGTGACCAGATTTGATGTCACTCTATAACCAGCACTGAAAATATTTTAGATATTAGTGACAGATACGATAGTGGCACTCAGCACTCTGTTTTAGAACTGACAAGACCACTCACCCACATCGTCTTGCTCTGCTGTAGTAAGTAACTTAAGTAGGAAACAACTAATCTCACTAGATTTTCCCGACTGATCTAAAGAATTACTTTGTATTGTTTTTTCTGTATCTGTGTGAATCTTTCCATTTGTGCTACTTTTAATGTTTCCTGTGACTAAAATTCTGGCGTTTACTGTAAACAGATATTCAATATTTTCAAGTTTTCTATTATTTATTACTAAATATATCCATACTTTCTCATTGTGGCTGGCCTTTTATAGAATATTTTAACCTGTGAGAGTACTTATATTTACTCGGTGAAACTGACCACACATGAAAGTCTTGCAGTTTGCTCAACATTACCACTGGTATTAAAATTAATTTCTCTCAGTATAAATGGATAGCCTGTTAAGACCCTCAGAGCAGCTGGCTGGTGGCAGTGGAATCTACCTTATAGTATGGGTGGAAGTAGCCTAGCTAAAAAATCTGTGCTGTGTGTGCCTGTGTGCGCGCGCGCGTACCTGTGTGTGCGCGCGTACCTGTGTGTGTATAACAAATCTCCAAGACTGTGAGTGTCAGCTATTGGAACAGGGACACAGAGCACTGGTTTCTGCAGAGAGAGAAAGGTGGAGTCTTATTTGGGGTCTGGAGAGGAAAATCCAGTCCCAGGACTGAATGTGCTCCATGTGTGCTCTTAAGGGAAATTGTGTTTGGTGCAGAGAGCTGCATCTGAAAATACTGTCTATTTTCCTTCCAAGTGAATGTCCTTCACCAGTGTCAGTGGTGAGGATTGAGGCTCCTTGATTACTGAGGAGGGATGTCACAGCATGGATAACCTTTCTTTTAAATTAACTCAAGTCTGCACATGTGGCTGTCAGTTTGAGACATTTGTTCCTATTAGGAGGGTAAAACTACAATATTTGAATATGTACATATTTTGTGCATTGGTATTAAATTAATAGGTTTTAGGGGGTATTGGGGATTTGTTTGAGGGCTTTCAATAAAACAATTTTTTTGTAAGATGTGACATAGGTTTAAATGGATATGACAAGAAAAACTGAAACAAAAGTTCAACCTGCCAAACAGTGTATGCATGTAACACAAAACTGAAACTAGACATTTAACAAACAAGCTGTTAAGCATAAAAAGGTGGGAATAACAACTTTTTAATATGATAATGCTTTCTGTAATATCTTTAAATGTCAATAGTTTCAAAAATAAAGAAAGAAAGAAAGAATTGTGAACTATATTAAAAATGTAGAGTGCAAATATGCTACAGGAGACACACTTGCAAAGAAATGAACATGTAAATTTGATAAAGAAAGGTTTTCAGAAAAATTATTCAATGGAATATCTGGGACAAAGGAAAAGAGGAGTATGTATATTTATTACAAGAGGTGCTCCAACAGTGATAGAAGAGGATAAAAAAGATAATGGCAGATTTGTGGTGCTAAGGGGCTACTGGCAAGGGAGGAGGATTACACTGGCATGTATTTACATTCTGCCTAAAACTATTATAATGGAGCTTAAGAAGCTTCTGGGAGAAATAATGAGTTTTTAACAAGGAATATTACATACAGGTGATGACTGGAATTTGATTTGCAGCAGTGGAGATGTGTCTTGTGGGGGGGGGGGGGAAGGGAAAATATATTAAAGAAGGGTAGATTTTTTGAAGAAATTTATGAAGATATTTGGCATGGAAAATGTGAATTCAGTAACAGGCGCTTGGAGTGAATTTACACATTCCCCAAGATAAAAAAAATGAGCTAGACAAGACAGAAGTTACATTTCATAGGAACATGTGCATTTAATTGAAGGTACTGATAAGTGCCCAAAAACAATTTCAGATCATGCGCCAATAATAATTAAAATAAAAACACAGAGTAATGAAATAAAAATGAGACACTGACACTTTCCCAGATATCTATTGAAAGAAAGGAATTTAAGGAATGGGTGGTGGAGATTATTCAGGAGCTATTTGAAAGCATATAAATTACATCTAAAAATATAGCAGGGGAGTGGGATAAAATTAAAGTGGAGTTTAAAAATAGGGTGGAAATAAAAGAAAGCGAACTATGGTTAAGAAGTAACAAGAATTTCTTAGAGGGACTGACAATGTTAAAGTACTGCATTACAGGGGGGATCTCACAGAACAAGAAGAGGATCAACTGTAGAACGCTAAGCAGAAAATAAGGGGTTACCTCAATAATACAAGAGTTTAGAAAGATTGCTGTTAAGCAACCGTTTTTCTGATGATAACACTAGGGCACAAAAACTTTTAGTACAACTCAGGCAATAGAAAGTAGAATGGGTTGCCGTCAAGCTTAGAGAGCCTATAACAAAGGAAGGTAACAAGATATCCTTGTAGAGGTACTGGAAATATTTTAGAAATTCTATGAAAGTCTGTACAAAGCAGAGAAATATGGAGATCGAGAAAATATAAAAATAGAAATGTTTATGGAAGAATTAAATATGCCAAGGTTACAGGGAGATGAGGCTTAATTACCAACGGGTAGGATGAGGAGGAGATGAGATAAAAACTGTGATGTATAACCAATCTACAGGAAAGTCCCCAGGAACAGATGTATTCTGGTGCAAGTCTGAAAGCTGGGAGGTAAAAATCTTATAAAGATCTGGAAGGTTTGCCAGGATTATAAAAAGTGTTAATATCTATAATGGCTAAAAGAGTGGCAAAAGTAATCCAAAAACTGATAGATATGGGTCAGTGTGGTTTTATGGAAGGGAGGCAAACATTTGACAACATTAATAGAACATTGATGATACTGAGAGAAGCAGAATGTAAGAAAATAAGAAGTTATGTACTCACCATAATGTTCCATCTGAGTAGGTAAACTTCATTTGGCAGCAACCTATGGGTCTTCGGATCCATATCGGATCCGAGCCAGCAGTTTCCAACAGCTGAGATCTGAGCTCCAAGCTCCTCCCCCTACCCATAATCCCCTGCCATCCCTACATGACCTCAGATCGAGTTTGCCTAATGCAAGACCTGCACCAAATAGCCAGTCTATGGTCTGACATCGATACAATCAAATGACAATAAGAGTAATATAAATATCCGACGGTCAGGGGGAAGGAGGGGGGATGGTTGCTGCCAAATGAAGTTTACCTACTCAGATGGAACATTATGGTGAGTACATAACTTCTTAATCTGAAGTAGTTAACCTTCATTTGTGCATCAACCTATGGGACAGAGTCCCCAGCTACCTAAATCTTGTGAGGTCCTCATGGAAGAATGTTCCGGAGCACTGCAAAGCCAAAAGATGCTCTCCCTCTGGAGACCAGGTCCAACTTATAATGATTTATAAAGGTATGAGATGAAGCCCAAGTGGCTGCCGAACAAATTTCATCCAATGAGACTCTAGAACAAAAGGCAGAAAAGGTGGAAATTGACCTAGTAGAATGAGCGTGGACTCCTTGGGGTGCGGGCCGGCCAGAACTTTCATATGCTAGTAGAATACACTGTGAAATCCATCTGGACAGTGTGACTTTAGAAACTGATTTTCCAAAATTAGTTTTAGCAAAGGAAATAAACAGCTGGTCTGACTGCCTATGACCAGCTGTTCTGTGCAAGTAGAAACGTAGTTGTCTATGAACATCCAACGAGTGCAATTTATATTTGCCTTTGTTTTGGTAACTGGGAAAGAAGACAGGTAAGTTAATAGTTTGATTGATATTTGATTCGGAAGCAATTTTAGGAAGAAAGGAGGGATTATTCCTGAGGGATACTCTGGCTTTGTGAAAAGTCAAATACGGTGGCTTGGCGGAAAGGGCTTGTAGTTCAGAAACCCTTCTGGCCGAAGTGATAGCGACGAGAAAGGCTGTTTTCCAGGATAAAAGTTTAAGATCCACTGAAGCTGCAGGCTCAAAAGGGAGGAGATGTCAAAGCCTGGAACACGAGCGCTAAATCCCAAGGAAGGACTACGTCCTTCACCAGGGGTCTTAGTAGGAAGGTACCCTTCAAAAAGGCCTTACACAAAGGGCCTAGGTCACTCCCCACGTGATAGTGTGAAATTGCTGCCAGCTGAACTCTGACCGTGGAAGAGCTGGCTCCTTGGTCAAAAAGTCCTGACAAAAAGTCTAACACCGCGGGCAACGGAGCCGTAAAGGGGTCTAAGTTTTGTTGCTCCGCCCAAACAGAAAAACGTTTCCATTTGCTATCATAAAGTCTTCTAGTAAACTGCTTGTGGGCCGCCACCAAGATAGCTTTGACCGGAGAAGAGATACCGGGAGTCCTAGCTCGGAGTGGAAATAGAGCAACCAAGCCGCGAGCTTCAGATTGTCCAGATTCGGGATCAGAAGGTCTAACGGGTGCGAGATCAGATCCGGGATGGGATCCAGAACCCAGGGAGGATTCACTAGATGAGACCATAGATAAGGGAACCAACCCTGACGAGGCCAGAATGGGGCAATGAGGATTATTCTGCTCCCCAGCCGACTGGCTTTCTGTAAGAACTTCAGCATTAGAGGAAGAGGAGGATAAGCATAAAGGAGACCGGGCGGCCAAGCATGTGCCAGAGCGTCTCGGGGGGAGGATTCCCCAGGTGGGGGAATTAGAGCGTAGTCGTCGTTGCACTTCATGTTTGTGGAAGAAGCGAAAAGATCGCAACAAGGTTGACCCCATTTGGAGAATATTTGTTTAGCTACTTCAGGATTCAGAGACCACTCGTACGGCAAGAGAATCGTGCAACTCGGTCTGTCCGCTAGGATGCTGGACCATCCCGGAATGTGCGTCGCTATGAGAAACCTGTTGGTGGAGCTTGCCTATTCCCACACTCTCATGGCCTCTCGGCAAAGTGGATAGGACCTGGTTCCCCCTTGTTTGTTGATATACCATACTAATGCAAGAGACGCAACAAGACAAACCAGTAAATAAACACAAAAAGCTGAGAGCCCAAAAGTAGTAAGTCCAAACGCCAGTCAGTAAAAAAGGCGAAAAATGCGAGTTGTAGCAGTTAAACCTTCCTTTTGCAGCCCATCCGTAGGTCAGATAAGTAAACAAAGCCAAAAAACACCACGTAAAAAGTCCCTTTAACGCAAGTTTAATTATTAGAAAATACAGCGTTTTCGCCCGAGACGCAGCTCAAGCTTCCTCAGTACAAGTCACACTTGTACTGAGGAAGCTTTACGTGGTGTTTTTTGGCTTTGTTTACTTATCTGACCTACGGATGGGCTGCAAAAGGAAGGTTTAACTGCTACAACTCGCATTTTTCGCCTTTTTTACTGACTGGCGTTTGGACTTACTACTTTTGGGCTCTCAGCTTTTTGTGTTTATTTGTTGATATACCATACTACCAACATGTTGTCCGTCTGGACCGCAATAGTCCCCATGGGAAGAAGGCTCTGGAGTGCTTGCAATGCCAACAGCACCGTCCTCATCTCTAGGACATTGATATGCAGCGAGGTCTCTGTGTGGTCCCACGTGCCTTGGACTGTCCTGCCTAGACAATGCCCCCCCACCCAAGGCGAGAGGCGTCCGTGGTCACCGTGGTTAGGGGATAGCAAAGGGCCGACCTTTGAGGAGGTCCGGGGACTGGAGCCACCACAAAAGGGCCTTCCTGCTGAAGCGAATGGGATGGTTTAGAGGGTAATGCAGGAAGGACCATTGGACTTGGAGGGTCCACTGCAGGACTCTCATGTTCAAACACGCCATGGGCAGCAGGTTGATGGCAGCTGCCATTGACCCTAGGGCCCTCAGGACCAAATCTGCTGAAGGAGATGGGGATTGAAAAGAATGGCCCGCACAAGGAGTCTCAGGGTTCGAAGCCAGTCCGAAGTCAAGAAGGCTAGGAGCCGGCATGTATCCAATCTGGCCCCGATGAAGTCTATGATTTGGGTCGGCAGGAGGGAAGATTTCTCTACATTGACTGTGATCCCTAGCCGGGGAGCTAGACGGAGGAAAGAGTTCCTGGCCGCGCAGAGTAGATGCCTTGTGGGGGCGGCCAGGAGCCAGTCGTCCAGGTAGGGGAAGACCTGAATTCCCTGGAGTCTCAGGTGGGCAGCTATCACTGATAAAACCTTGGTAAACACCCAGGGGGCTGTGGTGAGACCAAAGCGGAGGACTCTGAATTGGTAATGACTGGCTCCTAGCCGGAAGCGAAGGAACCTCCTGGAGCATCTGTCCATCAAGATGTGGTAGTACGCATCCTTGAGGTCTATAGAGCACATATAGTCGTTCTCCTGCAAGAGGGGGAGAATGGACTGGATTGAAGTGTGACCATCCGGAACTTTTCTTTGGTTACTGACAGGTTCAAGAGGGATAGATCGAGGATTGGCCACAAGTCCCCTGTCTTTTTTGGCACCAAGAAGAACCTGGAGTAAAAGCCCGAACCGAACTGGTCTGGGGGGACGTGCTGAATGGCTCTTTTTTCTAGCAGCTGCTGGATTTCCGCAGCCTCCCTCTGATCGGGGGGGGGACATCGGGGAGGGATCTGAGATTGCGAGGGGGATGAAGAAACGGGATTTGGTAACCTCTGGATATGATACGAAGCACCCAGCGATCTGTCGTGATGGACTCCCAAGCTGCCAGGTGCCTCGAAAAATGCCCCCCGTCTGCCTCCAGACTGGAGCAGTTGGGTAACCCCTCAGGGTTGCTGCGTGGGCCGATTAGAGAATTATTCTCTGGACCCAAAACACCTCGGACCCCCTCTGCCCTTAGGGCGGCATCCTCCCTATCCTCATCTGCCTCGGAAGGACTGGGTGTCCGGAGCATCACAGGAATGTTGCGACTTCCGGAACCACATCTTCTTCTGTCCCTTTTGGTTCTTGGAGAAAGACCTCTGGGGAGCAGAGAAGCAGACTCAGACGGCAGACAACGTCTTCCCATCCTTCTCGCTCTGGACTAATGTTTCGCATACGGTTTTGCCAAAGAGGGCAGAACCATCGAATGGGGCATTAGCGAATGACGCCTTAAATGGTCCCGCGAAATCACAGTGGCGGAGCCACGCCTGTCGCCTCATGACGACGCCCGCTCCGCTAGTTCTAGCGGCTCCTTCCGTAGCATGGTATAGTAGCCGCATAGAGGTATTAGAAATAGACCTAAGAGTGGCCATTCGGGTAGAGTACACCTGCTTGTCCTCCGCCAACATGGACTCCGGGGGCGACCAAGCGTACTTTTTAATAAGGTCTCGCTGGAGCAGTATGACATGTGCCATGTAGTTCAGTGACCTTACTGAGAAGGTAGCTGAACTGAAGACTCGCTTCCCAAGGCGGTCCATAACCCGAGACGCCTTGCTAGAAGGATGGACAGAGGGACTTTCTTGGGCCAGTTCCCTCTTGGTGGCTGCCGCCACCAACATGGCCTCTACCGGGGATCCCTTACTCCAGTGCACTCTGTCGGAGGGGGGGACTAAGTATCTTATCAGGTCTCTTCGGGACAGGTTCCAGTGTCCGGCTCCTTCCACACCCTGGTAGTGATCAGGTCTACCAGGGGGTCGACTGGAGGGGACACCCAAGAGGTAGACGGGTCTGCTTCAAACGCCTCCAGGAACACAGACTCATCAGAGGTAGGCTTTGGGGCGGACAACCCTCCCCTTATTTTGAGCATCTCCATGATGTCTCCAAAGGAGACGTCTTTGGGGGGTGATCTTGGGGAGCCTTCCCCTTCCTCCAAATCTGTGTCCTTGGTCAAGGACTCAGGGGAGTCCAAGTGCCTCCTTTTGTACTTGCGCTTGTGAGGGACCTTCTCGGGGGGGGGGCTGTCCGAGGAGGCCTCACCAGGCTCATCATGTCCCAACAAGGGAACTACCTGGGACATTAGAGCAGGCTGTCCCTGGAGCCGGGTGATAGAAGTCAGAGCCAACTGAGAGGGAGTGCGGGGTGCAGTCGTAGCTGTGGCCGGGGGCCTGGAATCCCTCGACAGAGCCCTCTCCACCACATCGAAAGCCGAAGGAGAGCTGCTCTCTCTGGGATCAGAGAACAAACCCTCCCTCAGATCCGACGAGAGCCGGGTGATAGAAGTCAGAGCCAACTGAGAGGGAGTGCGGGGTGCAGTCGTAGCTGTGGCCGGGGGCCTGGAATCCCTCGACAGAGCCCTCTCCACCACATCGAAAGCCGAAGGAGAGCTGCTCTCTCTGGGATCAGAGAACAAACCCTTCCTCAGATCCGACGAGCGGATCGGGGTCGGCGCCGACACTATCGGATCTGGTGGGCCAGTATGCTCCGACCTGGACGGAGCCGAAGGCACATTGACACCCTTGGATCCGAAGCTCAGCTCCGTGAGCTCGGATCCACCGAAAAGGGACCAGACAGACTTGGGGGGGGGTGTCGGCGCCGACACACCCCCGGCTCCAATGCCACTCGGCTCCGAGGACTCCAAGCCCGGAAAGCGGGTTGAAGAAGGAGCTATCAGGGCGGAAAAGGGGGTAGAACCCCCCCCCCCAGAGGGGGGGAGGCAGGAGCACTCCCATCTGCAGTTGGGCCTGGAGGAATCTTCTCATCATCCGGTCCAAATCTGCATCCGTTAAGCTTTTGGTAGACCTGAACGAGGCCACCAAGGTGGGATGGAGTGCCACCTCGATGACCTCAAGGGAGACCGGGCCTCCTCCTCCTCCAGTCCCGGTGAGAAGCAAGGTGACCGGAGCCAGGAAGGAGAAGGCTCGGAGGTCTTGGAGGGAGAAGCCCACTAAGTTGGCGGGGCCGATATAGAGACCTCGGCCCGCCGCTTGTGGTGCTTCTCCCTGCGCTTCTCTTTTCTGGCTTCCCTATCCTCCTGGCCCGAGGTGGGAGGTTGAGTCCAGGCCAGGGGAAGGGAAGCAGTTGTGGGTACTGCCGCAGCTGCGGCAGGCACCACGGGGGGACCGGAGGTCGGAGCAGAGTCCGGGGGCAGAAGTCCCACCAAAATCAGCTTCGACCTCCGGTCCTTAAGTACCCTGGGGTTGAACACCGCACATATAGTGCAACCAGAGGAGAGGTGTTCAACCCCAAGGCACAAAATGCACCGAGTGTGGCCATCCACTGGAGACAGCTTGTGGCCACACTCGGTACATTTAGAAAAGAATGTCTTTGGGGCCTCAGACATTAATACTAAGAAAGACACACACACTAGGCCCCAAGCACACACAGACACACGCCCTAACGCTCTCACGAGGGGGGGGGGGAGCTAAAATTAAAATTTGTAGCAAAGAAAACTACAAGGGGAAGCTAAACACACACACACACACACACACACACACACACACACACACACACACACACACACACACACAACACTTTTTGAAAGGAAAGTAAAGAAAAAAAGACAAATTTTTCCTCACAAAGTCTTGATTAGAAAATCCCATCGCCTGGAGCTCAAAGATCAAGCTGCTGGCTTCAACCGTGGCAAACTAGATCTGAGGTTAGATAGGGATGGCAGGGGATTATGGGTAGGGGAGGAGCTTGGAGCTCGGATCTCAGCTGTTGGAAACTGCCGGCTCGGATCCGATATGGATCCGAAGACCCATAGGTTTATGCACAAATTAAGTTAACTACTTCAGATTACCATTGTTGTTGGTTGGTGTTGATTGGACAGAGTAAGTTGAGACTTTATGAGCAGGGTACTGGAAGCATTTGCATTTCCTGAAAAAATTATAACGTTAATTAGGAGGATATATGAGGAATCAGAAGTGAAAACTGAAGTGGGTGGGGATCCTCTCAAATAAGTTTTCCATGAGCAGAGGAACCAGGAAAGGGCATCTCCTTTCCCCTTTATTTGCTTACATTTAGGACCACTGGCAAAGAAAATAAGGGACTCAGAAATTCAGGGATATAACTGGTATGTTAGTCAAAAAAAGCTGGTTCGATTTGCAGGTGGTATTATTTTATACCCGACAAAACCAGAAAAAGACAGTACAGTGTTGTGCAATATTTTGACACAGTTTCACATCTTTTCAAGATACAAAATTAATGGTTAAAACCAAAGGCGATAGTGGTAAATTATGTACCCACATAAGAATTGGTTTATCCATATTTATGGGAACATGATAAAATGAAGTATTTAGGAGTATGGACTGAAAATGATTCTGGTGCAACAGCTAGAGACACATGTGACTAGACTAAACAAAGGATAATACAATAACTGAGAAAACAGAAGCTTTGTTATATGGATAGTAAGGCACAAGCAGTTAAAATGTTTTCAGTCCCATTAGTCCTATACACTGGTCAGGCATATTTTTATCAACCAGAAGAGAAGTTGCGGATAGCAATTAATAAAGAGCTAAAGGACTTCGTCTGGGATGGGAAAATGACAACAGCCAAATGGGATAAGCTGATTCTTCCAGTAGAACAAGGCGGATTAGGATTACCCGATTTCAAGGGGTATTTCAGAGCTACACAGTTAAGGCTCCTATACATAGCACAAGCAGAAAACTATAATTCAAAGTGGAAAGGGATGATGATGAAAGAGGGGGAAGCTCAAGAAAAGTACAGTTTTGTACCTACCATAAATGTAGATGTCCAAGAGGTATGCATCTGCAGTCCTTACAAATGGGTTGTCCTGGCCTCAGGCAGCCCTTCGGTCGGCCGGATTCCAAAGTCTGGGTCTGGCCTCGGCTGATGTCGCACTTCACCCGACGTCATAGCTGCAGTTCAGCGGGTATAAAGGCATCAGCCGACGCCATTTTCCTCAGTGTTTCTTGCCCCAGATGCCAGGTGCCCTCTAGGAAGGCTAAATTTGGATAAATGCAAATGTTTCCAAACAATAGAGAGCAAAATAGAAATAAACATGTATATACATATATACAAACAAATACACCATAATAGATTCCCCCAGCTAGCTACAAGATGGGCAAATACCCTAGGAGTACCACAGAGGGGTAAGGAGGGTGGGTAATCCTGACTGCAGATGCATACCTCTCAGACATCTACATTTATGGTAGATACAAAACTGTACTATGTCCTTCAAGGATGCATCTGCAGTCACAAATGGGTAGAATACCATAGCCAAACTGGGGGAGGAGGCACTAAGGAGGCACTAAGAGTTTATGGTGTAGTTAAGATCCCTTGCAAAACAGCAGTGGCAAAACCTGCTCGGGATCTGGAGTATAAAGGTAGAGATTATAATGCTTGGCAAATGTATGCATGGAGCTCCAAGTAGCAGCCTCTAAAATGTCTTTGGTAGCCACTCCTCGTAAGAAAGCTGTAGCCCTTGTGGAGTGAGGTCTGATGTTTTCTGGAGTTGTCTTTCCATGAAAAGAGTAACAAAATCTAATGCAATTTCCTATCCATTTTGAGATTGTTTGTTTTGAAATTGCTTTTCCTTCCACTCCTGTTGCATATGCTACCAAAAGCTGGTCAGTTTTTCTATTGTTCTTGGTTCTGTCCAGGTAGTAGCGCAATTGCCTGTGTACATCCAAGGTATGCAGTAATCTTTCTCCCCTGTTCTGCGGGTTGGGGAAGAATGTTGGTAGGTGTATTGCTTGGTTCAATGATACCCTGGAAACCACCTTTGGCATAAAAGTAGGATTAATTCTCATGGACACTCTATCCTGATGGAAAATAAGGAAGGGCTGTACTGCCATTAATGCCTGTAATTCAGAAACCCTTCTAGCTGAAGTGATTGCAAGCAGGAATGCAGTTTTCCAAGATAAGTACTGTAATTCTGCTGTTGCTGCTGGTTCAAAAGGGGGGAGTGTCAACTTTTCTAACACAAAGTTCAAGTCCCATGTAGGTAATGGTGGTTTCCTTGGTGGCTTTACATTTTTAATTCCTCTGAGAAACTGCCTGAGCAGAGGTTGAGAAAAGACTGGAGGATCCATGTTGTATTCTGCTGAAATTGCTGATGCATGAATCTTAATGGAGGAGTAAGACAGACCATTGTGAAAAAACTCTGCTAAGTATTCCAGGATGTTAGCTATGTTTGCCAAAGATGCATCTACTCCTTTTGTTGCACTCCAAAATGAGGTATCTTTTCCATTTTGCTGAATAAGTTTTCCTTGTTGAGGGTCTGCGAGCCTCCAAGATAATGTCTTTAACCCTTTGAGATAAATCTGGGTTATTTTGTCTTATGAAATGTTCCAAGCAGCTAGCTGCAGTGTTTTCAAGTTTGGATGCAGGATTTTGAAGTTGTTCTGTGTTAGTAGAAGAGGTAGTAGGGGTAGAGGCCATGCACATTCCCGAGACATACTCCTCAGTAGCGGGTACCAATGTTGCCTCGGCCAGTCTGGAGCTATCAAGATGATCCTCGGGTGATCTACTTTGATCTTCAGTAGCACTTTGTGCATCAAAGGAAGAGGTGGGAATGCATATGCTGTCAGGTTTTCCCAACTGAAGGATAGGGAGTCCACCTTCTAAGCAAGTGGGTGGTATGTCCTTGTGCAGAATTTTTTCAATTGGGGGTTGTGTGGGGATGCGAACAGGTCTATTTCTGGCAGTCCCCATTTCCTTGTGATGGTTTTGAAGATGTCTGGATGCAGCATCCATTCGTGGGCATCCGTGGTGGTTCTGCTTAAGATGTCTGCTAGTATATTTTCTTTTCCTGGCACAAATATGGCCTGGAGCTGAATGTTGAGGCTCACAGCCACATTCCAGAGGTCCATTGCCATCCGGCATAGAGGGTATGAATGTGTGCCTCCCTGTTTGTTGATGTACCACATAACTGTGGTGTTGTCCGTCCTTATCAGCAAATGACCCTGTTGAAGAAACGGTCTGAATGTCTGGATTGCCTGTTTTACAGCCAGCATCTCCTTTTGATTTATGTGCAGGTTCATCTGGTCTTGAGTCCATAAGCCTTGTATGCACTTGTCCACCATGTGAGCCCCCCAACCGAGGTCTGAGGCATCCGTGGTGATAGTCTGGCTTGGGTGAGGCCTGTGGAAGGGCAGTCCTTTGTTTAATTGACAGGCCTGGGCCCACCACTGGAATTCTTGCTTCAGGCATGGAATTATTGGGATTTGGGTTTCTAAGCTGTGCTTGTGCTGAGACCATAAATTCCTCAGGTACCATTGCAACTTCCTCATATGTAGTCTGGCATGTGGAATCAATATTATGCAGGATGCCATGTAACCCAGGGCTTGCAGGATTTTTCTTGCTGTAAGCTGGTCCTGTGCTGTTAATGCCATGAAATAGAGTGATAGCTGCTTCTGTTTTTCTGCTGTGAGGAATGCCATCTGGTTTGATGTGTCCAGTTCTGCACCCAAGAAGGTTATCCTTTGGGATGGCATCAGCCTTGACTTTCTTAAGCTGACTGTGTATCCCAGGGCTTGCAGCAGGTAAATAACCTTTTTCAAATCTTTTGTTAATTTGTCTTTGCTGTCCGTTTGTAACAGGCAGTCGTCCAGGTATGGATAAATTTGAATTCCCTGAAGCCTGCAATGAGCAATTACTGATGCCAGGCATTTCGTGACTACTCTGGGCGCAGTAGATAAGCCAAAAGGCAATGCTGAGAATTGATAATGCTCTGATCCTGCAAGAAATCTGAGGTATCTTCTGCAATTTGGTCGTATGGGGACGTGCAGGTATGCCTCCTTGAGATCCAGAGTCACCAGCAAAGACTCCTTGCCCAGCATGGGAAGAAGTTGCTGTAGGGTCAGCATCTTGAATTTTGGAACAATGAGATATGTGTTTAGAGCGGACAGGTCGAGGATAGGTCTCCATTGTTTTTCCTTTCTTGGTACCAGGAAAAGTCTTGAATAAAATCCTTGTCCTTGTTCCATAGCCGGTACCTTTTCTATAGCTCTCATCCTTAGTAAATGATCTATTTGCTGTAGAGCGTTTATCCTTTGGTTTGGAGGTAGGTTTGGCATTCCTCTCTTCCTTGGAAGAGTATGGAAGTGAAACCTGTAGCCTTTGTCTATTGTCTGTAAAATCCATTTGTCTCCTGTAATGTAATGCCAATTTACTGAAAATAAGGCTAGCTTTCCACCTAAGGGTGCTTCCAGTTGTTCCCTGGTAGGCAGTTTCAGAGCCAAGTCACTGTGATTGTCCTGTGGAAGTGGTAGTGGCTGGATCTGTGGCAGTACTTCTCTGGCTGTTAGGCTGCCACTGACGTCCCCTGTAGGCACATCTGGATTGACCTCTGCCTCTTGGGCGTCTATTTCTGCTTCTCTGTGCTCTGGTGGTGTCTGGAAAGGACCAATTCTTGGAAGGCCAGTTCCTACTAAACCTCGGAGGCTGGACCTGTAAGAAATCCTTGACTGTCTGGACAGATTTAGCTTTTTCTTCCACCTTCTTCAACACTTGCTGTGCAGGGGAACCAAACAAACTGTGCTTTTCCATGGGAGCATCTAGAAGCTTGGACTTTACATGGTCTGGTAAGGATTGCTCTTTTAACCATGCATGCCTTCTGATCACTGTACCAGTCATAGCTGATCTAAAGGAAGCCTCCAGTGCATCATAGCCGCATTTTAAGGAATGATTACTGACCTGCTGAGTGCTATGCACCAAATCCTGAAGGGACTTGCGGTCTAAAGGCTCAGTCGAGGACAGTTTTTTAGTTAGTTGATCTAACAGAAATTCCAGATACTGAATCATGTGGAATTGACAGTTAAAGGCCCTAGCCGAAAGAGTAGCAGAAGTACAAACTTTTTTACCCCATCTCTCTAATGCCCTAGATTCTCTTTCAGAGGGGAGGGGGTTCTTGGCAGATGCAGCTGCTACAGCTTTTGGGCCCTGTGAAATAGTTTCAGGATCTGCAATAGGAGCCTTATACAAATGATAATGTGTGTCCGGAACCCTGTAGTATCTGTCGGGCTTAGCAGGGGCCGGAGGAAGGGAGTCAGGGGCAGTACAAGCATCATTAAATGCATCATCTACAACTGTACGTACAGGAGGAATAGCTAAAGGCCTATGCTGTGGTAAATGTAAAAAGATCCTAAGCCTTTTCCTAGAGTCTGAAAAATCCTGGCCCTGCCATTGAAATTGTTCCCTCATAGCATGCAAGGTTTCCCCAAAAGAAAATTCCTCAGGAGGAGAGGCAGAAGGTATGGAATCCTCTGCATCAGAGTCCTCATATGGAGAATAAGGGCCTTCTGGAGGATTTGTATTTTCGGAATCATCAGAGGAGTAATCTGAAGAAACTGGCTCAGGGGGCTCTGCTCTAGGCCTCTTCTCTGGAGGTGGGTGAGAGGCCCTGTCAGGGTGAGACTGGGTTCCCCTGATCAAAGAAATGAGATCCTCTGCTAGACTAAGCATTTGAGTACTGGAGCTAGGCCTGTGAGAGGGGGTTTTAGCAGGCACGGCCTTTGAAGATTTAGCTGCTTTAGCCCTGGCAAAAGCCTTAATTGACATGGATGCAGGGGGCCTAGCAGCTCCACGTGCAGGAGTAGATATATCTAAGGGTATAGTATCTGATAAATCCTGTGAAACTGTAAGAGCAGGAGGAATTTCCGTAGCAGATTCAGCCATGCTGGATGAGGCCTCGGTAGGAGGAGGCATGCTTTCGGCCGAAGGAAGAACCGCTGACTCGGCTTCAGCCGAAACCGAGACACTCGCGGTTGGCTTAACCGGTCCTTTTCCTTGCGCTTTTTAGCTAATTGTGAAGTCGGAGTCTCTGACGGCATGATATAAGCAAAAGCGGAGCCGAAAAACTCCTCTGCAAACTCCGACCGATGTCTAAGAGTCCGTCGGTTGAATGAAGCGCAGGCTAGACAAGCTGCTACGTCGTAGTCTGGGCCTAAGCAAGGTAGGCAGTAAGAGTGGAAATCTTTATGAGGTATTTGTTTCCCACAAGATAAACAGTTATTCACTTTTTCTGACATCGGCTGAGGCAAGAAAGAGTCCCCAACGGGGTACTTAGCTTTTTAGAAGTCTTCGGTAGTAGCAATCTCTGGTTCTGACCAACCGGCACTTGCGAACAGCTTCTGCTTCGGGCGCCACGCGGCAAGAAAGTCTGGGGAAAATGGCGTCGGCTGATGCCTTTATACCCGCTGAACTGCAGCTATGACGTCGGGTGAAGTGCGACATCAGCCGAGGCCAGACCCAGACTTTGGAATCCGGCCGACCGAAGGGCTGCCTGAGGCCAGGACAACCCATTTGTAAGGACTGCAAATGCATCCTTGAAGGACATCAAGGAGAGACTAGGATTTTGGATGTAGCTCTTTAAGGAGAACAATCATAGAGAATATTATATCTATAAAGTAGCAGAAAAGTACAGTTTTGTACCTACCATAAATGTAGATGTCCGAACTGGATAGCATCTGCAGTCATAACAAGTGGGTTGTCCTGTCGTCAGGCAGCCCTTCAGTCGGCCGGATTCCAAAGTCCGGTCCGCTTCGCTGATGTCGCACTCCACCCGACGTCATCTCTGTTGGTCTTTGGGTATAAAGGCATCAGCCGACGCCATTTTCCTCAGTGTTTCTTGCCCCAGATGCCAGTAGCCCTCTTGCAGGCTAAAATTTGGATAGATGCCAATGTTTCCAAATAGATAGAGGTAAACACAACAATAAGCATGTATGTACATATACACAAACAAATACACCATAAAGACTCCCCAACAGCTAGCTATTAGAAGGGTAAACACCCTAGGAGTACCACAGAGGGATGGAGGGAGGGTAATCCTGACTGCAGATGCTATCCAGTTCGGACATCTACATTTATGGTAGGTACAAAACTGTACTATGTCCTTCATGGATGCATCTGCAGTCATAACAAGTGGGTAGAATACCATAGCCAACTAGGGAGGAGGATAAAAGTAGATTATGGTGTGTTTAGGATCCCTTGCAGTACAGCAGTGGCAAACCCTGCTCGGGATCTGGAATATAGAGGCAAATTATAATGCTTGGCAAATGTATGCACGGAGGTCCAAGTAGCCGCCTCAATAATGTCTTTGGTTGCCACTCCTCGTAAGAAGGCTGTGGTAGTGGCTGTTGCCCTTGTAGAATGAGGTCTTATGTTCTGTGGAATTGGTTTTCCATGGAAGGAGTAACAGAATCGTATGCAATTTCCTATCCATTTGGAGATTGTCTGTTTGGAAATAGCTTTTCCTTCCCTTCCTGTTGCATAGGCTACAAAAAGTTGGTCAGTCTTTCTGCTATTTTTGTTCTGTCCAAGTAGTAGCGTAGCTGCCTATGTACATCCAAGGTATGCAGTATTCTTTCCCCTCTGTTTTGTGGGTTGGGAAAGAAGGTAGGTAGGTGGATTGCCTGGTTTAAAGACACTCTGGATACCACCTTAGGCATAAATGTAGGATTAGTCCTCATGGACACTCTATCTTGGTGGAAGATTAGGAAGGGTTGCACTGCCATTAAGGCCTGTAGTTCTGAAACCCTCCTTGCTGAAGTAATTGCCAGTAGGAAAGCAGTTTTCCATGACAGTTGTTGTAGGTCTGCTGTTGCTGCTGGTTCAAAGGGTGCTAGTGTCAACTTTTCTAGCACAAAGTTTAAATCCCAAGCTGGTAATGGTGGTTTCCTTGGGGGTTTTACATTCTTGATTCCTCTGAGGAATTGCCTGAGCAAAGGGTGCGAAAAAACAGGTGTATCAAAGCTGTATTCTGCTGAAATAGCTGATGCATGTATCTTGATGGAGGAGTAGGACAGGCCTGAATGAAGAAGTTCGCCAGATACTCCAGAATGTTAGGCATATCTATGTTTGACACATCTTTTCCTCTTTCCGTACTCCAGATGACAAACCTTTTCCATTTTCCAGCATAGTTCCTTCTTGTTGAAGGTCTGCGTGCTTCAAGAATAATGTCTTTAACTCTTTGGGAAAGTTCTGGAATAGCTGCTGTTATGTGATGTTCCATGCAGTCAGTTGCATGGTTTTAGGTTTGGATGTATGATGCTGTAGTTGTTCTGCGTTAACATCAAAGGCATCAGGAATTGTCCACATATTGTTCTGAGACATGCTCCTCAGTAGTGGGTACCAGTGTTGTCTTGGCCAGTTTGGAGCTATCAGGATTATCCTTGGACGTTCTTCCTTGATTTTCAGTAGTACCTTGTGTATCAAAGGAAGAGGCGGAATGCATATGCTGTTAGGCCTTTCCAGTTGAAAGAGCGAATCCACTTTCCATGCTAATGGGTGGAATGTCCTTGTGCAGAATTTTTGAGCTGGTGATTGAGAGGTGATGCGAATAGGTCTATCTGTGGCATTCCCCATTTCTTTGAGATGGTCTTGAAGATGTCCGGTTGAAGCTTCCATTCGTGGGCATCCGTAGTGGTTCTGCTTAATATGTCTGCTAGGGTGTGGTCTTGCCAGGGGACAAATATTGCCTGTAACGGGATGTTGTGGCTGAGTGCCAGGGTCCACAGCTCCAAGGTCATTCTGCATAGGGGTATGAATGAGTGCCTCCCTGTTTGTTGATGTACCACATGACTGTGGTGTTGTCTGTCCTTATCATCAACTGGCCCTCTTTGAGAAATGGTTTGAACTTTTGGATTGCCAGTTTTACTGCCAGCATTTCTTTTAGGTTGATGTGCAGTTGAAGTTGATCCTGTGTCCACAATCCTTGCACGCATTTGTCCAGCATGTGGGCCCCCGATCCTAGGTCTGAAGCGTCTGTTGTGATGGTCTGGCTTGCTTGACATCTGCGAAAGGGTAGGCCTGGGTTTGACTGGCATGCCTGAGCCCACCATAGGAACTCCTGTTTTAAGCATGGAATTAGTGGGATTTCTGTTTCTAGACTGTGTCTGTGTTGGGACCATAAATTCTTTAGGTACCACTGTAGTTTTCTCATATGTAGTCTGGCAAATGGAACCAAGATTATGCATGATGCCATGAAGCCCAAGGCCTGCAGTACTTTTCTTGCTGTTAACTTGTTCAGTTTTGTTAGTGCCAAGAAGTATAGAGGAGTTCTTTTGTTTTCTGTTGTCAGGAATGCCATTTGTTTTACTGTGTCCAATTCCGCCAAGAATGTCCTTGTTTGGGATGGTATCAGCCTTGACTTTTGTAAATTGACTGTGTATCCCAGTGCTTGTAGCAAGTAAATGACCCTTTGTAAATCTGTTGTCAGCTTGCTTTTGTTGTCCCCTTGTAGCAGGCAGTCGTCCAGGTATGGGTAAATTTGAATTCCTGCAGTCTGCAATGGGCGATTACTGATGCCAGGCATTTTGTGAATACTCTGGGCAGTAGATAAGCCAAAGGCAATGCTGAGAATTGATAGTGCTCTGATCCTGCAAGAAATCTGAGGTATCTTCTGCAGATTGGTCGAATGGGGACGTGCAGGTATGCCTCCTTGAGATCTAGAGTTACCAGCCAAGACTCCTTGCCCAGCATGGGAAGAAGTTGCTGTAGGGTCAGCATTTTGAATTTTGGGACAATGATGTATGTATTTAAGGTGGACAGGTCGAGAATTGGTCTCCAACTTTTTTCCTTTCTTGGAACTAGGAATAGTCTGGAGTAGAACCCCTTTCCTTGCTCTGCTGTTGGCACTCTTTCCACAGCTCTCATGTTTGCTAACTCCATTATCTGGCGTAGAGCCTCTGTTTTTTGATTTGGAGGTAGATTTGGCATTCCTCTTTTGACTGGGAAAGTGTGGAAGTGAAACCGGTAACCTTGATCTATGGTTTGTAAAATCCACTTGTCCTTTGTTATGTAGTGCCAGTTCTTTGAAAATAAGGTTAACTTTCCGCCTAGAGGAGCTGCTATTTGTTCCCTGGTAGGCGGATTTAGGGTTAAGTCACTGTGGTTGTGTTGATGTAGTGGCAGTGGCTGTGTCTGCGCCTCTGTTGTTACCTTGCCACTGTCTTCCTCTGTAGGCACCTCCTCTGGATTGGTTTCTGCCTCTGGAACGTCTATTCCTGCCCCTTTGAAATTTTGTGGAGTCAGGAAAGGACCAATTTTGGCAGGCCAGTTCCTGCTAAACCTTGGGGGTTGAACCTGCAAGAAATCTTTAACAGTTTGAACAGATTTTGCCTTTTCTTCCATTTTCTTCATAACCTGCTGGGCAGATGTACCAAACAAACTTGTCTTGTCCATAGGAGCATCTAGCAACTTAGCTTTAACATGATCCGGTAAAGCTTGTTCCTTTAGCCATGCATGCCTTCTTATCACTGTGCCTGTCATGGCTGATCTAAATGAAGCCTCCAGTGCATCATAGCCACATTTTAAGGAATGGTTGCTAACCTGTTGTATGTTATTTACCATCTCTAATACATATTTCTTATCAAGAGATTCATCAGTGGTTAGTTTTTAGTTAACTGATCCAGCATAAACTCTTGGTATTGTATCATGTGAAACTGACAGTTTAAAGCTCTAGCTGAGAGAGTAGCTGAAGTGTAGACCTTTTACCCCATCTGTCTAATGACCTTGCTTCCCTTTCAGAAGGAATAGGGTTTTAGCTATGGTGGCTACTGCCTTGGGGCCCTGGGATATAGTTTCTGGGTCTGCAAGTGGAGCCTTGTAAAGGTGGTGATGAGTATCTGTCACCCTTTAAAATCTGTCTGGTTTGGCAGGGGCTGGGGTAAAGAATCTGGAGCGGAGCAAACATCATTGAAAGCATCATCCACCACAGAGAGAACAGGGGTATAGCTAAGGGCCTGTGCTGTGGGAGGTGCAGAAAAGTCCTAAGTCTTTTCTGGAGTCTGAAAAATCCTGTTGCTGCCATTGGAACTGTTCTCATGGCATGCAAGGTTTCCCCAAAGGAGAATTCTTCTGGTGGGGAAGCAGCTGGGATGGATTCTTCAGCATCAGAATCTTCAAAATTGGAGAAGGGAGCCTCTGGCTGGTCAGTTATGTCTGATTCATCAGCAGAATCATCAGAGGACACTGGCTCGGGGGGCTCTGCCCTAGGTCTCTTCTCTGGGGGCTGAGAGGCCCTGTCTGGGTGAGATTGAGATCCTCTAATTAAAGAAATTAAATCTTCTGCCAAAGTCAGCATTTGAGAACTAGAAGAGGGCCTGGATGTGGGTGGTTTAACAGGCACTGTTTTAGTAGTCTTGGCTGCTTTAGCCCTGGCGAAGGCCTTAATGGACATGGCTGCTGGAGGCCTAGCAGCACCACGTGCTGGGGTAGAGACATCGAAGGGAATGGTGTCTGATAAGTCAGTGGCAACCACCGTAGTGGATAAAATTTCTGAGGCCGATTCAAGAGTGGTAGCAGGGGCCTCAGTTGTAGAGATAGATTCAGCTGTACTTTGATCAGTTTTCTCGGTTTCGTCCGAAACCGAGACACTCGCGGTTTGCTTAACCATGGTTTCGGCCGAAACCGCGGACCGCGAGTGTCGGTCTTTATCTTTGCGTTTTGGCAGATTGGGTAGTCGGAGGATCCGGCGGCATAATGTACGCAAAATCAGAACCGAAAAACTGTTCTGCAAACTCCGACCGGCGCCTAAGCGTTCGTCGGTTGAAAGCACAAGCGAACAGGCTGCTACATCGTGGGCTGGGCCTAAACAAGGCAGACAATAAGAGTGGAAATCTTTATGAGGTATTTGTTTCCCACAGGTTAAACAATTATTAACTTTTCTGACATCGGCTGAGGCAAGAAAGAGTCCCCAACGGGTACTTAGCTTTAGAAGTCTTCGAAGTAGTATTCGGTAGAAGTAATCTCTGGATCCGACCGACCGGCACTTGCGAACAGCTTCTGCTTCGGGCGCCACGCGGCAAGAAAGACTGAGGAAAATGGCGTCGGCTGATGCCTTTATACCCGAAGACCAACAGAGATGACGTCGGGTGAAGTGCGACATCAGCCGAAGCCGGACCCGGACTTTGGAATCCGGCCGACTGAAGGGCTGCCTGACGACAGGACAACCCAGTTGTTATGACTGCAGATGCATCCATGAAGGACATCTGTACTATGTTCATCGTGTATACAGCTGCAGTCATAACAGATGGGTAGAATCCCAAAGCTAAGAAAGGGGTGGTAGGCACTAGGTGGAACTAGGTGGAGCCAAAATGCCCTGCAAGACTGCAGTGGCAAAGCCTGCTCTAGATTTGGAGTATAAAGGTAGGTGGTAGTGCTTAGAGACGGTATGCACAGAACTCCAAGTGGCTGCTTCCAAAATATCCTTGGTAGGTACTCCTCTGAGGAAGGCTGCAGAGGTGGCTGTGGCCCTGGTGGAATGGGTTCTAATGCCTGTAGGTACAGTTTTGCCATAAAAAGAATAGCAAAAGCGTATGCAGTGGGCTATCCATTTTGAGATTGTCTGTTTGGAAATTGGCTTTCCTAGAACTCCTACCGCATAGGCCACAAAGAGCTGTTCTGATTTTCTGAAAGGCTTTGTTCTGTCCAAATAATAGCGCAGTTGCCTGTGGATGTCCAAGGAATGTAGTAATCTCTCCCCTTTGTTTTGAGGATTAGGATAAAAAGTAGGTAAATGTATGGCCTGATTTAAAGCTACTCTGGATACCACTTTAGGCATAAAGGACGGGTTGGTTCGTAAGGAAACTCTGTCCTGATGGAAGATGATAAAAGGCTGGACAGCCATGAGAGCCTGTAGTTCTGAAACTCTACGAGCTGAAGTGATAGCCAGAAGGAACGCTGTTTTCAAGGACAAATATTGCAAATCTGATGAGGCAGCTGGCTCAAAAGGAGGCAAGGTCAGTTTTTCCAGAATGAAATTAAGATCCCAAGCAGGTATTGGTTGTTCCCTTGGAGGTCTTAAATTCTTAGCCCCCCTGAGGAACTGTCTTAATAGAGGGTGAGAGAATAAAGGTGGATCAGTGTTGTATTCTGCAGAAATGGCTGAGGCATGGATTTTGATGGAGGAGAATGAAAGTCCACTGCTTAGCAGTTCAGCCAAATATTGTAGTATTTGAGGTAAATTCAGTTTTCCAGGGTTCTGGCCCTTTTTCTCATTCCAGACAAAAACGTTTCCATTTGGCGGAGTAAGCTTTTCTAGTTAATGGCCTTCTGGCCTCCAAAATGACATCCTGCACCTCCTTGGAAAGTAGGGCCTGCTGTGATGCTAAGGAATCTTCCATGCGGCTAGATTGAGTGTTTTTAGCTGACTGTGAAGAGTTTTGAAGCTGTGCTGAGTCAGAAGAAGAGGCATTAGAGGCAGGGTCCATGGTGGGAAATGCGTCAGGCTCCTCAGGAGAGGGTACCAGTGTTGCCTTGGCCAGTCCAGAGCAATGAGGATCATCTTTGGTCTGTCTGCTCTGGTCTTCAATAGGACTTTGGGCAGCAGAGGAAGAGGCGGGAAGGCATAAACTGTCATTGATGTCCAACTGAAAGAGACAGCATCCACTCTCCAGGCCTTTGGATGGAAGATCCTTGAGCAGAATTTTGTCAATTGATGATTTTTGTGGGAGGCAAAGAGATCTATGTCTGGCCTTCCCCATTCTTGGATTATTTCTGTAAAAACTTTTGGATGCAACTTCCATTCGTGTGGATCTGTCATATTCCTGCTTAGTTTATCTGCCAGCATGTTTTCCTTGCCTGGCAAGTACTGCGCTTGTAGTTCCATTTGTAAGTCCATGGCCATGTTCCAAAGTGACATGGCCAGTCTGCATAGGGGGTAAGAATGTGTTCCTCCCTGCTGGTTTATGTACCACATAAAGTACAGTTTTGTACCTACCATAAATGTAGATGTCCGATAGGTATGAATCTGCAGTCCTTACATATGGGTTGTCCTGCCTCAGGCAGCCCTTCGGTCGGCCGGATTCCAAAGTCTGGGTCCGGCGCCGGCTGATGTCGCCCTCTTCCCCGACGTCAGAGTGCCTGGGGTATAAAAGCGTCAGCCGACGCCATCTTCCTCAGTTTTTCTTGCCCCAGATGCCAGATGCCCTCTAATGAAGGCTAAATTTGGAGAGATGCAAAAAATTCCAAACATGCACAGTGATATATATATATATAACAAATACACCATAATAGATAACCCCAGCTAGCTAGAAAGAGGGATAACTACTCAAGGAATACCACAGAGGGGTAAGAGGGAGGGAAATACTGACTGCAGATGCATACCTATCGGACATCTACATTTATGGTAGGTACAAAACCGTACTATGTCCTTCAAGGATGCATCTGCAGTCCTTACATATGGGAAGAAAACCATAGCCAAGCTGGGGGTGGTAGGACCTAAGAAAAGGATGGTGTAGCTAAAATGCCCTGCAGGACTGCAGTAGCAAAGCCTGCTCTGGATCTGGAATATAATGGTAAGTTGTAATGCTTGGAAAATGTATGCACGGAGCTCCATGTAGCAGCTTCTAAGATGTGCTTTGTAGCCACCCCTCTTAAGAAGGCTGTGGAGGTGGCTGTAGCTCTGGTGGAATGAGGTCTAATGTTGGCTGGCACAGGTTTGCCATGAAAAGAGTAACAAAATCGAATGCAATTCCCTATCCATTTTGAAATTGTCCGTTTGGAAATTGCTTTTCCTTGTACACCAGCAGCATATGCTACAAAAAGCTGGTCAGTTTTCCTGTAAGTCTTAGTTCTGTCTAAGTAGTAGCGCAACTGTCTGTGAATGTCCAGGGTATGCAGAAGTTTCTCTCCTTTATTTTGTGGATTTGGAAAGAAGGTAGGCAGGTGAATAGCTTGGTTCAGTGAGACCCTGGATACCACCTTTGGCATGAATGAAGGATTGGTTCTCAATGAGACTCTGTCCTGATGAAAAGTAAGAAATGGTTGTACTGCCATGAGGGCCTGTAACTCAGAGACTCTTCCTGCTGAGGTTATGGCCAGAAGGAAGGCAGTCTTCCAAGACAGGAACTGTAGTTCTGCAGATGCTGCTGGTTCAAAGGGAGGTAGAGTTAATTTTTCCAACATGAAGTTAAGGTCCCATGTAGGCACTGGTGGTTTCCTTGGAGGGTTGATGTTTTTTATCCCTCTTAGAAACTGCTTTAGCAGCGGATGAGAAAATACAGGTGGATCAGTGTTGTACTCTGCTGAAATGGCTGAAGCATGAATTTTTATGGAAGCATTTCTGCCAAGTATTCCAGGATATGTGGAATGCTCATTGCTGTCGGATCTTGGCCCTTTGTGGAGTTCCAAGTGCGAAATCTTTTCCATTTTGCTGAAAATGCCTTTCTTGTGGAAGGCCGTCGAGCTTCCTTGATGATATCCTTTACCCTTTTGGATAGTTTATCCAGGCGAGGAGTCAAGGTATTTTCCAGGCTGTCAGCTGCAAGGTTTTTAGGCTGGAGTGCAGAGTTTTGTAATTGTGCTGTGTCAGAAGAAGTGGCCATTGTGGTAGAGGCCACGGTTTCATGCGTGACAAAAGCTCCTTAACAGTGGGTACCAGTGTTGTCTTGGCCAGTCCGGAGCTATCAGAATCACTTTTGGTTGTTCTGTCCTGATCTTCAGTAAGACCTTGGTCATTAAAGGAAGAGGTGGAAATGCATACGCTGTTAGAGTATTCCAGCTGAAAGAGAGAGAGTCCACTTTCCATGCTTGTGGGTGTATGTCCTTGTGCAGAATTTCTTCAGTTGATGGTTGTGGTGGGAGGCAAAAAGATCTATGTCCGGCCTTCCCCATGATTGTGTTATTTGAAGAAAGGTGTCTGGGTGCAGCATCCATTCGTGTGGATCTATGATGTTTCTGCTTAGGCTGTCCGCCAGTACATTGTCTGTTCCTGGTACAAACTGGGATTGCAGCTCTATATTTAGTTTTAGGGACAGTTCCCAAAGATTCATTGCCAGCCTGCAAAGAGGGTAAGAATGGGTACCTCCTTGCTTGTTTATGTACCACATAACTGTGGTACTGTCTGTCTTTATCAGCAGGTAGCCTTGATGTAGGAAGTGCTTGAAGGCCTCGATTGAATGCATCACTGCCAGCATTTCCTTTTGGTTTATGTGCAGGCGAAATTCTGTTTGTGTCCATTGTCCTTGGATGCATCTGCCCTCCATGTGCGCTCCCCATCCATGGTCTGAGGCGTCCGTGGTAATGGTTTGGCTGATATTTGGTTTGCTGAAAGGCAGACCCATGTTTGACTGGCTTGCTTGAGCCCACCACAGAAATTCCTTTTGAAGGCATGGAATGAGGGGGATCAAAGCTTCTAGGCTGTGACTGTGTTGAGACCATAGACTCCTTAGGTACCATTGTAGTTTCCTCATATGCAGCCTTGCTTGTGGAATCAGAAGAATGCAAGATGCCATGAAACCCAGGGCCTGCAGTATTTTCCTTGCAGTCAGTTGGGTTTGCTTTGTCAGGTTTCTGAAATAATCCGGTAGTTGTTCTTGTTTTTCTTCTGTGAGAAAAGCCATTTGGGTGGTTGTATCTAGTTTTGCACCCAGAAAAATTATTCTTTGGGATGGAACAAGTCTTGATTTTCGAATGTTGACTGTGTATCCCAAAGCCTGAAGTAGACAGATGGCATAATTCAAGTGTTTTACCAATGTTTGTTGGCTGTCCGCTTGTATGAGGCAGTCGTCCAGGTATGGGTATATTTGAATCCCCTGAAGTCTGCAATGTGCAATTACTGATGACAGGCATTTCGTGAATACTCTGGGCGCAGTAGATAAGCCAAAGGGCAATGCTGAGAATTGATAATGCTCTGAACCTGCAAGAAATCTGAGGTGTCTTCTGCAACTTTGTCTGACAGGGACATGCAGGTATGCCTCCTTGAGGTCTTCTTGGCACAAGAAATAGTCTGGAATAAAATCCTTGGCCTTGTTCTATGAGAGGAACCTTTTCTATTGCTTTCATTTGCAGTGGTTTGGAAATTTGCTTGAAAGCCTCTGTCCTTTGATTCGGTGGCAGATTTGGCATGCCTTGTCTTTTTGGTAATGTATGAAAATGGAATCTGTATCCTTTGTCTATTATTTGCAGTATCCATTTGTCCCTTGTAATAATGTAAGCGTATGGTGCACCTCTCTGTTGTGTGATTTTTCCTTGTAATAATGTGCCAATTTTTTGAGAATGAAGATAGCTTTCCGCCCAAAGGTGCTTCCAATTGAGCCCTGGTTGGCGGGGTCAGAGTCAAGTCATTGAGTTTGTCCTTGTGCAGCAAGTGTAGGTCCTGCACTACCTCTTTGGTTGGGAGGCTGCCATTGACGTCCTCTGTAGGAGCCTCTAGTTTGCCCTCTACCTCTGGCACGCCTATTTTTGCCTCTCTGAAATCTGTCTGTCTGGAAAGGACCAATTCTTAGAAGGCCAATTTCTGCTGAATCTTGGTGGTTGGACCTGGAGAAAATCTTTGACTGTCTGTACCGACTTAGCCTTTTCCTCAAATTTCTTTAAGACCTCTTGAGCCGTGGAACCAAATAACTTTTGTTTTTCCAGGGGTGCATCCAGAAGCTTTGCTTTAACATGATCTGGCAGGCAGTGTTTGTTCCTTCAGCCAAGCATGCCTATGTATGACTGCACCTGTCATTGCTGACCTACATGAAGCTTCCAATGCATCATAACCACACTGTAAAAAATGGTTGCTAACCTGCTGGGAGTTATGCACCAGATCCTGAAGTGCCTGGGGTTCAGGTGAGGTTAGTTTTTTATGCAATTCATCTAACAGATATTCTTGATACTGTATCATATGGAATTGACAATTCAATGCTTTCATAGAAAGAGTGGAAGAAGTGTACACTTTTTTACCCCATCTCTCTAAGGCCCTGGATTCCCTTTCAGAAGGAAGTGGGTTCTTAGTAGTGGAGGTTGCAACCCCTTTAGGCCCCTGGGAAATAGTTTCTGGGTCAGCTGAGTGGCCCTTGTAAAGGAATAGATGTGTGTCCGGGACCCTGTAGTACCTGTCGGGTTTGACAGGAGCCGGAGGGAGGGAGTCTGGGGAAATACTAGACTCGGAGTACACATACTCTATGACATTTAAAACAGGAGGAATAGCCAAAGGTCTATGCTGAGGCAAATGCAAAAAAGTCCTTAACCTCTTCCTGGAATCAGAGAATTCCTGGCCTTGCCACTTAAATTGCTCTCTCATGGAGTGAAGGGTCTCCCCAAAGGACAACTCTTCAGGGGGGGAGGCCGAGGGAATAGATTCCTCTGCATCAGAATCCTCGTAGGCCGGAAAGGCCTCCTCCTGGTAATCTGAAAGGGCAGAGTCATCTGAGGCCTCATCAGAGGACTGGGGATCCGTCTGCTCAACCCTGGGCCTTTTGCCTGGAGGAGGTTGAGAACTGCTGTCTGGGTGTGGCTGAGAGCCCCTGATTAAGGAGATAACGTCCACAGCTAAGCTTAAAATTTGTGAACCTGTAGAGGATCCCCGAGGAGTAGCCTTGGGAGGGAGAGATTTTGGCTGTTTAGCAGCTTTAGCACGAGTAAAGGCCTTAATGGACATGGATATAGGAGGCCTGGCTGCCCCACGAGCTGGGGTAGTTTTATCCACAGAAATGGTGTCGGATATCTCCGGAGCACCGAATTCAGAAGGTAATTCTAAGACCGACCCAGTGGAAGCCTCCGGTACTGAAGGTACCGGCTGTGCGGTGTCATCGGTCGGAATCGGTAAAGATTCGGTTTCAGCAGAGACCGAGACACTAGCGGTAGGCCTGGGCGTGGAGTCTGCCAGAACCGTGGACCGCGTGTGTCGGTCCTTCTCCTTACGTTTTTTGGGTAAATGAGCTGCCGGAAGCTCCGACGGCATTTTATAACAGCAAATTTGCCCAAAAAATTCCTCTGCAAACTCTGCCCGACGCCTAAGAGTGCGTCTATTGAAGGAAGCATAGGCTGTACAGGCTGAGACGTCGTGGTCTGGGCCTAGGCAAGGTAAACAGTAAGAGTGGAAATCCTTATGAGGTATTTGTTTCCCACATTTTAAACAATTATTAACTTTAACCGTTTGATCTGACATCGGCTGAGGCAAGAAAGAGTCCCCAATGGCGTACTTGGCTTTTTTGAAGACTTCGGTAGCTGAAATCACAGGAAAGTACAGTTTTGTACCTACCATAAATGTAGATGTCCGATAGGCATGCATCTGCAGTCCTTACAAATGGGTTGTCCTGTCGTCAGGCAGCCTTTCGGTCGGCCGGATTCCAAAGTCTGGGTCTGGCCTCGGCTGGTGTCGCACTTCACCCGACGTCATAGCTGCAGTTCTTCGGGTATAAAGGCATCAGCCGACGCCATTTTCCTCAGTGTTTCTTGCCCCAGATGCCAGGTGCCCTCTAGGAAGGCTTAATTTGGATAAATGCAAATGGTTCCAAATAGTAGAGAGCAAACAAAAATAAGCATGTATGTACATATATACAAACAAATACACCATAATAGATTCCCCCAGCTAGCTACAAGATGGGCAAATACCCTAGGAGTACCACAGAGGGGAAAGAGGGTTGGTAATCCTGACTGCAGATGCATGCCTATCGGACATCTACATTTATGGTAGGTACAAAACTGTACTATGTCCTTCAAGGATGCATCTGCAGTCCTTACAAATGGGTAGAATACCATAGCCAAACTGGGGAGGAGGAGAAATAAGATTATGGTGTAGTTAAGATCCCTTGCAAAACAGCAGTGGCAAAACCTGCTCGGGATCTGGAGTATAAAGGTAAATTATAATGCTTGGCAAATGTATGCACGGAGCTCCAAGTAGCAGCCTCTAAAATGTCTTTGGTAGCCACTCCTCGTAAAAAAGCTGTGGTAGTGGCTGTAGCCCTTGTAGAGTGAGGCCTGATGTTTTCTGGAGTTTTCTTCCCATGGTAGGAGTAACAAAATCTAATGCAATTTCCTATCCACTTAGAGATTGTCTGTTTTGAAATTGCTTTTCCTTCCATTCCTGTTGCATATGCTACCAGTAGCTGGTCAGTTTTTCTATTGCTCTTGGTCCTGTCCAGGTAGTAACGTAACTGTCTATGTACATCCAAGGTATGCAACAGTCTTTCTCCCCTGTTCTGTGGGTTGGGGAAGAATGTAGGTAGGTGGATAGCTTGATTTAAAGATACCCTGGAGACCACCTTTGGCATAAAAGTAGGATTAGTTCTCATGGACACTCTATCTTGATGGAAGATCAGGAAGGGCTGTACTGCCATTAATGCCTGTAGCTCAGATACCCTTCCTGCTGAAGTGATTGCAAGCAGGAAAGCAGTTTTCCATGATAAGTACTGTAAATCTGCTGTAGCTGCTGGCTCGAAAGGAGGGAGTGTCAACTTTTCTAGCACAAAGTTCAAGTCCCATGCTGGCAATGGTGGCTTCCTAGGTGGTTTTACATTTTTAATTCCTCTCAGAAACTGCCTGAGCAGAGGATGAGAGAAGACTGGAGGATCCAAGTTGTATTCTGCTGAAATAGCTGATGCATGAATCTTAATGGAAGAATAGGACAGGCCGTTGTGGAAGAGCTCTGACAAGTATTCCAGGATGTTAGGTATGTTTGCAAGTGACACATTCTCTCCTTTTGCAGTACTCCAAATCAGATATCTTTTCCATTTCGCTGAATAATGTTTTCTTGTTGAGGGTCTGCGAGCCTCCAAGAGAATGTCCTTAACCCTTTGAGATAAATCCGGGTTATTTGGTCTTATGCAATGTTCCAGGCAGCCAGCTGCAGTGTTTTCAGGTTTGGATGCAGGGTTTTGAAGTTGTTCTGTGTTAACAGCAAGGGAACCAGGGGCAGAGGCCATATTTGTTCCCCGAGACATACTCCTCAGTAATGGGTACCAATGTTGCCTTGGCCAGTCTGGAGCTATCAGGATGATCCTTGGACGGTCCTCTTTGATCTTCAATAGCACCTTGTGCATCAAAGGAAGAGGTGGGAATGCATATGCTGTCAGGTTTTTCCAACTGAAAGATAGGGAGTCCACTTTCCAAGCAAGTGGGTGGTACGTCCTTGTGCAGAATTTTTTCAGTTGGTGATTGTGTGGGGATGCAAATAAGTCTATTTCTGGTAGTCCCCATTTCCCTGTAATGGTTTTGAAGATGTCCGGATGCAGCATCCATTCGTGGGCATCCGTGGTAGTTCTGCTTAGGATGTCTGCTAGATTATTTTCTTTTCCTGGCACAAAAATTGCTTGTAACTGAATGTTGAAGCTCAGTGCCACATTCCAGAGGTCCATTGCCATCCGGCATAGACGGTATGAATGTGTGCCTCCTTGTTTGTTGATGTACCACATAACTGTTGGGTTGTCCGTCCTTATCAGCAGTTGACCCTGTCGAAGAAATGGTCGGAATGCCTGAATTGCCAGTTTTACTGCCAGCATTTCCTTTTGATTTATGTGTAGGTGCAGCTGGTCTTGAGTCCATAAGCCTTGTATGCACTTGTCCAGCATGTGTGCCCCCCAACCGAGGTCTGAGGCGTCTGTTGTGATGGTCTGGCTTGGTTGAGTGCTGTGGAAGGGCAGTCCCTTGTTTGATTGACAGGCCTGAGCCCACCATTGGAAATCTTGTTTCAGGCATGGAATTATTGGAATTTGGGTTTCTAGGCTGTGCTTGTGCTGAGACCATAAATTCCTTAGATACCACTGTAACTTTCTCATATGTAGTCTGGCATGTGGAATCAATATTATGCAGGATGCCATGTAGCCGAGAGCTTGCAGGACTTTTCTTGCTGTTAGCTGGTTCTGCTTTGTTAATGCCATGAAGTAGAGAGGGAGTTGCTCCTGTTTTTCTACCGTCAGGAATGCCATTTGTTTTGATGTGTCCAGATCTGCACCCAAGAAGGTTATCCTTTGGGATGGTATCAGCCTTGACTTTTATATTGACTGTGTATCCCAGGGCTTGCAGTAGATGAATGACCCTTTCCAAATCTTTTGTTAATTTGTTTTTGTTGTCCGCTTGTAACAGGCAGTCATCCAGGTAAGGGTAAATTTGAATTCCCTGAAGTCTGCAATGAGCAATTACTGATGCCAGGCATTTCGTGAATACTCTGGGCGCAGTAGATAAGCCAAAGGGCAATGTTGAGAATTGATAATGCTCTGATCCTGCAAGAAATCTGAGGCATCTTCTGCAATTTGGTCGTATGGGGACGTGCAGGTATGCCTCCTTGAGATCTAGAGTTACCAGCCAAGACTCCTTGCCCAGCATGGGAAGAAGCTGCTGTAGGGTCAGCATTTTGAATTTTGGAACAATGAGGTGTGTGTTTAAAGCGGACAGGTCGAGAATAGGTCTCCATTGGTTTTCTTTTCTTGGTACCAGGAAGAGTCTGGAGTAAAATCCTTGTCCTTGTTCCATAGATGGTACCCTTTCTACAGCTCTCATCCTTAGTAAGTGAGTTATTTGTTGTAGAGCTTCTGTCTTCTGGTTTGGAGGTAGGTTTGGCATTCCTCTCTTCCTTGGCAGAGTATGGAAGTGAAACCTGTAACCTTGGTCTATTGTCTGTAAAAACCATTTGTCTCCTGTGATGTAATGCCAGTTTACTGAAAATAAGGCTAGCTTCCCGCCCAAGGGTGCCTCTAGTTGTTCCCTGGTAGGCGGTGCCAGAGCCAAGTCACTGTGATTGTCCTGTGGAAGTGGTGGTGGCTGGATCTGTAGCTGTACCTCGCTGGTTGTTAGCCTGCCACTGACGACCCCTGTAGGCACCTCTGGATTGACCACTGCCTCTTGAGCGCCTATTCCTGCCTCTCGGAGCTCTGGAGGTGTCTGGAAAGGACCAATTCTTGGAAGGCCAGTTCCTGCTAAACCTTGGAGGCTGGACCTGCAAGAAATCCTTGACTGTCTGGACAGATTTTGCTTTCTCTTCCACCTTCTTCAGCACCTGCTGTGCAGGGGAGCCAAACAAATTGAGCTTATCCATGGGAGCATCTAGGAGTTTTGATTTTACATGGTCTGGTAAAGACTGCTCTTTTAACCATGCATGTCTTCTGATCACTGTGCCAGTCATGGCTGATCTAAAGGAGGCCTCCAGTGCATCATAGCCGCATTTTAAGGAATGATTACTGACCTGCTGAATGTTATGGACCATTTCCTGTACAGATTTTTTGTCTAATGGTTCATCCGAGGACAGTTTTTTAGTTAACTGGTCTAACATAAATTCCTGATACTGAGTCATGTGGAATTGACAGTTCAAGGCCCTAGCTGAAAGAGTAGCAGAAGTGTAAACTTTTTTACCCCATCTCTCTAAGGACCTAGATTCCCTTTCAGAGGGGAGGGGTTTTTTGGTAGAGGTAGCTGCTACAGCCTTGGGACCCTGGGAGATAGTTTCGGGATCTGCAAAAGGGGCCTTATACAAATGATAATGTGTGTCCGGAACCCTGTAGTACCTATCGGGCTTAGCAGGGGCCGGAGGAAGAGAATCAGGAGCAGTACAAGCATCATTGAAAGCATCATTCACAACAGTAAGTACTGGAGGAATGGCTAAAGGCCTATGCTGTGGCAAATGCAAAAAGGTTCTAAGCCTTTTTCTAGAGTCTGAAAAATCCTGGCCCTGCCATTGAAATTGTTCCCTCATAGCATGCAAGGTTTCCCCAAAAGAAAATTCCTCAGGCGGAGAGGCAGAAGGGATGGACTCTTCTGCATCAGAGTCCTCATAAGGAGAAAAAGGGGTCTCTGGAAGGTTTGAATTATCTGATTCATCAGAGGAGCCATCTGAAGAAACTGGCTCAGGGGGCTCTACTCTAGTCCTCTTCTCTGGAGGTGGGTGAGAGGCCCTGTCTGGATGTGGTTGGGATCCCCGGATCAAAGAAATGAGATCCATTGCTAGACTAAGCATTTGTGAACTAGAACTAGGCCTGTGAGAAGGGGTCATAGCAGGCACAGTTTTGGTAGTTTTTGCTGCTTTAGCCCTGGCAAAGGCCTTAATCGACATGGATGCAGGAGGCCTAGCAGCTCCACGTGCAGGGGTAGAAATATCCAAAGGGATAGTTTCAGATAAATCCAGTGAACCTGTAAGAGCAGGTGGGATTTCAGTAGCAGTTTCGGCCAAGCTGGAAGAGGCCTCGGTAAGTGGCAAGCTTTCGGCCGAAGGAAGAACCGTGGACTCTGTTTCAGCCGAAACAGAGACACTCGCGGTAGGCTTAACCGCGGTTTCGGCCGAAACCGCGGACCACGAGTGTCGGTCCTTTTCCTTGCGTTTTTTAGAAATGTGCGTAGTCGGAGCATCCGACGGCATAATGTAAGCAAAAGCGGAGCCGAAAAACTCTTCAGCAAATTCCGACCAACGTCTAAGCGTCCGTCGGTTGAAAGAAGCACAGGCTAGACAAGCTGCTACGTCGTGGTCTGGGCCTAAGCAAGGTAAGCAGTAAGAGTGGAAATCTTTATGAGGTATTTGTTTCCCACAAGTTAAACAGTTATTCACTTTTTCTGATATCGGCTGAGGCAAGAAAGAGTCCCCAACAGGGTACTTAGCTTTTTAAAAGTCTTCGGTACTTGTAGTAGTAATCTCTGGTTCTGACCGACCGGCACTTGCGAACAGCTTCTGCTTCGGGCGCCACGCGGCAAGAAAGACTGAGGAAGATGGCGTCGGCTGATGCCTTTATACCCGAAGAACTGCAGCTATGACGTCGGGTGAAGTGCGACACCAGCCGAGGCCAGACCCAGACTTTGGAATCCGGCCACCCGAAGGGCTGCCTGACGACAGCACAACCCATTTGTAAGGACTGCAGATGCATCCTTGAAGGACATCTGGCCGACCGGCACTTGCGAACTGCTTCTGCTTCGGGCACCACGCGGCAAGAAAGACGGAGGAAGATGGCGTCGGCTGACGCTTTTATACCCCAGGCGCTCTGACGTTGGGGAAGAGGGTGACATCAGCCGACACCGGACCCAGACTTTGGAATCCGGCCGACCGAAGGGCTGCCTGAGGCAGGACAACCCATATGTAAGGACTGCAGATGCATCCTTGAAAGACATCTGTGGTGTTGTCCGTTCTTATCAATAGTTGACCTGGTTGTAGAAGGTCCTTGAAAGCTATAATGGCATTTATTACTGCTAGCATTTCTATTTGATTGATGTGAAGGTGCTTTTCTTTTTGGGACCATTTGCCCTGAATGCACCGGTCTGTCATGTGCGCCCCCAGGCGTAGTCCGAGGCGTCTGTTGTGATGACTTGATTTGCTTGAGGCTTGCTGAATGGAAGACCTGTGTTTGACATGCTTGAGCCCACCACAGAAGTTCCTTTTGCAGACATGGAATTAGTGGTATTATTGTTTCCAAACTGTGGCTGTGTTGAGACCATATGTTTCTTAGGTACCATTGTAGTTTTCTCATATGCAGCTTTGCACATGGGATTAGTAAGATGCAAGATGCCATGAATCCCAAAGCCTGCAGGATTTTCCTTGCAGTCAGCCTGATGCAATTTGCCAGTGTTCTGAAATATTGAGTTAGTTGCCCCTGCTTCTCTGGCGTGAGGTAGGCCATCTGGGTGTTTGTGTCCAAATTGGCACCCGGGAAAATTATCTTCCGAGAGGGTATTAGCCTCGATTTCTCTTTGTTGACTGTGTATCCCAGAGAGTTTAAAAACATTATTACAAAAGCCAGATGTTTCAGAAGAATGTGCTTGCTGTCCGCTTGCATCAGGCAGTCATCCAAATAAGGGTATATTTGTATCCCTTGAAGTCTGCAGTAGGCAATTACTGATGCCAGGCATTTCGTGAATACTCTGGGCGCAGTAGATAAGCCAAAGGGCAATGCAGAGAATTGATAATGGGTTGAACCTGCAAGAAATCTGAGGTATCTTCTGCAATTTTGTCTGATTGGGACATGCAGGTATGCCTCCTTGAGGTCCAATGTTACCAGCCAAGACTCCTTGCCCAGCATGGGAAGAAGTTGCTGTAGAGTGAGCATCTTGAATTTTGGTACGAGTAGGAATGTGTTTAGGATGGAAAGATCCAAAATAGGTCTCCAATCTTTTCCCTTCCTTGGCACCAGAAATAGCCTGGAATAAAAACCTTGACCTTGTTCGTGTGTAGGTACCTCTTGAATAGCTTTCATGTTTATAAGATCTGAAATTTGCTTTTGTGCCTCTGCCCTTTGATTGGCATGCCTCTCATTTTTGGAAGGGTATGAAAATGGAATTTGTAGCCTCTGTTTATAATTTCCAGGATCCATTTGTCCTTTGTGACAACATGCCAATTTTTTGAAAATAGTGCCAGCTTTCCTCCTAAGGGGGCTGCCATTTGAGACCTGGTTGGCAAGCAAAGGGGAAAGTCATTGGGTTTGCTTTCTGAAAGACTGCGAGTTGTCCTCACCACCTCTGTGTAGGAGCTTGCCACTGTCTGCCTCTGTACGATCCTTGTGATTGTCCTCTGCCCCTAGGGCGCCTGTATCTGCCTCTTTGGGGTCTGTCTGTGGCAGGAAAGGACCAGTTTTTGGAAGGCCAATTTCTACTAAAATGTGGGGATTGAACCTGTAGAAATTCTTTCACAGTTTGCATTGATTTAGCCTTTTCCTCCATTTTCTGTAATACTTCCTCAGCATTTGCTCCAAATAGTACATCCTTTTGAAGAGGGGCGTCTAGTAATTTAGCTTTGACCTGATCAGGCAAGGCTTGTTCCTTGAGCCAGGCATGCCTACGTATGACTGAGCCTGTAAAAGCAGCTCTACATGAGGCCTCTAGAGCATCAAAACCACATTGTAAGGGATACTTACCCACTTGTTCTGCACTATGCATCAAATCCTGCAACTCCTTCAAGTCTGGTTGTTCAGGTTGTGACATTTTACTTTTCAACTGAGATAACAGAAACTGTTGGTATTTTAGCATATGAAACTGACAGTTTAAGGCCCTCATGGATAAGGTAGCCGAGGTATATACCTTTTTCCCCCACCTTTCTAAGGATCTGGAATCTCTCTGAGAAGGCAATGGATTTTTGGCAATGGAGGCCTTAACTCCCTTGGGCCCCTGTGAAATGGTTTCTAGGTCAGCAGCATGGCTTTTGTATAGAAATTGGTGTGAGTCAGGAACCCTGTAGTACCCGTCAGGCTTAACTGGAGCTGGAGGTAGAGAGTCCGGGTTAAGACAGGCCTCCGAGTAAACATCATCTAGGATGTCCAAGACAGGAGGTATAGCCAGAGGCCTGTGCTGGGGTAACAAAAAGAAATTCCCTGAGACTTTTCTTGGAATCTGAATAATCCTGGCCTTCCCAGTGGAAGTGTTCCCTTAAGGTATGCAAAGTTTCCCCAAATGAGTAATCCTCAGGGGGGGGATACAGAAGGAATAGACTCCTCTGCATCAGAGTCTTCAAAAGGGGAGTAAGACTGTTCCTGATCATCAGAGTGTTCTGAAATAATGGAGCCCTGATCAGAGGAGGGGGGATCTTCCGCCACTCTGGGCCTTTTGTCCGGAGGAGGCTGAGAACCTCTGATTAGAGTAATTAAATCCTCAGCCATTTTCAGCATCTGTTTCTTAGGCATGGGGCCTGGAGATGGGCCCTGTGTAGCTGGTCTCTTAGGGTGCATGGTTGCTTTAGACTTGGTGAAAGCCTTGATGGAGAAAGAAGAGGAAGGTCTGAAGACACCTTGAGTGGAGGTGGACCTGTCCACATTCTGTGTTTCAACGCCAAGAGTGGCTTTGGTATCTGTAGTCGGGGTGTGGGCCGAGGAGCCTGCGACCTCGGGTACAGGAGACACCACCAAAGATGTGTCGTCGGTAATCAGGGGCTGCGTAAACTGGACCATGTGTAGTCTGCTTTGGCGTGGTGTCGGTAGAGGCCGCGGACCTCGAGTGTCGGTCCTTGTCTTTGCGTTTTTTTAGACAAAACCGGAGTCGGAGTATCCGACGACATAGTATAGTTAAATGCTTTCCCAAAAAAATGCTGGGCGAACTCCGCCTGACGCTTAATAGTGCATTTGTTGAATGTAGCACAAAAGCGACAGACCGGGACGTCGTGGTCTGGGCCTAAGCAAGGAATACAGAGGGAATGGAAATCCTTATGCTGTATTTGCTTCCCACAAGAAATACAATTATTAACTTTGTCTGACATCGGTCTGAGGCAAGAAAAGTTGCCCCAATGGGGTACTTAGCTTTTAAGAAGACTTCGGTTTCCAAATTTTCGTAATCTCAGGAGCTGGCCAACCGGCACTTGTGAACTGCTTCTGCTTCGGGCACCGTGCGGCAAGAAAGACTGAAGAAAATGGCGTCAGCTGGTTCTTTTATACCCCTGTCACACTGACGTCAGGGAAAAAGAGACGACAACCGAAACTGGACCCAGACTTTGGAATTCGGCCGACCGAGGACCCGCCTGACGGCAGGAGAAAGTACAGTTGTGTACACCTACCATAAATGTAGATGTTCGAGTGTCTTCACTGTTGCAGTCATAACTGTAGGGTGCTCCTGCCGGCAGGCAGCCCGAGGTCTGCCAGAATCCCAAAGTCTGGGTCTGGCATCGGCTGTATAAGCTAGTATCCTGACGTCAGGACGCTTTGGTACATAGCCCTCAGCCGACGCCATCTTCTCCAGCCTTTCTTGCCCTAGATGTCAGAAATCCCCCAACAAATCAAAAATGAATCCAACAAGGAAACACAAATACACCACAAAAAAGGAAAAGATAGAAAAACAGAGGGGATAGGAGGGAGGGAAACCCCGACTGCAACAGTGAAGACACTCGAACATCTACATTTATGGTAGGTGTACACAACTGTACTATGTTCTTCGTGTTTCACTGTTGCAGTCATAACTGTAGGGTGGAATCCCAAAGCAGTGTAGAGGGGGAGGAGGCTTTAGATAGAAGGGGAGGCAAGAATACCCTGCAAGACAGCAGAGGCAAAGCCTGCCCTAGACTTAGAAAACAAGGGGAGATTGTAGTGCTTGGAAAAGGTATGCACAGAACTCCAAGTGGCAGCTTCCAAGATATCCTTGGTAGGGACTCCTCTGAGGAAAGCTGTAGAAGTGGCAGCTGCTCTAGTAGAATGACTTCTAATGGTCCCTGGAAACTGTTTCCCATGATGAGTGTAACAAAATCTGATTCCATAAGCAATCTATTTGGAAATAGTTTGTTTAGAAATAGGTTTTCCAAGAGAACTGGAGGCAAAGGAAACAAACAATTGGTTAGACTTTCTGAAATCTTTAGTCTTGTCCAGGTAAAATCGTAACTGTCTGTGCACATCCAATGAATGCAAAATCCTTTCCCCTTTATTTTGAGGATTTGGAAAGAAAGTAGGAAGGTGAATTGTCTGATTTAAAGCCACTTTCGAAATCACCTTAGGCATGAAAGTAGGATTGGTCCTCAAGGATACTCTGTCCTGATGGAAAATAAGGTATGGTTCCACAGCCATGAGAGCTTGCAACTCTGAGACCCTTCTGGCAGAGGTCAAAGCTAACAAAAGAACAGTCTTCCAGGATAGAAACTTAATATCTGAAGATGCAGCAGGCTCAAAAGGAGGCAAAGTAAGTTTTTCTAAAACATAATTAAGATCCCAGGCAGGGACAGGAGGGGTCCTTGGAGGCCAAATTTTAGCCCCTCTCAAGAACTGCTTCACCAAAGGATGTGAAAAACAGGAGGATCAGAACTGAAATGCAGAGATAGCAGAAGCATGAATCTTAATGGAAGAAAAGGAAAGTCCTTTAGATAAAAGTTCCGAAAGGTAAAGCAAAATAGAAGAGAGATCAGGAACCTGAGGATCAGAGCCTCGGTCCTGCATCCAAATAGAAAACCTCTTCCATTTAGAGGCATAGGATTTCCTAGTGCTAGGCCGTCTAGCTTCCAAAAGAACATCCAAAACTTGTTTGGGAAGACTAGAGGAAATCAAATTCCTTTGAAGAGCCAAGCTGCCAGGCAAAGGGTCTTGAGATTGGAATGTAGTAACTGACCCTGATGCTGGGACAGAAGTGAAGGGTTCAGTGGGAGAATCCAAGGAGGCCCCGAGAACAGGAGCTTTAAGGTTGGATACCAAAACTGTCGAGGCCAATTTGGAGCAATCAAGATGAGGAACTTGGGCTTGTCCTGTTTTATCTTCAGTAATACCCGAGGCAGTAGAGGAAGAGGAGGGAAGGCATATGCTGAAAGGCTTCTCCAGCTGAAGGACAGGGCATCCACTCTCCAAGCTGTTTTGTGGAAGGACCTGGTGCAAAAGCGAGGCAGCTGATGATTGAGATGGGATGCAAACAGATCTATCTGGGGACATCCCCAAACTGCAGTAATCCTGTTGAACAAGTTGGTGTCTAGCATCCATTCGTGAGGATCTGAAATGTTTCTGCTCAGGCTGTCTGCTAAGAGATTCTGTTTCCCTGGAATGAACTGAGCCTGGAGATGCAGATTCAAATGTAGAGCTGTGTCCCATAAAACCATAGCTAGTCTGCAAAGGGGGTATATGAATGACAACCCCCCTGCTTGTTGATGTACCACATGACCGTGGTGTTGTCTGTGCGAATTAGCAGAGGCCCTGGTTGTAAAAGGTTTTTGAAGGCTAGAAGGGCATTTTGAACTGCCAACATTTCCTTCAGATTGATGTGCCAGTGAAGATGGTCCTTTGTCCAGGTTCCCTGCTGGCAATTGTCTAGAAAGTGTGCTCCCCAAGCATAATCCGAGGCGTCCGTGGTTAGGATTTGAGTAGGTTGAGGGAGACAAAAAGGTTTTCCTTCGTTTAAAGTGCATGCCCTGGACCACCAGAGGAACTCCTTCTGAAGGCAGGGGATCAGAGGAATCAGAATATCCAGATCATGGTAATGCTGTGACCATACACTTTTCAGATACCATTGAAGCTTTCTCATGTGAAGCCTTGCGTTTGGAATCAACAGAATGCAGGAAGCCATGTAGCCCAGAGCCTGCAGGAATTTCCTTGCAGTGAGCTGAGATAGAGTTGCCAAGGTGTTGAAAGTAGAAGCCAGCTGAGTTTGTTTTTCTGGAGTGAGGTAGGCCCTTTGTAAGGTTGTATTTAAGAGGGCTCCCAAGAATACCATTTGTTGAGAAGGGATCAAATGTGACTTTTTTATGTTCACTGAGAATCCCAGTAGGAGGAGAAGACGTTGAACAAAGTCCAGATGTTGAAGCAGAAGATCTTTGCTGTCTGCCTGAATAAGGCAGTCGTCCAAATAGGGGTAAATATGGATCCCCTGAAGTCTGCAGTAAGCCACTACTGGTGCCAGGCACTTGGTGAAGACTCTGGGCGCAGTAGATAAACCAAAGGGCAGAACAGAGAATTGAAAGTGCCTCGAACCTGCCTTGAACCTGAGGAATTTCCTGCGTTCTTGTCTGATGGGGATATGCAAATTAAGTCCAATGTCACCATCCAGGCGTCCTGAGAGAGCATTGGAATTAGCTGTTGCAGAGTAAGCATCTTGAACTTTGGAATTTCCAAAAAGGTGTTTAACACAGAAAGGTCCAGAATAGGTCTCCATGAGTTTTGTTTTCTGGGAACCAGAAACAGTCTTGAATAAAACCCTTTTCCCATTTCCGAGAGTGGAACAGGCTCTATGGCTCTCATGGCCAGAAGAGCATCCACTTGAGTTAAGGCCTCTGACCACTGAAGTTTTGGCAGATCTGGCCAACCGTGAGTCCTTGGCAAAGTGTGAAAGTGGAATTTGTAACCTTTTAAAATCACGTCCAATACCCATCTGTCCTGGGTAATATGAGTCCAATTTCTGTAAAAAAAAGAGACAGTTTTCCTCCGAGAGGGGCGTCCAGGTGCAGGGGTTCTGAAGCCCAACCGAGAGAGTCATTGAGTTTGCTTTCTTTGAGATTGGGATCTGTCTTCTCCCCTTCTAGGTGAAGAAGCAGTCCATTGTCTAGATCTGTAAGAGGTCTGGCCTTGACCACGACCACTGGAGCATCTATATCTTCCCCTTTGAGGCCTGTCAGACGTGGGAAAGGACCAATTTTTAGAGGGCCAATTCCTGGAAAATCTAGGAGGCTGAACTTGCAAGAAATCTTTTACAGTCTGCATGGACTTTGCCTTTTCTTCCATCTTTTTAATAACTTCCTCCGCCTTAGAACCAAAAAGAACATCTTGTTGAACAGGGGCATCTAATAACTTAGCCTTAACCTGTTCAGGTAAACTTTGTTCACGAAGCCAGGCATGTCTCCTAATCACAGTACCAGAGGCAGCAGCCCTGCAAGAAGCATCCAAAGCATCAAAACCACAATGTAAGCTATGCTTGTTAACCTGTTCAGTAGCATGCAAAACATCCTGAAGTTCCTTATCCTCTGCACAAGCAGGAAGGGAAGCAAGCTTTTGCTTTAAAACAGACAAAAGAAATTGCTGATATTTAAACATATGAAACTGGCAATTTAAAGCCCTTACAGACAGGGTAGCAGAAGTATATACCTTTTTTCCCCACCTGTCTAAAGCACGAGAATCCTTTTCAGAGGGAATAGGATTTTTAGAAGTAGCAACCTTAGCAGCCTTAGAGCCCTGAGAAATAGTTTCAGGATCCGCAGAAGGGTTTTTAAATAAAAATAAATGAGAGTCAGGAACCCTATAAAATCTATCAGGCTTAGCAGGAGGCATGGAATCAGGATTCAAATTGGCCTCAGAAAAAGCATCATCTACAATGTCCAAGACAGGAGGGATAGCTAAAGGCCTATGCTGAGGAAGAAGAAGAAATTCTCTAAGCCTCTTCTTGGAAGCAGAATATTCCTGTCCTTCCCAATGAAAATGTTCCCTCATCTCATGCAAGGTTTCCCCAAAAGAAAAATCCTCAGGCGGAGAGGCCGAGGGCAAAGAATCCTCAGCATCCGAATCCTCATAAGGGGGAAAGGAATAGTCCTGATCAGAGGAAGAAACAGAAGATACAGAAGCCTGGTCAGAGGAATCCAGAGTAACATCCTGTCGAGGCCTTTTCTCAGGAGGGGGGTGAGAACCCCTAATCATTGTAAGCAAATCTTCAGCCATCCTCAATAATTGTTTTTGTGTCTTGGGAGTGGATTCAGAAGCAGCTTGAGCTGGAACTTTAGACTTAATAGGAGTCTTTGACTTTGCCTTTGCCTTTGAAATAGTGATGTGAGTAGGCCTGAAAACCCCCTTAGAAGCCGGTACCTGCACAGCGGTTCCGGACCCATCTGAAGGAGCGATGTCCGAAGGTCCTGCAGCAGTTAAAATAGTGGGCCTTGATGGCTCCCCATGGGAGTCCGTATCGGCCATCGGTTCAGAAGTGGCGGACGACAGGGGCTGCAAAAGCGCCTCACTGACAACAGCCGAACCGGACGCTGGCTCCAGCTGCAACGAGTCCTGTTTGGACCTCGGAGGCCTGTCTTTGTCTTTGCGCTTCTTTTGAACTCTGGTAGTGTCCGACATTCTATAATTGAAGCGTCTGCCAAAATAATTTAAAGCCCAATCGTACCTGCGCTTGATAGTACGAGAGTTGAACCTGGCACAGAACCGACAACAAGAAACGTCGTGGTCAGGGCCTAAGCAAGGTAGACAGTAAGAGTGGAAATCTTTATGAGGTATTTGTTTCCCACACGCTATACAATTATTAACTTTTTCTGACATCGGAGGAACAAGAAAAAGAATCCCCAACGGGGTACTTAGCTTTGAGAAGAGAAGTAAGAACTTCGGACCGACAACAACCAAATACGCTGTTCAAAAATCGCCAACCAACGTTTTGTGAGCTGCTTTCCACCGCACGGCAAGAAAGACTGGAGAAGATGGCGTCGGCTGAGGGCTATGTACCAAAGCGTCCTGACGTCAGGATACTAGCTTATACAGCCGACGCCGGACCCAGACTTTGGGATTCTGGCCGACCTCGGGCTGCCTGCCGGCAGGAGCACCCTACAGTTATGACTGCAACAGTGAAACACGAAGAACATCCCATCTGTTATGACTGCAGCTGTATGCACGATGAACATCTGGAAATAAAAAACTAAACCACTACACTAGAAGTAGTGAATATAGTAACTGAAAATCTTTAGAAAAGGATAGGAGCAAACTACACAGGAAGAAATGGGAATGGTGGGAACAGTACATACAGGGGAAGGAGTGAGGTTTAAAAGAATAAAATGAGCTGGGTACTGTTTGACTGAAAACGATTGGTTAGATTATACTACGCGATGTACGTTTGCAACTGGGAGTGTGTCAGTATGGTTTGTGATGTAAAATGCTTGCAACTAGGATTCTGTCGGTGTGGTTTGTTTTCATTTATATAAATGTATGATTGTCTATGTCATGATGGTTTAATAAAGATTTTTTTTTTTGTTTAAAACAATATTGTACAATGAGAGAAATACTAACCTTAAAAATGTCTGGTTCTTATGCTGGAACCAACTAGAAAACTTTTTTTCATTTACTAATGTATGATTTCAGAGTTGCAGATTACTGTGTCTCCATTAGTACCTGCTGCAAATCCTCAGAAAACAGGTGCCTAAAAGGTATTAAAAACCATCATCCAGGCAGTTAGCTGAAGTTTCAAGTTGAAGTACAACAACCAGCCCATCTTGTGTGAGTAGATCCAGTTTGAGGAAGCTTGCGGTAATTGCCCTTGGCCATTTCCAAAAGAATGGAGAGCCACAGCTGAATGGCCAGAGGGGAGTCACCACAATGAACTTAGAAGATGGTCCTAATTTTTACAACCACTCTGGATACCCGTATAAAGGGTGGAAAAGCATACAGGAACATTCTTGTCCAAGGAAAAGAGAATGCATGCTTTCCATGGCTGCTTGGAAGGAAACCAGGAGCAGAATGCGGACAGCTGGTTGTGGATGTAGGCAAATAAAATTATATACATGCCCTATGGCTGGATAAGCTTGGAAGACCCCCGCCCCATTTCAATTTCCATATGAGAGGGTATTTTCTGGTCCTGCTCAGCGTTGTTCTGCTCTGACTAAATGTAATACACTTGTAGAGACAGTGTGTGCTGAACTTCTACATACCAGGCTACTCTGGCTAACCTGCACAGAGGTTGAGAGCTGGGACCCAGTGTTTAGGCACCACTTCAATGTGGTGCTGTATGTAATCATTTGTAGAGGTCCTGGGGAACGCAGATGTTTGAAGGAGCTGACTGCATTTATAACTGCCAACATGTTTTATATTTGAGCGTTTTGGTATCTTTTTTTTTTTTTTTTTGTTCCAAAGACTCTGCACTTTTATCCCTATATAGACAGCTCCAAAAGCAAAGTAGGAGGTTTCTGCAGTTATTAACTGCGCTGGAGAATGAAGGGAAAATGAAAGACCTGGATTCAGATATAACCGGTTCCTCCCTCAAAGTTGTTACTTTTTTTTTTTTTTTTTACAATTCCTCGAACACCAACATAAAAAGTCAGGGGGTGTCAATGTTGGAACTACACTAATTTTATGTATCATTAAATCTTTCTCGTATGAAGCCTGGCTACAGGAAATCAAGAGAATCATGGATGATATGAATCTCAATATCTTGAGACATTCCACTGCTGGAGTCCTGGAATGAGTAGAAAAACTCAAGAACAGAGTTATATACATATCTACTTTTTCCTGTGGAAGAAAAGCTCTTTGAACTGAGGTGTCCAGCAGACAACCCAGACACAATCCTGTGTGATGAAGTCAAAAAAGACTTAAATGTTCTCTTCGAATCCCACCTTGTGCAAGCTTTCTCACCTAAATAAGAGATATCTGGCACTGAAAAAGACTGTGCAAAGATAAATATGGGAAAGGCTGCCTGAGGCAGGACAACCCATATGTTAGGACTGCAGATGCATCCTTGAAGGACATCAGCAGCTAGACACTGTGAACACACTCAGTGCACTGGACAGTTCAAAGGGCAATGCAGTAAATTGATAATGTGATCCAGATGCACAAGTTTAAGAAACCATGGAAATGTAGACAAATGAGGATATGATCAGCATCTTCCAAATCTGGTATTACCAGATAACTTAAAATGAGGAAATATAAAGTACAGTTGTGTACCTACCATAAATGTAGATGTTCGAGTGTATTCACTGCTGCAGTCATTACTCTTGGGTTATCCTGCTGGCAGGCCACCCGCAGTCGGCCCCAATTCCAAAGTCCAGGTCCGGCATCGGTTGCTGTCATCTCTTCCCTGACGTCAGTGCGCCAGGGGTATAAAAAATGCAGCCGACGCCATTTTCTTCAGCTTTTCTTGCCCCAGATGTCAGGTGCCCCCAAAATGGTAGGCTAAAAAATTATGCCAATAATTACGCATGCAGTAAAATAAACATTTCCTTCATCTACAAGCAAATACACCACATAGGTTGTATAAGAGAGAGAAGTATAGGTAAGTCCCAGCAAAGAAAAGGGGGATGGGCGGGTGGGTAACCTGGATTGCAACAGTGAATACACTCGAACATCTACATTTATGGTAGGTACACAACTGTACTATGTTCATCGTGTTTCACTGTTGCAGTCATTACTCTTGCTTTGAATCCCAAAAGCTGAGGTTGGGTGGCTGGGCCTAAATAGGATTAGGAGAGGCTATAAGGCCTTGCAGAACTGCAGTGGCAAAGCCTGCTCTGGATTTAGAGTAGAGAGGTAAATGGTAGTGCTTTGTAAAAGTGTGCACCGAACTCCAAGTTGCAGCCCCTAAAATGTCTTTGGTTGGTACTCCTCTGAGAAAGGCTACTGAAGTGGCTGCTGCCCTGGTAGAATGAGGCCTAATGCCCTTGGGCACTGATTTGCCATGTTGTGAGCAGCAGAAACGAATGCAGTGGCCTATCCATTTTGAAATAGTCTGTTTTGAGATAGGCTTTCCTTGAGATCCTGCAGCATATGCCACTAAAAGTTGCCAGTTTTTCTGAAAGCTTTAGTTCTGTCCAAGTAGAAGCGTAGTTGTCTGTGTATGTCCAAGGAAGGCAGAAGTCTCTCACCCTTATTCTGTGGGTTTGGATAAAAGGTAGGCAAATGAATGGTTTGGTTAAGGGCCACACTGGACACTATCTTAGGCATAAATGTTGGGTTCGTCCTTAGAGAAACCCTGTCTGGATGGAAAATGATGAAAGGTTCCACAGCCATGAGTGCCTGTAACTCTGAAACTCATCTTGCAGAGGTTATTGGTAGGAACAGAGCTGTTTTCCAAGATAAAAACTTTATATCAGCTGTATTGGCTGGCTCAAAAGGCGGCAGTGTGAGTTTTTCCAAGACATAATTGAGGTCCCATGCAAGTATTGGGGCTCTCTTTGGAGGTCTTATGTTTTTGGCCCCTCTGAGGTACTGCCTTAGCAGTGGATGGGGAAAAAATAGGAGGTTCTGTATTGTAATGAGCTGAAATGGCAGACGCATGAATTTTAACTGATGAAAAGGATAGGCCTTTGTCCAGCATCTCAGTTAGATATTGTAAATATTGTAATATTTGGTACAAATGTGTCAATTCCTTGTGCCTGGTTCCAAGCACAGAATCTTTTCCATTTTTCTGCATAAGATTTTCTGGTACTGGGCCTCCTGGCCTCCAAAATAACATCCTTCGCTGCTTTAGAGAGAGGTGTGCTTTGAATGGTTACATTATTTGCCATGCTGACAGATTTAGGGTCCTGAGTTGGCTGTGCAGAATTTGATTGTTTCGCTGGGTCAGTAAGTGCGGAATTAGAGGCAATGTCCAGGCTGGGCCTTGAGACAAGCTTTTTAGGATTGGGTACCAGTGCTGGCGTAGCCAGTCTGGGGCAATCAGAATCATTCTTGGCTTCTCTTGTCTGACCTTTAGGAGTACCTTGGGGAGGAGAGGCAGAGGAGGAAAGGCATATACGGTTAGACTTTTCCAGCTGAATGACAGAGCATCCACTTTATATACTTGCTTGTGATAAGTCTTTGTGCAGAATTTCTGTAGTTGGCAGTTGCGAGGGGAGGCAAATAGATCTATGTCTGGGCATCCCCATTCCTTTGTTATGCTGAAGACTTGTGGATCCAGTTTCCACTCGTGGGGATCAGTGAGGTTTCTGCTTAGTTTGTCTGCCAGAGTATTGTTCTTTCCTGGCAGGAATTGTGCTTGCAGGTGTGCTTGATAAGTCAATGCTGTGTCCCACAAAGTCATGGCTTGTTTGCAGAGGGGGTAGGAATGTGTGCCTCCCTGCTTATGTACCACATGACTGTAGTATTGTCCATCCTTATCAGTAGTTGTCCTGGATGGAGTAGATCCTTGAAAGCTGTCAGGGCATTCTGAACAGCTAGCATCTCTTTTTGATTGATATGTAGATGCATTTGGCCTGTGTACCATGTGCCCTGAATAACTTTTCCTGCCATGTGTGCTCCCCAGGCATAATCTGATGCATCTGTTGTTAATGACTGCCTGGCTGTGGTTAGAATGAATGGCTTTCCCTTGTTGAGGTGACAGGCATGTGCCCACCATCGAAACTCCTGTTGCAGGCAAGGAATGAGGGTAATTAATGCTTCCAGGCTTTGACAATGTTGAGTCCAGACACTTTTTTGGTACCATTGAAGTTTCCTCATATGCAGTCTGGCATATGGAATTGGCAAAATGCAGGATGCCATATGAAGCCCAAAGCCTGCAGAATTTTTCTTGCAGATAACTGGGTCTTTGTTACCAACATTTTGAAGCAAGACGTTAGATGCCTTTATTTGTCTGGTGTGAGATGAGCCATCTGGGCAGTTGTATTTAAGCTTGCACCCAGGAATATTCTCGAGAGGGTACTAGCTCTGATTTCTTTTCGTTTACTGTGTACCCTAGGCAAATTAATAATCTTTTTACGAATGCCAGATGCTTTAGTAGAGTGTCCTTGTTCTCTGCTTGTATAAGGGAGTCATCCAAGTAAGGATATATTTGAATTCCTCTGTCTGCAAAATGCAATTACTGGTGCCAGGCATTTTGTGAAGACCTTGGGCACAGTAGATAAGCCAAAGGGCAGTGCAGAGAATTGGTAGTGCATTGAGCCAGCTATGAATCTGAGGTATCTTCTGCAAGACTGTCTGATTGGGATATGCAGGTATGCCTCTTTTAGGTCCAAAGTTACATGCCAAGCTTTCTTGCCCAGCATGGGCAGAAGCTGCTGCAGAGTTAACATTTTGAAATTTGGAACGTCCAGAAATGTGTTTAGAAAAGACAGGTCCAGTATTGGTCTCCAGAAAAGTCTCGAGTAAAATCCTTGTCCATGCTCTTGCTGTGGTACTTGCTGAATGGCCCTCATGTTCATAAGGGACAAAACTTGTTTTTGTGCCTCTGCCCATTGATTGTGTGGCAGGTCTGGCATACCTTTTGCCTTTGGCAGGGTGTGAAAGTGGAACCTGTAGCCCTGGGACACTATATTCAATACCCATTTGTCCTGGGTGATCACGTGCCAATTTTGAGAGAAAAGAGCTAGTTTTCCCCCTAAGGGGGCTGCAAGAAGATAAGTACTTGGTGCTAGCAGAGGCAAGTCATTGGGACTGTTTCCTTTATGGCTGTGCTTTGTCTTCTCCACTTTTGGAGGTAGAAGCGCCCCACTGTTTAGGCCTGTATGAGGCCTGGGGCTGGGATCTGCCTCTGGGACGTCTGTATCTGCCTCTTTGCGGCCTGTCCAACACCAGAAAGGACCAATTCTTTGTAGACCAGTTCCTGCTAAATCTTGGTGGCTGAACCTGTAAAAAATCCTTTACTGTTTGCATAGATTTCGCTTTGTCCTCCATTTTCTTCAAAACCTATCATGCTGTAATAGAGCATCTAATAATTTTGCTTTAACATGATCAGGCAGATTTTGTTCCTTTAACCAAGCATGCCTCCTAATGACAGAACCCGTAACTGCGGCCCTGCAGGAGGCCTCCAGAGAATCAAAACCACATTGCAATGTATGCTTTCCCACTTGTTCAGTTGCATGCAATAAATCCTGCATTTCCTTATTTTCTGCACAATCACAAATGGCCAACATTTTCTGTTTTAACAGTGACATTAAGTATTGCTGATATTTAATCACATGAAATTGACAATTTAAAGCCCTCACAGCCAAAATAGCAGAAGTGTAAACCTTTCCCCCCATCTGTCTAGTGTCTTTGAATCCCTGTCAGAAGGGACAGGGTTTTTTGCAGTAGCGGCCTTAACCCCTTTGGGACCCTGAGAAATAGTTTCTGGGTCAGCAGCAGGGTTTTTATAAAGAAATTTATGTGAATCTGGAACCCTGTAGTATCTGTCTGGTTGAACAGGAGCTGGAGGTAAGGAGTCTGAAAATACATCTTCTACAATGTCTAGCACAGGGAGAATAGCAAGAGGCCTGTGCTGAGGAAGTAAAAGAAAATCTCTAAGCCTTTTCTTTGATTCTGAGTAATCTTGGCTCTCCCAGTAGAAGTGCTCCCTCATGGTATGCATGGTTTCCCCAAAAGAATAATCCTCAGGAGGAGAGGCTGAAGGAATGGATTCTTCAGCATTAGAATCCTCATAGGGAGGAAGAGAGTATTCCTGTACAGAAGGAGTCAGAGGAAATGGAAATCTGATCTGAATCCTGCCAGGAGAGAAAAACACACTGGCAGACGACTTTAGCAGAAATATCCTGGATCCCCACGAATGGGAATTGAATCCACAAATATTCAGAATGATAACACAGAAATGGTGGAGCCCGGACATAGATCTGTTTGCATCCCCAATGAACTGCCAGCTACAGAAATTCTGCACAAGGAGTTACCATCCGCAAGCATGGAAAGTGGATGTCCTCTCATTCGGCTGGAAAAACCTACAAGTATACGCTTTCCCACCACTGCCTCCTCTTCCAAAGGTACTCATAAAAGCCAGGCAAGAAAAGCCAAAGATGATCCTGACTGCACCAGACTGGCCACGCCAGCACTGGTACCCAATCTTAAAAAACTTAGCACAAGGACCACCCTGGAGTTTGCCTCAAATACCACATCTGCTTTTTCAGCCCAACAATCAGATACTCCACAGCCAGCTAAAGACCTTAAACCTAGCTGCATGGAAGATTCCTTAGCCAAGCAAGCAATGCCTGTTATGTACGTCATTCTGGAGGCCAGAAGGCCTAGTACCAGGAAAGCCTATTCGGATAAATGGAAGAGATTCTGTGCCTGGAACCAGGCTCACAGCCTTGACCCTCTTGTGCCAAACATTCCTCAGATACTACAATATTTGACTGAGATGCTGGACAAAGGCCTCTCCTTTTCATCCATCAAGATCCACACCTCTGCCATCTCTGCTCATTACAACAGATTCACCAATTTTCTCTAATCCTTTGCTAAAACAGTACCTCAGAGGGGCTAAAAACATAAGACCGCCCTGTAGAGCACCTACTCCAACTTGGGACCTCAACTTTGTTTTGGAAAAAAACTTTACCCGATTTTGAGCCAACAGCAGAATTAAAATATATCTCTTGGAAAACTGCTCTGCTCTTGGCAATAACATCAGCACGAAGAGTTTCAGAATTACAGGCACTAATGGCAGTGGAACCTTTCCTCATTTTCCACCAGGACAGGGTGTCCTTAAGAACTAACCCTACGTTTATGCCTAAGGTGGTTTCAAGTGCGCCTCTAAACCAAACTATTCACTTGCCAACTTTTTATCCAAAACCACAGAATAAAGGGGAGAGACTACTGCATTCATTGGACATCCACAGGCAGTTACGCTTCTACTTGGACAAAACCAAAGCTTTCAGAAAATCTGAGCAATTATTGGTAGCATATGCTGCAGGAGCACAGGGAAAAGCCATTTCAAAACGGACCATTTCCAAATGGATAGGACATTGCATACGTTTCTGCTATACGCACCATGGAAAACCTGTGCCTAACAGCATTAGATCTCTCTCCACCAGGGCAACAGCAACTTCAACTGCCTACATCAGAGGAGTACCTACCAAGGATATTTTGGAAGCAGCAAGATGGAGTTCTGTGCATACCTTCACCAAGCATTACAATCTGCCTCTATACTCTAAATCCAGAGCTGGCTTTGCCTCTACAGTGCTGCAGGGCCTTATAGCCAGCCCTAATGCCTTATAGAACCAGCCACCCTACCTCTGCTTTAGGATTCTACCCAAGTGTAATGACTGCAGCAGTGTAACACGATGAACATAGTACAGTTTTATACCTACCATAAATGTAGATGTTCGAGTGTAAACACTGCTGCAGTCCAGGTTACCCTCCCTCATTCCCCTCTTACTTGCTGGTACGTACCTAGGTCTTCTACCCTTTACTACCTGTGGGGAGTATTTGCTGGTAACTGAAAGTTTGTTGTTTGCTTTTCTTATGTATGTTTTATTAGCAATTTGAATTGCCTACCTATTTGGGGGTACCTGACATCTGGGGCAAGAAAAACTGAAGAAAATGGCATCGGCTGCATCTTGTATACGCCTGTCGCACTGACGTCAGGGAGGAGGCGAAAGCAACCGACGCCGGACCAAGACTTTGGAACTCAGGCTGACTGGGGAACCGCCTGATGGAAGGATAACCCAAGTGTAATGACTGCAGCAGTGTATACACTCGAACATCTACATTTATGGTATGTACAAAACTGTACTTTTTAGCTTCCCTGATTACCAAAGAAGGATTGAAACATACTGTGTGGTTCCTTTCTAAATTACTGGTTTTATCAAGGGCCCTGCCTCATGCTTGGGTTTGGGAGTGTCCTTTCATCATCACAAGCGTAGACTTTCAGCTGTGAGAATGAGTTGCTGCAGATGTTGATCTTTGTAGTATTTTGGCTGTCTGCCCTTGTCTTTTACTAACAATTCTAGTCTAGTTGGAGATATTTTTCTACTTTGCATTCATGTAGTGCATTTTAACAGTTTTAGCTTGTTTTGTTCTTATTTTATAAGTTAGTGCACACTGTTTGACTACAGTGAAATGGACCAGTTAGGGTACTAAAGTACAGCACTACTCCCATTTTTGTTAATGGTATCTAATTTGTCAATATTGTCTTGCTGTCATTTCCATGTTTGTTTCTTTCACTAGACTTCTGAGTACTACAGTTAATTAGCGATTTAGTTAATTAGCGATTACTATGCAACTTTTTTATTAAAATCTACCTGTACCAGTTTTCCAGTTGTGCAAGTGTTTACATTATTGTGTAGGCATTGTGGCAGTCATCAGAGGTGGCCATTACAGCCATTTCCATGTTCATTGGTGTGGTAGGCTGTTCATCCCACTATTACTTCCCTGGGGTGAACCCATCAGAGGTTGTCTTCTAATGGTGTCCAGAGTTCCATTTTTTTCCATCAGCTGGCCTTAGGCATAGGCCAACTAGGCGGCCGCATAGGGCGCCGCTCTAGCAGGGGCACTTTTCCAGTATTTATTTGGTGTAAGTAGACCAGAATGGGGGCATCAGGTTTTGTGGAGGGGAGCCGTGGAGCCCTTTTCCCTAGGGCATCAGTTGAACTAAGTCCGCTCTGGCAAGTAATAGGAAACCAATGTTGTTACCCCTTTTAGAGCACTCTCTACTAACTAATAAAAGGCCAAATCCCAATAAGTCTGGGAAATCTGCTGATGTTTGGGGGTGGCCTAATGGTTAAGGTGTTTGCCTTAAAAACACAAGGTACAGGGTTAGAGTCTCACAAGGGATAATTGGGCTAGGCTTAAAATGGCTCGCAAGGGCAGTTAGCCTAGTACTAACCTATGAACCTATAAGAGTCATAGTCTGTCTCTTGCCTAGGCCTCTTATCAGGAGGGGGATGGGAACGTCTGATCAAGGTAATAAGGTCTTTGGCCATTTTGAGCATCTGTTTCTTAGGCATGGAAGTTTGTCCTGGAGAATGCTGTACTTGTTTCTTTGTCTTTAAAGCTGCTTTAGTCTTTGCTTTAGAAGCTGAAGTAGGCTTTACATATAGCTGTGTAGGTCTGAAAACACCCTCAGAAGCCGATGCCTGCTCAGCGGCTCTGGACCCATCTGAGGGAATGATTTCCAAGTGTCCAATATCTTGAGTATCCAGAGGCCTAGCTGGCTCCACGTGGAGTCGTAAGCTGCCTGTGGCTCTGAGGTAGCGGGCGTCAGGGGCTGCAAAAGCGCCTCACTGAGAACCGGCGACCGGCTTAGCAGAAGCCTCATCATTGGTTTTGGATCTCGGATGCCTGTCTTTCTCTTTTTCCTTGTGTTTTTTAGAAACTCCAGTCGTCTGCTGTTCTGACGGCATTATATAATTGAATTTTCGGCCAAAGTAATGAAAAGCAAAATCAAACAGATGCTTAATAGTACGTTGGTTGAATCTAGCACAAGACTGACAGCTAGCAACGTTATGATCAGGGCCTAGGCAAGGAATACAGTAAGAATGAAAATCCTTATGAGGTATTTGCTTCCCACAAGAAAAACAATTGTTAACTTTTTCTGACATTGGACTGGAGCAAGAAAAAAGTTTCTGCAATGGGGTACTTAGCTTTAACGAAGACTTCAGATCTGAAATTCATCTGTGAAAATCTTAGGAGTCGGCCGACCGGCACTTGCAAACTGCTTTTGTTTCGGGCACCGCGCGCCAAGAAAGACTGAAGAAAATGGCGTCGGCTGCATCTTTTATACCCCTGGTGCACTGATGTCAGGGAAGAGGCGACAGCAACCGACGCCGGACCTGGACTTTGGAATTCGGGCCGACTGCGGGTGGCCTGCCAGCAGGATAACCCAAGGGTAATGACTGCAACAGTGAAACACTATGAACATTACACAGGTTGTGAAGTGAGAGTTTTCACCTTGCCCACTATCACAAATTGTTTTAGGAAAGAAAGATCCAAAACTGATCTCCAGGCATTTTCTGTCTCTGCCACCAAAAAACATCCTTGAATAAAAAACAAACATTCTCAAACTGGAAGAGGAACTTGTTATATTAATTCCACAGACAACATATGTTGAAGGATGGGGGAAAACAGAGGAATCTTGTCTGGTGCATGAAGGATTATCCCCGGAAAAGGAAGGATTTCCTCCCACTGCCATCTGTAACCTAGATGAATGATCTTCAGAACCTATTTGTCTAAAACTATCTGTTGCCAAAAAGAAAGGTGAAGATTCAGAGTTTCTGGAAGGAAAAAGGTTGGCGAGGATGACATGATCCCTTAAATAACCATGCTGACTTGCTGAACTGCCCTTTGTTTTTTGGGGAGGTTCCTGTCTTCTTTTTGAAACCTCCTTGCCATTGCTTCCTACAAGTCTCTTTACCAGCATTTTGCTGAGACTTTTATTTTGTTCTGTGGCAACTCTTTGGAAAATCTGGAAAAGGAGGGTTGAAAACTCAAAAGATTCACTGCATCAGTGTACCCTTCTTATCACACTTTTTATAACCTCTGCACCACAGGGACCAAAAACAATCTTTATCCAAAGGAGAAATCTCATTTTTCACATCTGGGAGGTTCTAAGAATGCAACCAGGTAAACCTCCTCAAAACAGTAGCAGTAGCCATTACCCTGGAAGTATTTTTGTGTGTTTTTTCTACTACTTTTCATTGTATAAACCTGTTTTTGGGGCTGTAAACATGAAAACTGTCATGACAGTTTTTTGCTGCAAATCACTGACATTTTTTTGTGAGCTAACAACTTTTTTTTAGGCACACTGATACACATGGATGGATATTTACTACATATTACTAGACGGATGAATTTTTATAGTTACAGTGTTTTAGCTTGATTATGTTTATGAGCAGTTATTTGTGCGTTTTTTTTTCTTCATTTTAGTTGTCACACTCCTGAGGAAGGTTTTATTGCATTAATTAGCCGAAGGCAATTTTAGTTAAGTCTTTTTATGTATATCTTTTTAATATATGATCTTGGAATGTGGGGTGCAAATAGATAGGTAGCATTTTCCTTAGCTACGATTTAGTTTGATCTAATCAGTAGTAGTGTGTAGGGGTGGGTACTTGCTGTTCTAAAATGCACATTTACAGCCCTATTCATATAGTCTGCCATGAAGAGGCTGATTTAAAATTAAATACATACATTTTCCACGCCTACTTCTAAGTATATAAAAGCTGAAATGTGCAACATTGTTAAAATATGTCTGATTTTTTGTTACTGAGGAATGTTTATTTGTGACAAATAAAGGCTTGTTGTTTTGGAACACTACCAGAGTTTCATGAGTTTTGGAAATTTTTGTGATTGAACTCATTAAAGTTTTAACACCACTAGTTTCTGTTTTTTATTTTTTCCTCAGCATTTGTGGTGTTGAGGTTGGAACTAGACAGATTCATGTGCTTGTTCATTTGTTTTATTTATTTTTTTTAGTACTAACAGTGCCTCTCACACACACACACTTTAAACAATAAACTGATATGAGATGGAAGAAACAAAACCATTTAAAAGCCTATTTTCCTCAAGAAGAAACTGTACAAAAAACATTCCTCATATTTGCACAATTAGTCAGAATAAGCTTTAACATGAGTCGGACAATTAAAAATTCTGAAAATCAAAGTTAGAGAAGCCTACATCTTTTTGACAAGTATGGGAAAATAAGTATAGGGAAAGAGTAGGCTTGGAATTATCTAAATGTTTAGCAGCAGTAGAATTAACTAAAGCTATAGCTACTGGATCAGGTTTGAGACGAGTGTATAAGATTTTAAGTTTGAGGAACTTTATACAATCTGCCTTTTTGGGGCAATAGACTATCGGGGGGGGGGAAAGTACAGTTGTGTACACCTCTACCATAAATGTAGATGTTCGAGTGCATTCACTGTTGCAGTCATTATATTTGGGTAATCTGCTGGCAGGTTGCCCTCAGTCGGCCTGATTAACAAAGTCTTGGGTCCTGTGTCGGTTGCTTTCCCTTCTTCCATGACGTCAGGTTGTCAGGGGTATAAAACATGCAGCCGACACCATTACAATCAGTTTTTCTTGCCCCAGATGTCAGGTGTCCCCCAAATGGGAGCAAATAAAATTAAACACACAAAAATATACCTCCAACCAAAAGCAAATACACCAAAAAGGCTTTTAAGCATATAAAAAGAAAGGAAAGGTATAGTCAGAGAAAAACAGGGGGATTGAGAGAGGGTAACCAGGACTGCAACAGTGAATACACTCGAACATCTACATTTATGGTAAGTGTACACAACTGTACTATGTTCTTCATGTTTCACTGTTGCAGTCATTACATTTGGGTAGATTCCCAAAGCTATGGTTGGGAGGAGGAATTTATACAGCATTAGGACCAGCTAGAAGGCCCTGCAAAACAGCAGTGGCAAAGCCAGCTCTGGTTTTAGAGAAAATTGGTAAATGATAACGCTTGGTGAAAGTATGTACAGAACTCCAGGTAGCAGCTTCTAGAATATCCCTGGTAGGAACACCTCTGAGAAAGGCTGCAGATTTAGATGCAGCCCTGGTGGAATGAGATCTGAACTTCTGGGGGGATAGGTTTTCCATGGTGCTTATAGCAGAAATGAATGCAATGGTTTATCCATTTAGAAATGGTTTGTTTTAAAATAGCCTTCCCCTCTGCCCCAGCAGCAAATGCTACTAGCAATTGTTCAGATTTTCTTCGAAATTTAGTTCTGTCCAAGTAGAATCTAAGTTGTCTGTGCATGTCCACGGAATGCAGAATCCGTTCCCCTTTGTTCTGTGGATTGGGATAGATGGATGGCAAATTAATGGAGTGATTAAGAGCCACACTGGAAACCACCTTGGGCATGAAGGATGGATTGGTCTTCAGAGATACCCTATCCGCATGAAAGATGATGAAAAGCTCCACTGCCATAAGGGCCTGTAATTCAGATATCCTTCTAGATGAAGTGATTGCTAAGAGGAAGGCTGTTTTCAAAGAAAGAAAGAAAGAAATTTTAAGTCAGCAGTAACAGCTGGCTCGAAAGGAGGTAGAGTGAGTTTCTCCAAAACAAAGTTAAGGTCCCAGACAGGGGTAGGAGCTCTCCTGGGTGGTCTCAAGTTCTTTGCCCCTCTGAGATACTGCTTGAGCAGGAGATGAGAAAAGAGGGTTGGTTCTGTGTTATAGTGAGCTGAAATAGCTGAAGCGTGGATTTTAACAGAGTAAAAAGACAGGCCCTTGTGAAGCATCTCAGTTAAGTATTGCAAAATCTGAGGTAAATTGGGCGCTGCTGTGCTCATCCCTAAAGATTGGTTCCAGGCACAGAATGTTTTCCATTTGTCAGCATAAGATTTTCTAGTACTAGGTCTTCTCGCCTCCAAGATGACATCCATCACAGGTTTGCTGAGGGGTGCTAAGGGTGAATTTAAGTGATTAGCCAAGCTGCAAGGTTCAATGCTGGGAGCCAAGGGTGCAGAATTTGGTTCTCCTGCTGAGACAGCAAGGAAGGGGTCTGAGGCAGGTGCCATGGAGATATTTGTGACACCCACTCCTGCACAGTGCATCAGTGTTGGCGTGACCAGTCTGGAGCAATCAAAATCATTCTTGGTTTGTCCTGTTTAACTTTTAGCAGAACTTTGGAGAGCAGAGGCAGAGGGGGAAAGGCGTAGACTGATAGGTTTTTCCAGCTGAAGGACAGAGCATCCACTTTCCAGGCTTCGTTGTGGACAGTCCTTGTGCAAAACTTGTCCAACTGGTAGTTCTGGGGGGAGGCAAATAGATCTATGTCTAGGCTCCCCCATTTGCTTGTCAACATGTTGAAAATCTGTGGTTCCAGTTTCCACTCGTGTGGGTCCATGAGGTTTCTGCTTAATCCATCTGCCAGTGTATTCAAATTTCCTGGCAGGAATTGAGCTTGTAGGTGCACTTGGTAGCTCAAGGCTGTGTTCCACAATGCTATGGCTAGTCTGCAGAGGGGGTAAGAATGTGTACCCTCCTGCTTGTTTATGTACCAAATAACCGTGGTGTTGTCCGTCTTTACCATTAATTGTCCTGGAAGAATGTAGTCCTTGAAGGCTGTCAGAGCATTCTGTACAGCTAACATTTCTTTTTGATAGATATGTAGGTGCATTTGATTTGGGTTCCATTTGCCCTGAATGCACTTCCCTGCCAGGTGAGCCCACCCCCCCATGCATAGTCTGATGCATCTGTAGTTAGGGTTTGGGCGGCAGGGGGTAGTGTGAATGGCAGTCCCTTGTTTTGGTGGCAGGCCTCTGCCCACCATAGGAACTCCAGGCATAGGCAAGGTATGATAGGAATCATTGTTTTCAGGCTGTGACAATGTTGACTCCATTGACTTTTAAGTACCACTGTAGTTTCCTCATATGCAGTCTTGCATATGGAACTAGAAGAATGCAGGAGGCCATGAACTCCAAGGCTTGCAGTATTTGTCTTACAGATAGTAGGGTTTTTGTGGCCACTTGTTTGAAGTAAGTTACCAAATGAGTTTGCTTCTCTGGCGTGAGGAAAGCCATCTGGGCAGTTGTATTATAGCTTGCACCCAGGAATGTAATCTGTTGAGAGGGTACCAGTTGTGATTTCTTTTCATTTATGGTGTACCCCAGACAAGTTAGAACCCTTTTTTACAAACGCCAGATGATTTAAAAGTATGCCCTGGTTTTCTGCCTGAATTAGACAATCGTCCAGGAATGGATATATTTGAATATTTCTTTGCCTGCAAAATGCAATAACTGGAGACAGGCACTTTGTGAATACCCTGGGCACAGTAGACAAGCCAAAGGGCAATGCAGAGAACTGATAATGCAAGTAGCCTGCTTTGAAGCGTATGTATCTTCTGCAAGATTCCCTGATTGGGATGTGCAGGTTGCTTCTTTTAAATCTAGAGTTGCCAACCAGGCATCTTTGCCTAGCATAGGAAGTAACTGGTGAAGAGTCAGCATCTTGAATTTTGGAATGTCCAGAAAGGTGTTTAGATAGACAGGTCCAGAACTGGATGCCATGATTTGTCTTTTCTGGGTACCACAAAAAGCCTGGAATAGAAACCTTGTCCCTTTTCCTCTTCTGGTACTGGTTGAATAGCCCCCATGTTTAAGAGGGAAAGTACTTGTTTTTGAGCCTCTGCCCACTGATTTGGGGGCAGGTCTGGCCACCCGTTTGGTGTCGGCAACATGTGGAAATGAAATCTGTACCCCTGGGACACTATATTTAAAACCCATTTGTCCTGGGTTATGAGTTCCCAATTCTTTGCATGAAGAGCAATCTTTCCCCCAAAGGGGTGGCTGAAAGGTAAGTGTTTGGTAATTTTAAAAGGAAGTCACTGAAACTGCTTACCATAGGGGGGTGTCTTGTTATTTACAGATTTGGAAGTGGAGCCCCCCTATTGCTTAGTTCTGAGAGTCCCCTGGGACTGAAACCTGGTGCTTTTGTGGTGTGTCTGGGTTTGGCTTGAGAGGATCTGGAAGGAGCTGGAAAAGACCAATTCTTAGTACGCCAGTACCTACTAAATCTTGGAGGTTGCACTTGTAAGAAATCTTTTAACAGTTTGCAAAGATTTAGCTTCATCTTCCATCTTTTTTAGGACTTCTTCAGCCTTATTGCCAAACAGACGGGCCTGATTTAAAGGCGCGTCCAACAATTTAGCTTTAACATGATCAGGCAAAGATTGCTCCTTAAGCCAAGCAATGCCTTCTAAGCACAGACCCAGTAACAGTAGCCCTGCAGGAGGCCTCTAAAGAATCAAAAACACATTGCAAAGTATGTTTTCCAACTTGTTCAGCAGAATGACTACCCCTGATAAGAGTAATTAGATCTTCAGCCATTTTGATCATTTGTTTTTTTAGACATAGGGGCCTGAACATGTGGCCTGGGTGTCGGTTTTTTAGACATAGATAGAGAGTTAGGCCTAAGTAATGAAGGTGGAGTCGATTTAATATGCAAGTCTGCAGGCTTGAATACACCCTCAGAAGCTGGTGCCTGCACAGCGGCTCCGGACCCATCCAAGATAGAGACATCCATGGGTTCCATAGGTGAAGCCTCTCACGGCATACCGGACTCCGAATGAGTCTCAGTAGAGGCCTGCGAATCAGAAGTAGCGGGTATCAGGGGCTGCGAAAGCGCCTCACTGAGTACCGGCGACTGGCTTAAAAGTGTCGTCGGCAGTTTTGGATCTCGGCGGCCTTCCTTTGTCTTGGAAGTCGGATGGCTAACCAATGACATTTCTGGATAATTAAACCGAGAACCGAAATATTTAGAGGCAAAAATGTACTGACGACAGATAGTGCGCTGATTAAATAAAGCACAAAACCGACAGCAAGGTACATCGTGGTCAGGGCCTAGGCAAGGAATACAGTACGAATGAAAATCTTTGTGAAGTATTTGCTTTCCACAAGTAATGTAATTATTAACTTTTACTGACATCAATAAAGAGCAAGAAAAGTTTCCCCAACGGGGTACTTAGCTTTAAGTTAAAGACTTTGGCTCTGAAACTCGAAAACGAAATTTTCAGGAGTCGGCCGACCGGCACTTGCGAACTGCTTCTGCTTCGGGCACTGCACGGCAAGAAAAGACTGGTGTAATGGCGTCGGCTGCATGTTTTATATCCCTGACAACCTGACATCATGGAAGAAGGGATAGCAACCGACGCAGGACCCAAGACTTTGTTAATCAGGCCGACTGAGGGCAACCTGCCAGCAGATTACTCAAATGTAATGACTGCAACAGTGAAACACGAAGAACATCACCCCCACTTCAAAATAAGAATGTTGTCAAAGACCTTGGAACTTGGGTTAATAATTCCATCTCCTTTGATCATCATGTTACAGCAGCCTGAAAGTCCTTCTACTTAGTGCAGTTAATTGCCAAAGGAACAGTATGCAAATCTAAATAGGTCACTGTCCCTTTATATTCAGCATTGATGAGGATAATTATCTAATACAACCACCACCTTGAAGTACCCAAGATCACCGTCTTAAAAACATTAAGCTACCAGAAAAAAACAGAAGCACTGTTCCTTTACTCACTATGTTACAGACTACTGACAAGAGACCTGTATCTTCCTTTCCATGTAGTTACTGACCCAGTGGTCCTGGATCTCTTGCATCTCCACAAATCAAACAGTCCCACAAATACCGTAACTAAGGATCTAAACCTTCATTAGAAAATAAATAAAAACATGGAGAAGACAAGACATGGATTCATTATGCAGCACTTCCCCAAACTCTGAAAAAGACTCCTACTGAAAATTAACCAGAGTGACATTATCATCTTCTTTCAAAAGGTAAATGGACAACAGGAAAGGTATTCACAAATTCACTCCTGGCTCGGAGCCAAAGAAGACAGGTCCTGGATACTGACAAGGCATAAATGGGAGCAAGAGTCAGTTGCTTTGTATTTTTAATGATGTCCAGGATAGCAGGCCCCACATCTGTAGAACACTCACAAGCAACCAAGGGGAGTGTAGGATGCAAAAATATCCCCCCAGGCTGTCAGAACAACTCACTGGTAAGCCAGTACTCCCCAATACTATGGCTTACTTTGAAGCAGGATGGAAAATGATGGGGGGGGGGGGGTTGATGACTGCTGGAGGAACAGCTTAATTAGATGTAGTAAAAATGGTGCTGTAAATACACTTAAAGAGATAGTATTACCATCCAATAATTTTTGTGAACATTTTAAAGGACTAATCAATAAAAATGAATATTTTAATACCAAATGAACATGAACAGAAACTTAGGCCAAGGAGCAAAAAAGAACTACTCAGCAAAAAATATACACTTCAGTCACTCACAGGTATGAAACAATAGGAAGAAAAAAATGGTGTGGGGTAACTTGAGTTCTACTTTAACAGGTGATAAATGTCAGGCACTGAAGGAAAAGCAGAAGGGACTTCAAAGTAGCAAATGGAGACCATTCACTAGTGGGGGGACCAGATAACTCTCACTGGTTAGAAAACATATCATTAAAACAAATCTGAAAGAGCCCTCCTCAAAAAGAAATACAGCAGTGCTGTAATACTAACACAATTCACAAGTTTCAAAAGCACAAAGAAAGGGTAGCCTCTCGACAATGACAAGTTGGTGTATGTAACTTTAACCAGCAAATTTTTCTTTATGTGGAAGACAAACTAATGAACGGAAAATAGCTCATAATGAAGTACTCCATTTCTGTCCCATTTAATAAAATTGGAAATCCAAATACATCTGGAGATGACCTAGAGATCCATTCCATTGAAAAACACGTATTTTCTACTAGCTGACATCTTTATGAAGAAATATTTCTAAATGCTGCCAAAGAACATCTACCATCTATATTTTACCAAGTATTAAACAAACCTAAAACAATCATGTAATACTGTCAAGCCTTCCATTAAAGAGAATGTTCACCTTGCCTTTCCTTCTGCGCTCTTCTCTCCAAAATGTATACATTAAGGGCAGAAACTTTCCCCAAATTATCTTTCTTATCCACTCTGCAGTATGGGATTAATTTTCTCAAATAACTCAGCTTCCATTTTGTATTAAAAAATCTAAAAGCTTTCACCAGAGCTTTGTACATTGACATGTAAAGTCTCCTCCATGCCCACTATATTAAGGATTCCCTTAATAATGGACCTCAAAATCAGATAAGGTCATTACCTCAGGCAGCTGCTAACAGAAAATAAGCCTGCTAGATGGATTGTCAAGTTTCCATGTCGACCAAATGCTGAACACAATCAAGGATAGATTTGTCTCCTAGTGCAATTTCACCACAACCTTTTGATTCCTGCCTTAAAGTCTACTAGAAATCTATTTTGTAATCTTAGTGCATTGGTTAAACCTCTTCTCGTACATGCAAGAGGAAAGAATATTACTGTATTTGCCACACACCTCTAATCCACAAGTGATGACCCCAAACTACTAATTGCACTGGGTCTGCTCTCATAATGGAGCACACCAAGAAAATGTATGCTTCTGGAATATGTTTAGGTGGTTAAGAATTATGAGCAGCTAACAGGTAGTGAAGAAAACATGAACAAGTGCAAATACACATGCATTACTAATAAACAACAAGCTACAAAATTTCTACAATGCCTTGGGACTGCTTGTTGAGACAATAAAACCAGTGTTGGTTAGTAAAAGCAGAACACCAAACCACAGCAGAAACAAACATTCCATGATAAAATACTCTAGGTACTTACCACTCTAATAAACTGTACAGAACAATAACAACATTAGAAATAAGGGAATGAAAGATAAAAATAAAGCATACTTTACACAAGACAAACAGAATACAAGGACCATAATGGCAAGTCTGATTATAATGAGCATAATACTTTAAAAATCACAAAAAATAAGAAACAAATGTTACCTTGATTTCCCTTTGTTCCACGGATTTCTCCCATATCTGTTGATCATATGCACCTATCTAAATCAGAAAACATAAGCTTTTAGAAAGTATTCTTTATTTCACACAGAAAAACAAGCAATGCACTGTACTCTCAGAAAAAAAGACTTCAGACAACAGTACTGAAGCTAAATCAGTTAAGTACAACTTGTGAAGCACTTACCACATTAAAAAAAATAGGAAATATTTCTTGCTAAATGCATAACCAACCCAATCAAAAATTCAGTACACCCAAGAAATAACATCAAACAAAGAAAAACAGGGATGCAGACAGTCTCTTAGTTCTGGGTATATGACATCCCCAAAGTGCCATCCTCTTGTACAGGGAGAGTTATACCCCTAGTGGGATATATGTCGTGCCTCAAAAGGACAAATGAGCACCATTCACTCATGTTGAACACACTGCCTTGCCACACACTGCCTTGCCAATTAAATCAGGATTAACTGCAAATATTCATCCCCATGGCGACAAGGGGATGGGGTAGGACAAGAAAATAGTCTTTAGATCAGCAGTAGTATAATTATCCCATCGACAAAGTAGGCAATATGGCTCTCAAGAATACAGGCAGTCATGCTACTTGGGGTCATGACCAAAGCTAAACAAAAAATGCCCAAACTTGCAGCTTTTCTGCAACTTGAACACATTCATATATGTGTAGTTACAGAAACTACAAACAATGAGTAAAAATGTCTCACAGACAAACCACTCACTAAGAACTAAAAGAAAAGTCTAGCAAGGCTAGACTTTCCAATGTGTGATTTCTTAAACTTCTTGCATTAGAGGCAAAATTGGATATATGCAAATGACCCTTTAAGGACATCAGGTGTTTCAGCTAAATGGCAATTCTGAATGTCCATGACTTTTTTCTTTTTAAGACTATTTAAGGACAAATTCAGATCAATAAAACCACCTCCCTTGGTGTTTGTAACTCACCATAACGTTCCACGTTTGTTGTTCATCTCGCCTTCATTCTATGCTGGCTGGGTTCGGAACAGAGCATCAGTTCCAACTCGGCTTAATTAAAAAACCCGAGAGCTTCCACTGGCTCAAGGCTATGCCCTATCCCATGATGCTCTGGGAAGAGTACCCAGATCTTGTTTGCAAGAGAAAGCATAAATATAACATGACAATAACCACCTGTCTAAATAAGACCCAGAAGGGGAAACAGAGACTTCATAATCCAATTATAGATATAACAATCCACCCGATCCTCCAGGAGTGAAGGAAGGGGAAGGAGGGTGGGACGCAAGAATGAAGGCGAGATGGACAACAAAGATGGAACGTTATGGTGAGTACATAACTTCTTAATGCTGTGTTGTCCTATCTCAACTTCATTCTATGCTGGTTGGGACAGAGTCCCTAGCACCTTCTTTCTTGGGTGGCTCAAGGGAATAAACTCTTCAGAACAGTGGACCCAAAGTAAGCCCTGTTCCGGGAGGCCATCTCCACTTTGTAATGAGTGATAAAGCTACGAGGCCTTACCCATATGGCTGCTGCACAAATGGAATCCAAAGGGGAGTCTGGCCTGGAAGGCAGAGGAAGTAGCAATAACTCTTGTGGAATGGCCCTTCACTTTGCCTGGTAATTGTCTGTTTTGGGAGCTGTATGTGAACGAAATACAATCTGTGAGCCATTTTGAGTGTGTTACTTTAAAAGACCAGCAATCCTTTCTTTTTTCTGAAAAGGACACAAATAATTGGTCCAATTTTCTGAGATCCTTAGTTCTGTGCATGTAGAAGCGCAACTGGTATAATCTATATTCTGCCCTGTTGCCATAGTTCGGTATATTGGTTTAGATTGGTCTCTGAGCACACTTTTGGAAGAAAGGAAGGATTAGCACATAAGCAGACTCTGTCTTTGTAAAAGATTATGTAAGAAGGACGTACAGATAGAGCGTGGAGTTCAGACACCCGTCTAGTGGAGGTAATGGCCACCAAGAAAAGTGTCTTCCTTGACAAAAATTTTAAGTCACATGATGATGCAGGTTCAAAAGGGGACACAACTGAGGATAGAACGAAGTTTGGATCCCATGGTGCTGGAGGGTTCTCTGAATGGAGGTCTCAGCAAGAAAGTCCCTTTTAGAAAGGTCTTACAGAGTTTCTGGGACATGATTTTTAAGCTCATTTCCCCAACGTGAAAGTCAGAAATAGTGGCTAGCTGGACTCTAATTGCAGCTGCTGCCGCACCCTCATTAAAAAGTGCAGCAAGAAATTCTAGCACTGCTGTAATGGGTGCCGTAAAGGGATCTATACTGTTTTTGCAGGCCCAGTGTGAAAACCTTTTCCATTTGTTAGAGTAAAGTTTCCTGGTAGATTGCTTATGAGAAGAAATCAATACATGTCTAACTGCTGGGGAGATGTCATGGAGCCTGGCTATCTGTGGAACTGGAGCAGCCATGCTGCCAAGTTTAGGGTCTGGATCGATGGATGGAACTTCCCCGATGAATGGGTCAGAAGGTCTGGAAATAGGTCCAGAATCCATGGTTCCTCCAGTAGATGGGTCCTGAGAAAAGGGAACCAAATCTGTCGAGGCCAGTATGGTGCAATGACAATTAAAGTGCTTCTCAACGTGTTGGCTTTCTGAAGGACGTTTGGTATCAGAGGAAAGGGTGGGAAGGCGTAAAGTAGTCGCGGGGACCAATCGTGTATGAGTGCATCTCTCGGTGACTTCCCGGGGGGGGGGGGGGGGGGTGATCACAACAAAGTAGCTGCTGCACTTGGCATTCATGGATGTGGCAAAAAGGTCGCAGCAGGGCTGGCCCCATTTGCAGAAAATCTCCACCGTAACCTCTTGTTTCAGGGACCACTCATGAGGCAGCAGAATAGCTCTGCTGAGTTTTTCCACTACCACGTTGGATTTCCCCGGGATGTGCGTTGCAATCAGAAAACGTTGAGAAGAGACAGCCCACTGCCATACCCATTGTGCCTCCTGACATAGGAGGTAAAATTTGGTTCCTCCTTGTTTATGTACCACACCACTGACATGTTGTCCGTCTGAATGGCAATAGTTCATATCGGCAGAGAGTCCTGGAATGCCTGCAAAGCATACAGCGCCGCTCTAGTCTCTTAGGACATTGATATGCAAGTGCTTCTCATGTTCCTGCCAGACATCTTGGACAGTCTTTCCCAGATAATGCCCCCCCCACCCTGAGAAGCATCCGTGGTCAGTGTGGCTGCTGGTTGTGGAAAAACTAACAGACATCTCGTGGTCAAATGAGTCATTTGAAGCCACCACCGTAGGTCCTTTTTGCATGACTCTGTGATAATAATATTGTGCGACAGTGATAGAGCTTGCATGGACCATTGTGAGAAAAGTACCCATTGAAGGACTCGTGTAAACGCACTAGAGGTACTAAAATGATAGCAGTTGCCATGGTGCCCAAACCTTTAAGACAAGTCTTTGCTTGAACTTTTCTTTTGGATATCAAGTCTTTGCTTGAACTTTTCTTTTGGATATCAAGTTCTTGATTTGACACTGTAGGGACTGAATACTTTTGGGGGTAAGTTTTGCCAACATTTCCTTTGAGTCTAATTCTGTGCCTAAAAATAGAAGAGGCTGTGAAGGCAACAAGAGAGATTTTTTAAATTTATTGTAATGTCTAGCTTGGTACAGAGATAGATGGTTTCCATCCCTTGCTTGCACTAGTAGATGCTTGGTGGTGGTGGTCAGGAGCCAGTCATCTAGGTATGGAAGCACACGGAATCCCGGGCTCCTTAAGTGAGCCGTGACTACTGCCATGCCTTTGGTGAACACTCTGAGGGGCTGCAGCGAGACCAAAGGGCAGAGCTCGAAACTGGTAATTACTGGCTGCCAGACGGAAGCGTAGTGTCTCCTGGATTGCCTGTTGATTTTAATGTGGTAGTACACATCTTGGAGATCTATCGAGCACATCCAATTATCTTTCCCCAGAAAGGGGAGGACCGACTGCAATGTCACCATCCAGAACTTTGATTTCTTGATGAACTTGTTTAATCTACTGAGATCAAAAATGGGTCTCCAGTCCCCTGTCTTTTTTGGAACTAAAAAGAAACTTGAGTAAGTTCTGGATCCTACTTGGTCGCCAGGGACATTCTGGATGACTTTTTTCTAGCAACTTCTGAACCTCTAATGTTGCTTGGTCCCTTTGACTGGGTGGAATATCTGGGATGGATTGTTTCTCCAAGGGGGGAGTGGAAAAGGGTATACAATAACCTCTGGATATGATCGTTTGTACCCACTTGTCTTGTGCGATATCTAGCCAGGCGTTTGGGTACAACGATAAGCGTCCCCTGACTGCCTCCAGAGACAGACGGGCCTCCACTCAGGAATGCTGAAAGGGCTTTCCAGGGAAAGAATCCCCGTCACCCTGGTTCTGCAGACCCCCTCTGCCGCGAGGTCAGTGTCTTCCGTTGTTACTTCCCCACTGCCTCTAGGAGAGTCACTACGTGCATCAAGAAATACTCTTTGGGATTTGTGGAACCACATTTTTCCTCCTCTCTGGCCTTTGGAATAAACCTGGTCAAGGTCTCTAACTTTGGGCCCAAACAATCACGAGCCATCAAAGGGGGCATTAGTGAAGGAAGACTTGAAGGGTTCAGCAAAGTTACACAGCCGCATCTAGGAATGTCTCCTTAAGGAAATTCCTGTAGCTGCTGCCCTACTCGCTCCATCGGCTGCATATGAAATCAGCGGATTAGAGGAGTTAACCACTGAATTTAGGGTGGAGAGTTGAGAGGAAACTATATCCAAAATCCCAGCAGCTACAGTACCCTGAAGGGCATCTCCTAGCTTCTTCAGGAGATTCCTTTGAAGTCTTGTAAAATGGGTCAAGTAATTCAGCGATCGAAGCGTAAATGCCACTGAAGAAAAGGTATGCTTTCCATATCTGTCCATTGCCCAAGAGTCTTTGTTCGGTGGATGAACAGATGAGGATGTTTCTGACCATTCCTTCTTGGTGGCCGCCGTCACCACCACAGCATCTACAGGACACTTTTGGTTAAAAATTCTGTGTCTGAGGGAGCTGTTATAAATTTGTTAGGCCTCCTCGGAACAGGTTCCACTGTATCTGGAGAGCCCCACGCCTTACAAGCAATCATATTCATTAACTGGTCAAAAGGTGGAAACATCTCAAGAGGCGGTAGGGCGATACCCTAAAGCTTCCAGGTATACTGACTCGTCCTCATGACGACTGGTGGGCTTCCAGCCACCCCTCTGTTTCAGAATCTCCAGGATGTCTGCAAAGGAGATATCGTCAGAGGGGGACCGTGGGGACCCTTCCGAATCATCCAGGTAAGTGTCTGAGGTGATAGACTCATCCGTGGAGTCTGTGTGCTTCCTCTTACAGTCTCTTCCGAGCGAGTTCCTCAGAGGGGTATTGACAGTCTCGCCCACAGGGGCTTCCTGGGGCTCAGGGTCTCTGCGCTTGGGGGGGGGGGGTAATGGTGCTGAGATTGACAGAGGCACGTTTGAGGGAAAAATACTCAAACCCGAGAGTGGAGCCATCGGAGGTGACAGCATTCTCTTCATCAGCTCAAAAGCACCCTCACCACACTCTGAGGAGGTCCCCAGCTCCGAAGAGCCAAAAGACCGGCCCCGAAGCAGAGTGATTGGCTCCAAAGCCGATGTAGGAGAGAAGTTCAACCGTGCTGAAGCCCTGAGAGGGAGAACCTACTCTGACAGCTGCCCGATCCGACCCCACTACCAGGACCCAACGAGAAAGCGTCAGCTCCTAGACTCCCCAGATCCCAATGGAACAAAGGTAGTCAGACCAGATGTTGGAACAGACGATCCTGTTGGAGGTCTCGGTTCCAACGTTTCCACTTCTATCAGACCAGAGCCCTCTAGCTCCTAAGCCGCCAACCGGGTTGGAGGAAGAATCGAAGAAGGGGATGGTGCCTTCGTCAGCTCCGGTTCCTTACGGGTTGGAGTAGTCAGGATTTTTGCCAGCGCCAGTGTATGAAGTAGTCTCCTCACCACCCACTCCATGTCATTATTGGACAGGCTCCAGGAGGAACGGGAGGACAATGAAGGTGATCTTGCTCTTTCTCATTGCGAAGATCTCCGAGTTGGAGTAATCAGTTCCAAAACTGGGGACCGACACCCGACTTGAAACTATCAGTTCCATAACTATATATGCAGCCGAAGAGGTAGTCTTTTTGGAGCCAAGAGCCCTTGGTTCCAAGACTGGGAATTTTGCTGCAATTTTTTTTAGAGGGATCTGAAGCCGGATCTGAGGCTAGAGTTCTTTTTCCCCGGACTTCTCCGATTTCGAGGAAGAAGGGGATACTGAAGAAGGTTTGGAGCTCTGAGACCCTTCTAAAGCCTCTGAATAGGGAACCTTAAGCAATCCTCTCACAATCAGTTTATTCTTGCATTCAAGAAGTACTCTACTGCTAAAAGCATGGCAAAAGGCACATGATTCTTGCAAATTGAGGGCACCCAGGCAATAAACACAACTGGTGTGCCCATCCTTGAGAGACATTTTTTGGTTTCATGTGTCACATTTTTTGAACCCAGACTGTTTGGGTTCTTTCTGATCCTTAGACATGTCTGTAGCTACAAGAAAAAATAGAACCAGTCTGAAAAAAATCTTTGAACTTTGTTACCTCACAAAGTATAACTGAAACTATCACAAAAACAAAACAAACAAATAAATAAACTACAGCTTCAAGCTACTGACTTAAACGTATGCAAAGTCACAAAACACACCGCACTAACTACACTAAGGAAAACACTTTTTTTTTGTTAACTGAAACAATGCACAACCGACACGCTAGAGGGAATACTGACAAACAAAAGGATCCTCCTCGTGACAAGAAAGGGAACACAAGAGGAATGTAGGGAATTGGCCCTCTAAGTTAAATGAGCCACTAGGAGCCCTCCAACTTAAACAAGCTCATTGGAAAGCTCTCTAACTGAAACAAGCTTGTGGTAGGGGATAGGGAACTACAATACAAAAAGACGGCCTGACAAGAAAAGGACGACTGCCAACAGTACAAAGGGATACAGAAAAACACAGAACAAAGTTTAACTATAAAAAAAATTTAATGTTAACCACAAAAAATACAAAAAGATGAAAACTTAGCCAAGAACCAGTCAGACGTCACCCGATCTGAGCGGCAAACAAGATCTGGATAATCTTCCCGGAGCATCATGGGATAAGGCATAGCCTCAAGCGAGTGGAAGCTCTCGAGCTTCTGAATTAGGCAGAGTCAGAACCGATGCTCTGTTCCAAATCCAACCAGCATAGAATGAAGGTGAGATAGGACAACACAACACCCCTTCTTGCAGATGTCAGAGCAATTAGTAAAACTGTTTTCTATGTTAAGAACCTCAAGTCAGGCAGATTAACTGGTTCAAATAGAGCAAGTGCTAGCTTCTCTGACTCAAAATTAAGATCTGTTAAATATCTGGAACTTCCAAAACCAATACAAATTCAAAAAACGAACATCAAGGAGCCAAGTTTAACCATCTGCTGTAAACTTTATTAACTGATGTGTCTTGTACCTCAGCCTTTCACCTTAAAAGAATGATTTTAGCATCAAAGCTGAACCTCTTACACAACTAGCACCACTTAATTCCAATTTGTTAATTAACATTTTAAATTTGTTCATGTGACCAAAATACCCTTATAAAGACAGTGCATGCTGTAAACCATCCTACATACAAGAACATCCCCACACAAAATATTTTAGTAAAATTCTTACCATTTAAATGTTCTTAAATATTGTATTACAAATATTTTCAATTCAATAATTCATGTACAAAATTACTGATCAGCATTTCTAAAAATTTAAATTGACCTCAAATTTAATCTTACTGGTTGCAGTCTTATAATTTAAAATGAACCTGCTGTCCAGTTCTAATAATTTCTGAATGAAATCCCCCCTCTAACCACAGGACAGTATCCTGAGTTTTCCACCATGGTTGCACATTTAGTAAGAGCTCTCAATGTAAAAATCTCAATGTAAAAACATTCTAACAATCCAAGGTTAAAAACAATAACAGTAGATGAGCAAAGGCCTCAAGAGCAATAAGCACTTTTGTCAGAACAGCCTTCTTCAGATCGTAGTGTTTTGTGGCTTTGCTGAAGTAAAATATATTGCTAGTAGCTAATCACCCTGTAACAAACGCACACTACTGCTTCAGTGTGTCAGCAATATGCAGTCAACATCTGGTGTATTTGGCCACCTGCTGTGACTGCACAGCCTTCTATATAAGGAAGACTGATCAGCAGTTGAAGACCGGAATACTATAACATACAAGAGATATTTCCCATAAAGACGTGAAAAATAGTCTAGCGAACCATATTATGTCTTATACCACTCATAAATTTGTTTTTAAAGCCATAGAGCTTCTTCCATCCAACAATAGAGGAGGAGACGTCCATAATCGTACTGACTTAAGTGAAATTAAATGGATTGTTAACTTGAAAGGCAATCTGTGTCCAACGCTCTAGACTGTGGAGCTCTGTTCTGCAGCTACTCCTTAGTGGCTGCTACAACAACGTCATCTACAGGAGCACCTTTACTCCAATGCAGGAGACCTGCCAGCATTCTCAGGAACCTATTGGAGTATTTGCTGATAGGCTCGACCAGTCAGGTTCCTTTCAGGCCCAGCATGAGACTAGATCGATACAGTTCCTTCCAGGCCCATTGGAAGACTAGGTCAATCCGCTCATCTGCTTCGGGAGTCACCCAGGATATAGATGGGACAGTCCCGAAGGGCTCCAGGAAAGTACAGTTTTGTACCTACCATAAATGTAGATGTCCGATAGATATGCAACTGCAGTCCTGACATATGGGTTGTCCTGCCTCTGGCAGCCCTTCGGTTGGCCAGATTCCAAAGTCTGGGTCCGGCGTCGGCCGATGTCGCCTCCTCCCCGATGTCAGAGCAGCTGGAGTATAAAGGCACCAGCCAACGCCATCTTCTTCAGTGTTTCTTGCCCCAGATGCCAGGTGCCCTCCAAGGAAGGCTAAATTTTGTGAATGGATAAACAGATAAAACCAGACATGCACAACAGTAATAAACAGATATATATCCCCAGCTGATAGGTAAGGGGAGAAAGGACCCAAAAGGGGAAAAACAGAGGGGTAGGAGGGAGGGAAAACCTGACTGCAGTTGCATATCTATCGGACATCTACATTTATGGTAGGTACAAAACTGTACCATGTCCTTCAAGAATGCAACTGCAGTCCTGACATATGGCTTGAATACCATAGCCAAGCTGGGGGTGGTAGGACTAAGCAAGAGAAGGTGTAGCTAGAAGGCCCTGCAGGACTGCCGAAGCAAAGCCTGCTCGGGATCTGGAGTATAATGGCAGGTTGTAGTGTTTGGTAAATGTATGCACGGAGCTCCATGTAGCAGCCTCTAGAATATCTTTTGTAGCCACTCCTCTTAGAAAGGCTGTGGATGTGGCCATAGCTCTGGTGGAGTGTGGTCTAATATTAGCTGGCACACTTTTTCCATGAAAAGAATAACAGAATCTGATGCAGTGTCCAATCCATTTTGAGATAGTTTGTTTAGTGACTGCTTTTCCTTGCACTCCAGCAGCATAGGCTACAAACAGTTGGTCAGACTTCCTGGTGGACTTTGTTCTGTCCAAGTAGTAGCGTAGTTGTCTGTGAATGTCTAAAGTATGCAGCAGCTTTTCCCCTTTACTTTGAGGGTTAGGAAAGAAAGTAGGCAGGTGAATTGCTTGGTTTAGAGACACTCTGGATATCACCTTAGGCATGAATGAAGGATTGGTCCTAAGGGAAACTCTGTCCTGATGAAAGATGAGAAAAGGAGGAACTGCCATGAGGGCCTGTATCTCTGAGACTCTTCTTGCTGAGGTGACTGCCAACAGGAAAACAGTTTTCCAAGAGAGAAATTGCATTTCTGAAGATGCTGCTGGTTCAAAAGGAGGAAGAGTTAATTTTTCCAAGACGTAATTGAGGTCCCATGCAGGAATTGGTAGCTTCCTTGGAGGTTTGATTTTCTTTATGCCTCTTAGAAGCTGTCTTAGCAAGGGATGCGAAAACACAGGTGGATCACAGCTGTAATGTGCTGAGATAGCTGAAGCGTGGATTTTGATGGAAGAGTATGACAGGCCACTGTGAAACATTTCTGCAAAGTATTCTAATATCTGAGGTATGTTCATCAGTGATGCATCCTGGCCCTTGTTGACATTCCAGATGGTGAATCTCTTCCATTTGGCCGAATAGGTTTTTCTGGTGGAAAGGTCTGCGTGCCTCCAGCAAATTTTCCTGAACTTTTTCAGAGAGGGAGTCATGGGTCTGACTCATGGAACTCTCCAAGCTGTCAGCTTTAAGGTTTGCAGGTTCTGATGAACAGTCTTGTAACTGTGTTGAGTCAGGAGCAGAAGCCATTGAGGCAAGGGCCACGGTTTGGTGTGAGTTATGCTCAGTAGTAGTGGATACCAGTGTTGCCTTGGCCAGTCTCGAGCTATCAAGATTCCTCTTGGTTGTTCTGCCTTGATCTTCAGTAACACCTTGGTGAGCAAAGGTAGAGGAGGGAATGCATAAATTGTTAGAGCATTCCAGCTGAAGGAAAGAGCATCCGTTCTCCAAGCTAGAGGATGGTGTATCCTTGTGCAGAACCTTTCCAGGTGATGATTGAGATGAGATGCAAAGAGGTCTATGTCTGGTCTTCCCCATGCAGATGCTATTTGTGAGAAAATGCGTGGATGTAGCATCCATTCGTGTGGATCCAAGAAATTTCTGCTCAACCTGTCTGCCAGAACATTGTCCTTGCCCGGAACAAACTGGGATTGCAAGTAGATGTTCAGTTTCAGGGACTTTTCCCAAAGAATCATTGTTAGTCTGCAGAGGTGGTAGGAATGAGTGCCCCTTGTTTGTTTATGTACCACATGACAGTGGTGTTGTCTGTCCTTATTAGCAGATGACCTTGCTGAAGAGATTTTCCAAAGGCTTCTATTGCATGTATCACTGCCAACATCTCTTTTTGATTTATGTGCTGATGCATCTCCATGGGTGTCCATTGCCCTTGAATGCATCTGCCGTCCATGTGCACCCCCCATCCATGGTCTGAGGCGTCTGTTGTAATAGTTTGACTTGTTGGAGGTTTGCTGAAAAGCATGCCTTCGTTTAAGTGACTTGCTTGAGGCCACCACAAAAATTCCCTTTGCAGGCATGGTATGAGTGGTATTATGTCTTCTAGGTTGTGGCTGTGTTGCGACCACAAGCTTTTTAGGTACCATTGCAGCTTTCTCATGTGTAGTCTTGCCAGAGGAATTAGAAGAATGCAAGATGCCATGAACCCCAGGGCCTGCAGGGTCTTCCTTGCGGTCAGGTGGGTTAATTGTGCTAGGCCTTTGAAGTAAGCTGTTAAATGCTCTTGTTTCTCCTCTGTGAGGAAAGCCATTTGTAGCTGTGTGTCCAGTTTTGCTCCTAGAAAAATAATCTCTTGGGATGGCAGTAATCTTGATTTTTGAATGTTGACTGTGTATCCCAAAGCCTGCAGCAATTGAATGACATAATCCAAGTGTTTTATCAAGGTCTGTTTGCTGTCTGCTTGTATTAGGCAGTCGTCCAGGTAAGGGTATATTTGAATCCCCTGGAGTCTGCAATGTGCCACTACTGATGCCAGGCATTTCGTGAATACTCTGGGCGCAGTAGAGAAGCCAAATGGCAATGCTGAGAATTGATAGTGCTCTGTTCCTGCAAGAAATCTGAGGTATCTTCTGCAACTGTGTCTGATAGGGACATGCAGGTATGCCTCCTTGAGGTCCAGAGTAACCAGCCAAGACCCCTTGCCCAGCATGGGAAGAAGTTGCTGTAACGTCAGCATTTTGAATTTTGGCACCATGAGAAAAGTATTTCGAACGGACAAGTCCAATATAGGCCTCCATTGTTTTTCTTTTCTTGGAACAAGGAACAGTCTTGAATAAAATCCCTGGCCTTGTTCCTGAGGAGGAACCTTCTCTATTGCTTTTATTTGTAACAGCTTTGAGACTTCTAGGAGTGCCTCTGCCCTTTGATTTTGTGGCAGGTTTGGCATGCCTTGTCCTGTTGGTAAGGTATGGAAGTGGAACCTGTAACCTCTGTCTATTATGTCCATAATCCAATTGTCCTTTGTTATAATGTGCCAGTTTTTTGAGAATAGAGATAATTTTCCGCCTAGAGGTGCTTCTCTTTGAGCCTTGGTAGGCGGAGTGAAAGGTAAGTCATTGTGATTGTCCCTATGGTGCAGGTGAACTACCTGTGCCACTTCTCTGATTTTGTGGTTGCCATTGGCGTACCCTGTAGGAGCCTCGGTATTGCCCTCTACCTCGCACCTGTTCTTTCCCCTTTGAAACTTGTCAGAGTCTGGAAAGGACCAATTCTTTGAAGGCCAATTCCGGCTGAACCTGGAGGAAATCCTTTACTGTCTGTACTGATTTTGCCTTCTCCTCAATAGATTTCAACACATCCTAAGCATTAGTACCAAAAAGCTTCTGTTTATCCAGAGGTGCGTCCAGGAGCTTTACTTTAACATGATCTGGCAGTGGCTGTTCTTTCAACCAAGCATGTCTACGGATAACAGCCCCGGTTCATAGCTGCCCTACATGAAGCCTCCAATGCATCATAACCACACTGTAGAAAATGATTACTAACCTGCTGGTTATTAGAACCAAATCCTGCAATGCCTTTCTATCTATAGGCTCAAGAGAGGCTTTCTTTTTCTGCAAATCATCCAGTAAATAATCCTGGTACTGAAATATGAAAAAGGCAGTTAAGTGACCTCATGGCAAGGGTGGAAGAGGTATAAACTTTTTTACCCCATCTCTCCAGGGACCTTGCTTCCCTGTCAGCGGATTCTTGGCTGAGGAGGTAGCCACTCCTTTGGGGCCCTGTGAAATAGTTTCTAGATCCACAGAGTGGGCCTTAAAGAGATGCTTGTGAGTGTCAGGGACCCTGTAATATCTGTCTGGCTTGACAGGAGCAGGAGGGAGAGAATCAGGGGAAGCACTGGAGTCGGAGAAAACATCATCCAGGACATCCAAAACTGGAGGGATAGCTAAAGGTCTGTGCTGGGGTAACTTAAGGAAGGTACGTAGCCTTTTCCTAGAATCAGAAAATTCCTGACCCTGCCACTTAAAATGTTCCCTCATGGAGTGGTGGACTTCACCAAAAGAAAAATCCTCTGGAGGAGAGGCAGAGGGAACAGATTCCTCAGCATCAGAGTCCTCATAAGCCTGGAAGGATTCTTCTTGGGTATCTGAATGCTCTGAATCCCCAGAGGCTTCATCTGAAGAGAGGTTGTCTGCCTGCTCAGTTCTAGTTCTTTTTTCTGCAGGCGGCTGAGAACCTCTGTCTGGGTGAGGCTGAGACCCCCTGATAAGAGAGATTAAATCTGCAGCCAGAGACATGATTTGTCTGTCAGAAGAAGGGGCCTGAGAAGTAGGTTTAGGATGCGCCTTGGGCTGGCGGCCTTAGCACGTGCAAAGGCCTTGATTGACATGGATACAGGAGGCCTAGCTGCCCCACGTGCAGGCGTAACTTTGTCCACGGGAATGGTGTCGGGTAGATCCAGAACTTCGGTTTCCGGAGGAAAAAATCAACAACCGGCACCGGTGTAGTCTCAGAAACAGAGATGAGTTAACGCGGTGTCGTCGGCCTGGAGCGGTAGAATTACCACTTCCGAAGGGACCGAAGCACTCGCGGAGGGCTTTGGCGTTATATCGGAGGAAGACGCGGGCCAAGGAAGTCGGTCCCGGTCCTTTCGTTTTTTGGTAGTTTGTGCTGTCGGTTGTTCCGACGGCATGTTGTAAGCGTAGGATTCGCCAAAAAAGTCTTCGGCAAACTCTGCCCGGTGCCTGAGTGCACGCTTATTAAAGCAAGCACAGGCTGAGACGTCGTGGTCTGGGCCCAGGCAAGGGAGGCAGTAAGAATGGAAGTCCTTATGAGGTATTTGTTTACCATAAGACAAACAATTATTAACTTTCTCAATTTGTTCTGACATCGGCTGAGGCAAGAAAAAAATGTTCCCCAATGGAGTACTTAGCTTTTAGATGACTTCGGTAACTGAAAACACAGGAGCTGACCGACCGGCACTTGCGAACTGCTTCTGCTTCAGGCACCGCGCGGCAGGAAAGACTGAAGAAGATGGCGTCGGCTGATGCCTTTATACTCCAGCTGCTCTGATGTTGGGGAGGAGGTGACATCGGCCGACGCCGGACCCAGACTTTGGAATCTGGCCGACCGAAGGGTTGTCTGAGGCAGGACAACCCATATGTCAGGACTGCAGTTGCATTCTTGAAGGACATCACTTGATTCCTCAGAAGAAGGAAGTTGGACAAACCATCCACCTTTCTGCTGGAGGAGTTCTAGGATGTCTTCAAAGGAGACGTCCTCAGTTGGGGATCGGAGAGATCAGTCTCACTCATCGAGATCGGTGTCCTCTGTGAGGGACTCCAAAGGCGAGTCTATGTGCCTCCTTTTACACTATTTCTTCTGAAGGAGCTAATTCATGGAGTGTTCCAGGGAAGAATTGGAAGAATGGGGGACTAACCTGAGGGGAAGCAGCCTGGAGGCTCCTCGGAACAGGCTGACCTAGGACAGGAATGACTGGCTAAGTGCTCAGATCCAATGAAGGAAGGGGTAGATCCTGGGTGTGAGGAGACAACTCTAAACCTAGAGAAAGCCCTTTCTGCTACAAAGAAGGTAGACAGCCTGGGGAAACTCCCTCTCTCCCTTGGAAAGTACAGTTGTGTACACTTACCATAAATGTAGATGTTAGAGTGTATTCACTGTTGCAGTCATCACACTTGGGTTATCTGCCAGCAGTTAGCCCTCGGTCAGCCCTAATGCCAGAGACTTGGTATTTCTGCATCGGTTGCTGTCGCTTCAGGAATTACATCAGGTCGTCAGGGGTATAAAAATAGGCAGACGACACCATTACACCAGTTTTTCTTGCCCCAAATAGGGAGCTAAGTTATGGTGGAAAAAACACCACCAGTAAAAAGTAAATACCAACAGCCCTGTAAGGGGTGAGTAAGAGAAATAGAGAAGGAGAGAGACAGAAAGACAAGGGGGCTGGAGGGTGGGAAACCACGACTGCAACAGTGAATACACTTGAACATCTACATTTATGATAAGTGTACACAACTGTACTATGTTCTTTGTGTTTCACTGTTGTAGTCATCACACTTTGGTTGAATCCCAAAGCTGAAGAATGGGGTGGATTCAGTCAAGAAGAGTTGGGGCTGGCTAGTATGCCCTGCAGGACTGCTGTTGCAAAACCCACCCTGGATTTGGAAAAGATAGGGAGGTGGTAATGCTTGTTGAGGGTGTGAACAGAACTCCCAAGTAGTAGTTTCCAGAATGTTCCTGGGTAGGGACTCCCCTGAGGAATGCTGCAGAGGTTGAAGTTGCCCTATTGGAATGCGTTCTGACCCCCTGAGGGGGTGGTTTCCCATGGTGTTTGTAACATAAATGAATAGTGTGCTATCCATCTGGAGATGGTTTGTTTTGATAAGGCTTGTTTTGTATGGCCTTGCCCTCTGCCTCTGTTGCAAAGTTGACTAGCAGCTGGTCAGATTTCCTGAAGGGCTTAGTCCTATCAAGGTAGAATCTGAGCTGTCTGTGCATGTCTAAAAAGAGTGCAGGATCCTTTCCCCCTTATTTTGGGGATTAGGGGAAAAAGGTGGGCAAAATGGATAGATTGAGAACCACACTGGACACCACTTTAGGCATAAAAAATAGGGTTAGTCCTGAGGGAGACCCTGTCAGCAAAAAAAATAATGAAGGGTTCCACAGACATAAGTGCTTGCAGCTCAGACACTCTTCTAGCTGATGTGATGGCCAGAAGCAAGGCTGTTTTCCAAGAGAGGAATTTTAACTCCGCTGAGGCTGCAGGCTCAAAGGGGGGTAGAGTGAGCTTTTCCAGCACAAAGTTAAGGTCTCAAGCAGGGGTGGGGGGTTCTTCTTGGTGGCCTTAAGTTGTTAGCCCCTCTCAGGAACTGTCTGATGAGAGGGTGAGAGGACAGGTGGCTCAGTGCTGTAATGAGCAGAGATGGCTGAGGCATGGATATTAATGGAAGGGAAGGATAGGCCTTTGTGGAGTAGGTCTGCTAGGTAATCCAGGATGAGAGGTAAGGAGGGCTGTGCTGTGTCTGCTCTTTTAGAGTGAATCCAGGAACAATACCTTTTCCACTTATCAGCATAGTATTTCCTTGTACTCGGTCTTCTGGCTTCACGAAAGACGTCCAGCACCTGCTTGCTTAGGCTGGCCACTGGAGGAGAATTCAAGGAATAGGCCAGGCTGCAAGGTTCAGGGTTTGCAGTTGTGGATGTAAGATCTGTCCCTCCTGCTGAGTGAGGAGGGTTGGGATCTGGGGTAGGTATCACGGTGGTACTGGTGACAGACTGCTCAGTAGTGGGTACCAGCGTTGGCGTGGCCAGTCTGGGGCAATCAAGATTGCCCTTGGTCTTTCCTGTCTTATCTTGAGTAGTACTCTTGTAAGAGGAGGCAGAGGGGGAAATGCATAGACAGAGGTTTACCCACTGGAAAGATAGGTTATCCACTTTCCAGGCCATGCTGTGAGGTACCCTGGTGCAGAATTTGCTGAGCTGGTGATTGTAGGGGGAGGCAAATAGGTCCACCATTGGGCTACCCCATTTCTGGATTAGAAGGCTGAAGGTGTTGAGGTCCAACTGCCACTCGTGTGGGTCTAGGAGATTTCTGCTTGTCGTCTGTCAGAGAGTTTTCTTTGCCTGGCAGGAATTGAGCTTACAGGTGAATATGCATAGCCAAGGCAGTGTTCCACAGGGTCATGGCTAACCTACAGAGTGGGTATGTGGGCTCCCCCCTGCTTGTTGATGTACCACATATCACTGTGGTGTTGTCGGGTTTTGTTTTAGAAGGGGCCCTGATGAGAGTAGGGATACGAAAGCTGTCACAGCGTGCTAGACAGCTAGCATCTCTTTTTGGTTGATGTGCAGATGAATTTGGTTTGGGCTCCAGTGGTCCTGAATGCACCTGCCGTCCAGATGTACCCCCCAGGCATATTCGGATGTGTCTGTGGTTAGGATCTGGGCTGCATGGGATTGTGTAAAGGGAAGTCCCTTGTTGTGGTTGCATGCTACTGCCCACCAAAGAAACTCTGTCCTGATACAAGGTATGATACTTTCCAGGTCCTGAGAATGTTGGCACCAAAGACTTTAGTACCATTGAAGTTTCCTCATATGCAGTCTGGCATATGGAATTAGCAGAATGCAGGAGGCCATGAACCCTAGAGCCTGCAGGATTTTCCTTGCGGATAGCTGTGTTCTGGTGGCCATTTGAGCTAAGTAGCCTGTCAGATAGGCTTGTTTTTTCTGGAGTAAGGAATGCCATCTGGGATGCTATGTCATAGGTTCATAGGTTCATAGGTTCATACTAGGCTATCTGCCCGAGGGCATTTACAAGCCTAGCCCATAGTTTTGTGGCTTACGCCACCCCTTTAGTATGGGGAACTATACCCATTATTTTGCTGTGCCTCTGTTGAGCAGTGACACTGAGGTAATCCCTGGGGTATATCTGCGATCTCCCATCCATTGGTCAAGATTTCTCTTGAACAAGGCCAGCGAGGTGCTCTGCCTCACATATACCGGGATTTTATTCCACAGCATAGGGAGTCTTTGGGTGATGAATCTATCCCCAGCACGCCCTCCTATTAATAGTGGTCGTGGGGTTAAGTCTCCGCCCTTTGTGGCTCTGCCGGATCTAGATTTTTGAGGTGAAGCATATTCATCAAATCTGGGTTTGACATGGCCTTGTATGTTAGGCAAAGGTCACCTCTGAGCAAGCGGTGGCGACTGAATAGAGCTGGAGTTCTTTCAGTCGGGCAGCATAGGACAGATGTTTGAGACCCTTTATCCTTTGGTGAGGAACTTTGTGGCCTCTCCAGCTGCTGCAAGTGTCGGGTCAGATACATTCGAATGGGGCATTGTGCTCAATCATTGGTCTGATGAGTGATGAGTATAGGGAGACTATGACCTCCCTTGATCTAGATGAGAATCCCTTCATGATAAGGTGGGCAATGTAGAAGGTCTTCCTAACTACTTTAGCTACATGGGTGTCGAATGACAGACTACTATCAACCTGGGTCCCCAGGTCCCTGATAACTTCTTCTGTACTCAGTGGATTGCCACCTATTTGGTAGCTAGTTTGTTTTTTTGTTTTTATGACTATATGCATTTTGGCATTTTAGACCATGGCTCTGGCACCAGTTATCCGTTTCTGTGAGACCCTTCTGAAGGATATCTGTGTCAGATGTGTTTTCTACTATGGCGCCCAGTTTGCAGTCATCTGCAAACTTTGTCAGCCATAACCCTCCTGTGTTTGCTTGTACTGGGAAAGTAGATGCCAAAACAAGAGTGGGCCCAGGACTGAGCCCTGTGGTACACCACTTGTGACAGGCTTTGAGTCTGACATGGCGCCAGCAACTCTGACCCTGTGGGTTCTGTCCCAGTTTGCAACCCATCTTGTGATGTATGGGTTAACATTTAAGCTGATGAGTTTTTCAATGATACCTAGGCCTAAGCCAAGGGTATTGTATCAAAGGCCTTCGCCAGATCGAGGTAGGCTGTATGGACTGCCTTTCCCTCATCAATGGCTTTGGTGACTGTTTCGAAAAAGTCAACCAAGTTTAGAAGGCATGATCTGCCTTTGACAAAGCCAAACTGGGATGGATCCAAAGTCTGCAATGTCCAAGCTTGCTCCCAGGAATACAATCTTTTGACTGGGGACTAGTTTTGATTTCTTTTCATTTATGGTGTACCCCAGGGAGGTTAGACGGTCCTTTACAAATATCAGGTGCTGCAACAGCTCTTCCTGACTGTCTGCCTGAATCAGGCAATCATCCAAGTAAGGGTATAGATGAATCTTCTCTGTCTGTAAGGCAATGGCTGGAGCCAGGCATTTTGTGAAGACTCTGGGAGCAGTGGATAAGCCAAAGGGAAGTGCAGAGAACTGATGATGCATAGCTCCTTGCCCTGAAATGTAGATATTTCCTGCATGAGTCCCTGATAGAGATAGGCTTCCTTTAGGTCTAGGGTGGTTAACCAGGCATCTATGGATAGCATAGGGAGAAGCTGCTGTAGGGTGAGCATTTTGAATTTTGGTACCACCAGGAAGGTATTTAGAATGGATAGATCTAAGATTGGGCGACAGGTGCCCTATTTTCTGGGTACCAGGAAAAGTCTGGAATAAACACCTTGGCTTATATGTTCTGCAGGAACAGACTGAACTGCCCTTATGGAGAGCAGGAATTGAACTTGGTTTTGTGCCTCTGCCCACTGGTTTGGAGGAAGGTCTGGAAACCCTTCTGGGGTTGGCAGTGTGTGGAAATAAAATTTGTACCCCTGGGATACTATGTTGAGGACCCATTGATCGTTGGTGATGGAGGTCCAGTTTTTTGCATGGTGGGCAAGTTTTCCTCCTAGGGGCACAAGCAATTGGGCAGAGGTGAGGAGTGGAGTTAAGAAGTCATTGTTAATTCTTTCCATACGGAGGTGGCTTAGCACTCCCTGTTTTAGAAGTGGAGGTACTCCATTGCTTAGATCTCTGCATACACTGAGACTGAAATCGGGGGGGGGGGTTTGTTTCCCCTGGGTCTAGTTTGAGATAGCCTTGAAGGGGCTGGAAAGGAGCAATGTCTTGAGGGGCAATGCCTACTGAATCTTGGAGGCTGCACTTGCAAAAATTCTTTGACTGTCAGCATAGACTTAGCCTTTTCTTCCATCTTTTTTAAAACCTCTTCTGCTTTGGTGCCAAACAGATTGTCCTTGTTCAAAGGAGCGTCTAGTAATTTTGATTTGACAACATCTGGGCAAGGTCTGCTCCTTAAGCCAAGCATGCCTTCTAAGTAGAGAACCTGTGACTGCTGCCCTGCAAGATGCTCCTACGGCGTCAAACCCACATTGCAGGGTATGCTTGCTGACTTTGTTTGCAGAATGTATAAGCTCTTGTAAGTCTTTACTTTCTGCACAGACAAGAAAGTTAGAACATTTTTGCTTAAGTTCCATAGTATGTTGCTGGTATTTCAGCATGTGGAACTGGCAATTCAATGCTCTGATGTCGAGAGTTGCAGAGGTGTATACTTTTTCACCCCATCTGTCTAAAGCTCAGGAATCCCTATCCGAAGAGGTGGGATTCTTACCTGTAAGTTGCTTTTATTCCTTTAGGCCATTGGGAGATGACCTCTGGGTCAACAGTAGTACTTCTGAAAAGAAATTTGTGAGAGTCAGGGACTCTATAGTACATGTCTGGTTTCCTTGGAGCAGGGGGTAGAGTATCAGGAGTTAGACTGGATTCCATAATGACATCATCCACAACATCCAGAATAGGAGGGATAGCTAAAGGTCTGTGCTGTGGTAAATGTAAAAATTCCCAGAGTCTCGTTTTGGACTGAGGATAATCCTGGCATTCCCAGTAGAAATGTTCTCTCAAAATATGTAGGGTTTCACCAAAAGAAAAATCCTCTGGAGGGGAAGCAGAAGGAATGGATTCCTCTGCATTTGAATCCTCATAGGCAGATAAAGGCATGTCTTCATATTCAGAAACCTCAGAGTCGTCGGACTCTTGGTCAGCTAAAGCTGCTGGGGACAGGTCTCTTTCTCTTAGCAGGGGAAGGCTGGCTTCCACTAATCAGCATGACCAGGTCTTCTGCCATTTTAAGCATTTGAAATTGTGGCAAGGAAGCAGGCGCTTGAGTTTGGGTCGTTTTTTGGGCATAGCTCGTACTCTTGGCCTTAGAAACTTGGTAGTTTTAGAACGAAATGAAGACGCGAAAGAAGTCATCGGTTTGTGTCGAATATCGGTAATGCGAATAAAGTACAGTTGTGTACACTTACCATAAATGTAGATGTTAGAGTGTATTCACTGTTGCAGTCATCACATTTGGGTTATCTACCTGCAGGTAGCCCTCAGCCAGCCTGAATACCAGAGTCTTCGGATTTCTGAGTCAGATGCTGTCGCTTTTTCCATGACGTCAGGTCGTCAAGGGTATCAAACATGCAGCAGACACCATTACATTTTCTTGTCCCAGATGTCAGGTACCCCCACCATAGGAAGTAATTATATGGTATGGAACACCCCCAGCAAAAAGCAAATACACATGATATAATATATACCAAACAAGGAGAAAAGGTAAAAGTCAAGAGATGTAAGGGGGCTGGAGGGAGGGTAAAGTACAGTTTTGTACCTACCATAAATGTAGATGTTCGAGTACTAATACAGCTGCAGTCATAACAGATGGGTTTTCCTGCTGTCAGGCGGGTCCTCTGTCGGCAGAATTCCAAAGTCTAGGTCCGGCGTCGGTTGTCGTCGCTTCTTCCCTGACGTCAGTGCGACATGGGGTATAAAAGAACCAGCAGACGCCATTTTCTTCAGTTTTTCTTGCCCCAGATGTCAGGTGCCCCCCAGAAGGAAGGCAATACATAAATTTGTGTAATAATGCAATGCAATATAATCAAAAAACAGTAGTTGCAAGCAAATACACCATAAATGAATACCCCAATCAGGTTGTATGAGGAGGTGTTAGCCAATAGGCCTGTCCCAAGAGGGGAAGGAAGGAGGGAAACCTGGACTTCAGCTGTATTAGCACTCTTAACATCTACATTTATGGTAGGTACAAAACTGTACTATGTTCATCGTGCATACAGCTGCAGTCATAACAGATGGGTAGAATCCCAAAGCTAAAAAGGGGGTGGTAGGCACTAGGTGGAACTAGGAGGAGCCAGGATGCCCTGCAAGACTGCAGTGGCAAAGCCTGCTCTAGTTTTGGAGTATAATGGTAGGTGACAGTGCTTGGAGAAGGTATGCACAGAACTCCAAGTGGCTGCTTCCAGAATATCTTTGGTAGGAACCCCTCTGAGGAAAGCTGCAGAGGTAGCTGTGGCCCTTGTGGAGTGAGATCTGATGCCTGCAAGTACAATTTTACCATGAAAAGAGTAACAAAAGCGTATGCAGTGGGCTATCCATTTTGAGATTGTCTGTTTGGAAATTGGCTTCCCTTGAGCTCCTGTAGCATAGGACACAAAGAGTTGTTCTGATTTTCTGAAAGGCTTTGTTCTGTCCAAATAATAACGCAGCTGTCTGTGGATGTCCAAGGAATGTAGTAGTCTCTCCCCTTTGTTTTGAGGATTAAGGTAAAAGGTAGGTAAGTTCAAAGCTACCCTGGATACCACCTTTGGCATAAAGGACGGATTGGTTCGTAAGGAAACTCTGTCCTGATGGAAAATGATGAAAGGCTGCACAGCCATGAGGGCTTGTAGTTCCGATACCCTGCGAGCTGAGGTGATAGCCAGAAGGAAGGCTGTTTTCCAGGACAAATATTGCAATTCTGTTGAGGAAGCTGGCTCAAAAGGAGGCAAGGTCAGTTTTTCTAGAATGAAATTGAGGTCCCAAGCAGGTATTGGTTGTTTCCTTGGGGGTTTTATATTCTTAGCCCCTCTGAGGAACTGTCTTAAGAAGGGGTGAGAGAATAAAGGAGGATCAGTGTTGTATTCTGCAGAAATGGCTGAGGCATGGATTTTGATGGAGGAGAATGAAAGTCCACTGCTTAGCATCTCAGCTAGATACTGTAATATTTGAGGTAAATTCAGTATTCCAGGATTCTGGCCCTTTTTCTCATTCCAGGCACAAAACCGTTTCCATTTTGCGGAGTAAGCTTTTCTAGTAGAAGGCCTTCTGGCCTCCAAAATGACATCCTGCACCTCCTTGGAGAGTAGGGTCTGTTGTGAAGTTAAGAAATCTTCCATGTGGCCAGATTGAGTGTTTTCAGCTGACTGTGAAGAGTTTTGAAGCTGTGCTGAGTCAGAAGAGGCATTAGAGGTAGGGTCCATGGTGGGGAATGCGTCAGGCTCCTCAGGAGTGGGTACCAGTGCTGTCTTGGCCAGTCTGGAGCAATGAGAATCATCTTTGGTCTGTCTGCTCTGATTTTTAATAGAACTTTGGGCAGCAGAGGAAGAGGTGGAAAGGCATAAACTGTCATTGTTGTCCAACTGAAAGAGTGCGTCCACTCTCCAGGCCTGTGGATGAAAAGTCCTTGAGCAGAATTTTGTCAATTGGTGATTTTTGTGGGAGGCAAAGAGATCTACGTCTGGCCTTCCCCATGCTTAAATTATCTCTGTAAAAACTTGAGGATGCAACTTCCATTCGTGTGGATCTGTCATATTTCTGCTTAGGTTGTCTGCCAGCGTGTTTTCCTTGCCTGGCAAGTACTGTGCTTGAAGTTCGATTTGTAATTCCAGAGCCATGTTCCAAAGAGACATGGCCAGCCTGCATAGGGGGTATGAATGGGTTCCTCCCTGTTTATGTACCACATTACTGTGGTGTTGTCTGCCCTTATCAATAGTTGACCTGGATGCAGAAGGTCTTTGAAAGCTATAATAGCATTTATTACTGCCAGCATTTCCTTTTGATTGATGTGTAGGTGCTTTTCTTTTTGGGACCATTTGCCCTGAATCTGTCATGTGCGCCCCCCAGGCGTAGTCAGAGGCGTCTGTTGTGATTACTTGATTTTCTTGAGGCTTGCAGAATGGGAGACCTGTGTTTCTTTGGCATGCTTGAGCCCACCACAGAAATTCCTTTTGAAGACATGGAATCAGTGGTATTATTGTTTCCAAACTGTGGCTGTGTTGAGACCATAGGTTTTTCAGGTACCATTGAAGTTTCCTCATATACAGCTTTGCACATGGGATTAGTAGGATGCAAGATGCCATGAATCCCAGAGCCTGCAGGATTTTCCTTGCAGTCAGCCTGGTGAAATTTGCTAGTTTTCTGAAGTATTGAGTTAGTTGCCCCTGTTTCTCTGGTGTGAGGTAGGCCATCTGGGTGTTTGTGTCCAAGTTGGCACCCAGGAAAATTATTGTTTGAGAGAGTATTAGCCTTGATTTCTTTTTGTTGACTGTGTATCCCAGAGAATTCAACAACATTATTGCAAAAGCCAGATGTTTCAGAAGTATGTGCTTGCTGCCCGCTTGGATCAGGCAGTCGTCCAAATATGGGTATATTTGTATCCCTTGAAGTCTGCAGTAGGCAATTACTGATGCCAGGCATTTCGTGAATACTCTGGGTGCAGTAGATAAGCCAAACGGCAATGCAGAGAATTGATAATGGGTTGAACCTGCAAGAAATCTGAGGTATCTTCTGCAATCTTGTCTGATTGGGACATGCAGGTATGCCTCCTTGAGGTCCAATGTTACCAGCCAAGACTCCTTGCCCAGCATGGGAAGAAGCTGCTGTAATGTGAGCATCTTGAATTTTGGCACGAGTAAAAATGTGTTTAGGATGGATAGGTCCAAAATAGGTCTCCAATCTTTTCCCTTCCTTGGTACCAGGAATAGTCTGGAGTAAAAACCTTGACCTTGTTCTTGTGTTGGTACCTCTTGAATAGCTTTCATGTCCATGAGATCTGAAATTTGTCTTTGTGCCTCTGCCCTTTGTGTGGCAGGTTTGGCATGCCTCTCATTTTTGGAAGGGTGTGAAAATGGAATCTGTAGCCTCTGTTTATAATGTCCAGGATCCATTTGTCTTTTGTGACAATATGCCAATTTTTCGAAAATAATGCCAGTTTTCCGCCTAAAGGTGCTGCCATTTGAGCCTTGCTTGGCATGCAAAGGGGAAAGTCATTGGGTTTGCTTTCTGAATGGCTGTGAACTATCCTCACCACCTCTTTGTGTAGGAACTTGCCATTGTCTGCCTCTAAACAATCCTTGAGATTGCCCTCTGCCCCTCAGGCGCCTGTATCTACCTCTTTGGGGTCTGTCCATGGCTGGAAAGGGCCAATTTTTGGAAGGCCAATTTCTACTGAAATGTGGAGGTTGTACCTGTAGGAAATCTTTCACTGTTTGCATTGATTTAGCCTTTTCCTCCATTTTCTTTAATACCTCCTCAGCTTTAACACCAAATAATACATCTTTTTGCAGAGGGGCATCTAGTAATTTAGCTTTGACATGATCTGGTAAGGTTTGCTCCTTGAGCCAGGCATGTCTACGTATGACTTATCCTCTAACAGCAGCTCTACATGAGGCCTCTAAAGCATCAAAACCACATTGCAAGGTATGTTTACCCACTTGTTCTGCACTATGCATCAAATCCTGCAACTCCTTCAAGTCTGGTTGTTCAGGTTGTGACATTTTGCTTCTCAACTGTGATACCAGAAACTGTTGGTACTTTAACATATGGAACTGGCAGTTTAATGCCCATGGTTAAGGTGGCCGAGGTGTATACCTTTTTCCCCCACCTTTCTAAAGCTCTGGAGTCTCTCTCTGAAGGTAATGGATTTTTAGCAGTGGAGGCCTTAATTCCCTTGGGGCCCTGTGAGATAGTTTCTGGGTCAGCCGCATGGCTGTAGGAATTGGTGTGAGTCAGGAACCCGGTAATACCTGTCAGGCTTGACTGGGGCTGGAGGTGAAGAGTCTGGGTTAAGGCAGGCCACCGAATACACATCTAGAATGTCTAAGACAGGAGGTATAGCCAGAGGCCTATGCTGAGGGAGCAAGAGAAAATCCCTAAGCCTTTTCTTGGAGTCCGAGTACTCTTGGCCTTCCCAGTGGAAGTGTTCCCTCAAGGTATGCAAGGTTTCCCCAAAAGAGTAATCCTCAGGGGGGGAGAGAGAGGGAATGGACTCCTCTGCATCAGAATCTTCAAAAGGGGAGTATGAATGTTCCTGGTCATCAGAATGCTCTGAAATAATGGAGGCCTGGTCCGAGGAGGGGGATTCTTCCTCCACTCTGGGCCTTTTGTCGGGGGGGGGGGGGGTTGAGAAACCCTGATAAGAGTAATCAAATCCTCAGCCATTTTGAGCATCTGCTTTTTAGACATGGGGCCTTGAGAAGGGCCCTGCGGAGCTTGTCTCTTAGTATGCATGGCTGCTTTAGACTTAGTGAAAGCCTTGATGGAAAAAGAGGAAGGCCTGAAGACACCTTGAGAGGTGGCAGACCTGTCTAAACTCTGAGTTTCACCACCTAGAGTGGCTTCGGTATCAGTAGTCGGGGTGTGGGCCGAAGAGCCTGCGACCTCGGGTACAGTAGACACCGCCAATGAAGTGTTGTCGGTAGTCAGGGGCTGCGTAGGCGCCTCACCGACGACATAATGTAATTAGATTTTTTGCCAAAATAATGTTGGGCGAACTCCGCCCGACACTTAATGGTGCGTCTGTTGGTCTGTTGAATGTAGCACAAAAACGACAGACCGAGATGTCGTGGTCTGGCCCTAAGCAAGGAATGAAGAGGGAATGAAAATCCTTATGCGGTATTTGCTTCCCACATGAAATACAATTATTAACTTTGTCTGACATCGGTCTGAGGTAAGAAGAGTTTCCCCAACGGGGTACTTAGCTTTCAAGAAGACTTCGGTTGCAAAATATTCGTACTCTCAGGAGCTGGCCGACCGGCACCTGCGAACTGCTTCTGCTTCGGGCACCGCGCGGCAAGAAAGACTGAAGAAAATGGCGTCGGCTGGTTCTTTTACACCCCTGTCACACTGACTTCAGGGAAGAAGCGACGACAACCGACGCCGGACCTAGACTTTGGAATTCGGCCGACCGAGGACCCACCTGATGGCAGGAAAACCCATCTGTTAGGACTGCAGCTGTATGCACGATGAACATCCAAGGACTGCAACAGTGAATACACTCGAACATCTACATTTATGGTAAGTGTACACAACTGTACCATGTTCTTTGTGTTTCACTGTTGCAGTCATCACATTTGGGTTAATTCCCAAAGCTAAGGAAGGGTGGAGGTAGTTAAAGAGCATTAGGGCTAGCAATAAGGCCCTGTACGACTGCTGTGGCAAATCCAGCTCTGGATTTAGAAATGATATGCAGGGGGTAATGCTTGGTGAAGTTATGTACAGAGCTCCAGGTTGCAGCTTCCAGGATGTCCCTGGTTGGGGACTCCTCTGAGAAATGCAGTAGAGGCAGCCTTGGTGGAATGTGTTCTTATCCCCTGTGGGGTAGGTTTTCCATGGTGTTTGTAGCAGAAATGGATGCAATGTGCTACCCATTTGGAAATGGTTTGCTTTGAAATGGCCTTCCCCTCTGCCCCTGCAGCAAAGCTGACTAGGAGCTGGTCAGATTTTCTGAGAGGCTTAGTCCTGTCCAAACAGAATCTAAGCTGTCTGTGTACGTCCAGAGAATGTAGTATCCTTTCCCCTTTATTCTGAGGATTAGGGAAAAAAGTAGGCAAATGAATGGACTTTAGAGCCACGCTCGACACCACCTTGGGTGTAAAGGATAGATTAGTCCTGAGGGGAAACCTTGTCTGCATGGAAGATAACGAATGGTTCCACTGCCACGAGGGCCTGCAGTTAAGACACTCTTCTTGCAGTTTTAGCAGGGGATGAGAGAAGAGGGGTGGCTCAGTATTACAATGTGCTGATATGGCAGAGGCATGAATCTTAATTGAAGAGAAAGAGAGGCCCTTGTGGAGCATTTCTGTTAAATCTAGAATATGAGGTAAACTGGGTACCGTTGTGCCCATCTCATGAGCCTGGCTCCAGGAACAGTATTTTTTCCACGTTTCTGAATAGGATTTTCTAGTACTAGGCCTCCTTGCCTCAAGAATGACATCCAGCACCTGTTTGCTGAGGGTTGCTGGAGGTGAGCTCAGGGAATTAGCCAGGCTGCAAGGTTCAGGGTTTGAAGCTGAGGGTGCAGAATCTGACCCGCCTGCTGGGACAGCAGGGAGGGGGTCTGAGACAGGTGTCAAGGTTGCAGCACTGTCAGACTGCACAAAAGTGGGTACCAGTGCTGGCGTGGCCAGTGTGGTGCAATCAGTATTGTCCTTGGCTTGTCCCATTTGATCTTTAGTAGAACCTTCGAGATGTGAGGCATAGGGGGAAAGGATAAACTGAGGAGGCTTTCCCAGGTAAAGGACAGGGCATCCACTTTCCAACCTTGACTGTGGGGAGTTCTGGTGCAGAATTTGTTCAATTGGTAATTCTGGGGGGAGGCAAACAGGTCTACCTCTAGTGTCCCCCCATTTGTTCCTCAAGAGCTTGAATATTTTGGGTTCCAGTTTCCATTTGTGTGGGTCCATGAGATTTCTGCTTAAGTCGTATGCCAGTGAATTTAGTTTGCCTGGCAGGAATTGAGCTTGTAGGTTCACTTGGTAGCCTCAAGGCTGTGTTTCACAGACCCATGGCTAGTCTGCAGAGTAGGTAGGAATGGGTTCCCCCCTTGCTTATTTATGTACCACATAACTGTGGTGTTGTCTGCCTTTACCAATAGTTGTCCTGACAGTATAAGGTCTTTGAAGGCTGTCGGAGCATTCTGTACAGCTAACATTTCTTTTTGATTGATATGCAGGTGCATCCGATTTGGGTTCCATTTGCCCTGAATGTACTGCCCTGCCATGTGAGCCCCCCATGCATAGTCTGATGCGTCTGTTAGGGTTTGGGCGGCAGGGGGTAGAGTGTAAGGAGTCCCTTGTGGCAGCAGGCCTCTGCCCACCAAAGGTACTCTACCCTTAGACAAGGAATGATAGGAATCATTGGTTCCAGGTCCTGAGAATGTTGACACCATAGACTTTTTAGATACCATTGAAGTTTCCTCATATGCAGTCTTGCATATGGAATTAACAGAATGCAGGAGGCCATGAACCCCAGGACTTGCAGGATTTTCCTTGCAGATACCTGGGTTTTTGTGGCCAATAATTTGAAGTAGGTTGTCAAATGAACTTGTTTCTCTGGAGTGAGGAAAGTCATCTGAGAAGTTGTGTTCAAGCTTGCTCCCAGGAATACAATCTGTTGTCAGGGTAATGGGTGTGATTTTTTTCTTGTCGATGGTGTACCCCAGTGAAATTAGAAATCTCTTTACAATTGCCAGGTGTTGTAAAAGCAAGTCCTGACTTCTCTGCCTGAATCAGGCAATCATCCAAGTATGGGTAAATCTGAATATTTCTCTGCCTGCAAAATGCAATGGCTGGAGCTAGGCACTTTGTGAATACCCTGGGCACAGTAGATAAGCCAAAGGGAAGTGCAGAGCACTGACAGTGCATGAAGCCTGCCCTGAAGTGTACGTATTTTCTGCAGGATTCCATTATTTGGATATGCAGGTAAGTTTCTTTTCAGTCTAGTGTTGCCAGCCAGGCATCCTTGGCTAGCATAGGAAGAAGCTGTTGAAGATTTAGCATTTTGAATTTTGGAACCGCCAGAAAGGTGTTGAGAACAGAAAGGTCCAGGATAGGATGCCAGGAGTTTTCTTTTCTGGGAACCAGGATCAATAGACTAAAAATCTTGTCCCCTTTGTTCTGCTGGGACAGGTTGAATAGCCCTGACACTGGAGGAAAGAGAGCACTTGTTTTTGGGCCTCCGCCCACTGGTTTGGGGGGGAGGTCTGGCCCACTCACTCCCAACCCCAAGTGGATGAAGTGAAATCTGTATCCTAGGGAAACTATGTTTAAAACCCATTTGTCATGGGTAATCAGTTCCCAGTTTTTTACATGCAGGGTGAGCTTTCCTCCTAAGGGAGCAAGTAGTTGAGCAAGGCTTGGTAGAGTTAGGGATAGGTCGTTGTGCCATTTTTCCATAGGGGATGGGCTTACTACTATCTGCTTTGGAAGTGGGGGGCCCCACTGCTTAGATCTGTGCATAGCCTGAGACTGAAGTCTCGATGGCCTGCTTCTCCTGGATTTGGACTGAGAAGGCCTGGAAGGGACTGGAAAGGACCAGTTCTTTGAAGGCCAATGCCTACTGTATCTAGGGGGCTGTACTTGTAAGAATTCTTTAACAGTTTGCATAGATTTAGCTTTTTCCTCCATCCTTTTGAGGACTTCTACTTTGTTGCCAAAAAGGCGCTCTTGGTTTAAGGGTGCATCCAGTAATCTAGCTTTAACAAGATCCGGCAAATTTTGTTCCTTAAGCCAAACATGCCTTCTAAGTACAGACCCAGTGACAACAGCCCTGCAAGATGCTTCTAAAGCATCAAAACCACATTGCAAAGTATGCTTACCTAGTTGGTCAGCAGAATGCATTAACTCTTGTAAATCTTTGTATTCAGCACAGTCAGGAATCAATATAATTTTCTGCTTAATTAATCCCATAATATGCTGCTGATACTTTAACATATGAAACTGGCAATTTAAAGCCCTAACGGCCAAAGTAGCAGAATTATATACCTTCTTACCCCATCTGTCTAAAGCTCTAGAATCCCTATCAGAAGGGGTACGATTCTTGGCAGTAGTAGCCTTAATGCCTTTTGATCCTTGTGAAATGGTCTCGGGATCTGCAGTAGGATTCTTGAAAAGAAATTTGAGAGAGTCAGGTAACTCTGTAGTACCTGCCAGGTTTCCTGGGAGCTGGAGGCAAAGCGTCTGGGGTAAGGCTGGATTCCAAGAAAACATCATCTACAATCTCTAGAACTGGACGGATAGCTACAGGCCTGTGTTGAGGCAGGTTTAAAAATTCCCTAAATCTCTTTTTGGACTGAGAAAAGTCCTGGCTTTCCCAGCAGAAATTCTCCCTAAGGGTATGCAAGGTTTCACCAAAAGAAAAATCTTCTGGAGGGGAAGCAGAGGGAATGGAATACTCTGCATCAGAATCCTCATAAGTAAATAAGGGTAAATCCTGGTAGTCAGAAGGAACACAAATATCAGATTTCTGATCAGAAGAATCAGAAAGAAAATCAGTTCTAGGTCTCTTAGAGGGGGAAGGCTGGCTTCCCCTAATTAATGTAATAAGGTCTTTAGCCATTCTAATCCTTTGTTTTTGAGGCATATAGGCCTGATAATGTGCTTTGGTCATCTGTTTTCTAGGCTTAGTGCGAGCTTTAGGCCTGAGGAATTCGGTATTCTTAGCTTGAAACGAAGTCATCGGTTTAATATGAAAATTGGTAGGCCTGAATACACCCTCACAAGCCAGTGCCTGCACAGCGGCTCCAGACTCATCCAAGGTAGAGACATCCGCAGGTTCCATAGTAGAAGAAGCTTCTCGCGCCATACCAGACTCCGAATGGGTCTCAGTAGAGGCCTGCGAATCTGTAGTAGCAGATATCAGAGACTGCAAAAGTGCCTCATTGAGTACCGGTGGACTGGGGACTAGTTTATCGGAAGCGTCATCGGCAGTTTTGGACCTATGCGGTCTGTCTCTGTGCTTATCCTTACGTTTTTTCAGAAGATTGGCAGTCGGATGGCTTACCGAAGCCATTGCAGAGTACGAAGATCCAGAACAAAAGTATTTAGCTACAAAAATAGCCCGATGACGAATAGTTCGGGTGTTAAGGCACAAAACCGACAGTGAGACACGGCGTGGTCTGGGTCTAAACAGGTGACGCAGTAAGAATGAAATTCTCTATGAGATATTTGCTTTCCACAGGCAAGACAATTGTTAATTTTTTTCTGACATCGGTTAGAGCAAGAAAAAAGGATCCCCAACGGGGTACTTATCTTTTTGAAGACTTCAGGTCTGAAACTCGAAAACGAAAATTTCAGGATTCGGCCGATTGGCACTTGCCAACTGCTTCTGCTTCGGGCACCGCATGGCAAGAAAGACTGATGTAATGGCATTGGCTGCATGTTTTACCCCAAACGACCTGGAGTCAAGGAAGAAGCGACAGCATCCAATGCAGAAATCCAAAGAGACTGGTATTCAGGCCAGCTAAGGGCTACCTGCAGGCAGATAACCCAAATGTGATGACTGCAACAGTGAAACACGAAGAACATACCAAGCTACTCCAAAGGAAAGGTACACAATCGTCGTGGAAGTATATGCCGAAGACCAATAAAATGTCCACAAGTAGTATGTTCTGCAAATCAGACCTCAATAAAACTCTCCTGGGTCAATAAATGCTCCAAACGTAGTTTATTCGTCAGAAAATAAAACAAACAAAACTAGCGTTGACCTAGGTTTCGTCCGTCTCCACGGACTTCATCAGAATACAAGAAAATTTTGTTTTATTTTCTGACTAATAAACTACGTTTGGAGCGTTTATTTACCCAGGAGAGTTTTATTGAGGTCTGATTTGCAGAACATACTACTTGTGGACATTTTATTGGTCTTCGGCATATACTTCCACGACGATTGTGTACCTTTCCTTTGGAGTAGCTTGGTATTTTTCCTTTTGGTTCTGTGTTCATGGTAAACACGAAGAACATCTTCCTCAAAAGCCGGTGCCGGCACAGCGGCTCCAGACCCATCCAAGGTAGAGACATCCGCAGGTTCCGTAGTCAAAGAAGAGTGTCGCGGCATACCGGACTCTGAATGGGTCTCGGTAGCAGCCTGTGAATCCATCAAAGTGAGCATCAGGGGCTGCGAAAGCACCTCACTGAGTACCAGCGAACTGGTGACTAGCTTAACGGACGTGTCAGCAGTTTTAGACCTGTGCGGTCTGTCTGTCTTTATCCTTACTTTTTTTGGAAGATCTGTAGACGGATGGCTTACCGAAGCCATTTCGGAACACGGACATAGAGAAAAAGTATTTAGCTACAATAAGGGCCAGACGAACAGTTTGGGCGTTGAACAAAGCACAAAACCGACAGCGAGGTAAGTCATGGTCTGGGCCTAAACAGGTGACACAGTAAGAATGGAAATCTCGGTGTGTTATTTGCTTTCCCCAGGCGAGATAATTGTTAACTTTTTCTGACATTGGTTACAGCAAGAAAAAAATATCCCCAATGGGGTACTTAGCTTTAGAAGACTTCAAGAAGATTCAATTCAGAAACAAAAACTCAAGTAGCGGCTGACCGGCACTCATGCAAACTGCTTCTCCTTCGGGCTCCTCGGCAAGAAAGACTGATGTAATGGTGTCGGCTGCCTGTTTTTATACCCCTGATGACCCGACGCCAGTCCTGAAGCAACAGTAACCGACACAGAAATACTAAGTCTCTGGTATTCGGGCCGACTGAGGGTTATCTGCTGGCATATAACCCAAGTGTGATGACTGCAACAGTGAAACACGAAGAACATCCAAAGTTAACCAAAAGGAGAGAACAGAACCACTCACAGATTCAAGGCCTCCCGACAGAACTGGACCCGAGGTGTTGAAGGCCAAAGCTCCAAGGGGAAGCAATGTAGCCGACAAAGTCGGAGCCAATGTCAACCGCCTAAAGTCGGCACTGACTTCCCGGAGCTGGGACCCGCTCTGATCTGAGAAAACAGAGCAGTGCTAGTCAGGGATACTGTCGGAGTCAAGAAAGTATACTTCCTCTGATCTGATATAGAGTCTTTTGGTATCCAGGCTCTTGGGATTCTGAAACTAGGGATCAGATCGGAAAAGGAGTCTGTAAGGAGGAAGAAAGTACAGTTTTGTACCCACCATAAATGTAGATGTCCGATAGGTATGTATCTGCAGTCGTAACATATGGGTTGTCCTGCCTCAGGCAGCCCTTCGGTTGGCCGGATTCCAAAGTCTGGGTCTGGCCTCGGCTGATGTCGCACTCTCCCCGACGTCAGAGCGTCTGGGGTATAAAAGCATCAGCCGACGCCATTTTCCTCAATGTTTCTTGCCCCAGATGCCAGGTGCCCTCTAGGAAGGTCAAATTTGTAGGAATGCAGTAAAATTCCAAACATTTTCCAAAAAATATATACATATATATATATATACAAACAAATACACCATAATAGATCCCCCAGCTAGCTAATGGAGGGGTAAGTACCCTAGGAATAACACAGAGGGGAAAGAGGGAGGGTAACCCTGACTGCAGATGCATACCTATCGGACATCTACATTTATGGTAGGTACAAAACTGTACCATGTCCTTCAAGGATGCATCTGCAGTCATAACATATGGGTAGAATACCATAGCCAATCTGGGGGAGGAGGTACTAAGAAAAGGATGGTGTAGTTAAGATCCCCTGCAGGACTGCTGTAGCAAAACCCGCTCTGGATCTGGAGTATAAAGGTAAATTGTAATGTTTGGCAAATGTATGCACGGAGCTCCATGTAGCAGCTTCTAAAATGTCCTTGGTAGCCACCCCTCTTAGGAAGGCTGTAGTGGTGGCTGTGGCCCTTGTGGAATGAGGCCCGATGTTTGCAGGAACGAGTAACAAAATCGAATGCAATTTCCTATCCACTTTGAAATTGTCTGTTTGGAAATTGCTTTTCCTTGTACCCCAGCAGCATATGCTACAAGGAGTTGGTCAGTTTTTCTGTTACTTTTAGTTCTGTCCAAGTAGTAGCGTAGTTGTCTGTGTATATCCAGAGTGTGTAGAAGTTTTTCCCCTCTATTTTGTGGATTTGGGAAGAATGTAGGCAAGTGAATAGCTTGTTTCAGGGATACCCTAGATACCACCTTTGGCATAAAAGTAGGATTGGTTCTTAGTGAAACTCTGTCCTGATGGAAGATAAGAAATGGCTGTACTGCCATTAAAGCTTGTAACTCAGATACTCTTCTTGCTGAAGTTATGGCCAGAAGAAATGCAGCTTTCCAAGACAGAAACTGTAGATCTGCCGATGCTGCTGGTTCAAAGGGAGGAAGTGTTAGTTTCTCCAGCACAAAGTTGAGATCCCAAGTAGGTAAAGGGGGTTTTCTTGGAGGATTGATGTTTTTGATCCCTCTCAGAAATTGCCTGAGGAGAGGGTGCGAGAAGATAGGTGGATCCACATTGTATTCTGCTGAAATTGCTGAGGCATGAATCTTAATGGAAGAATTGGACAGGCCATTGTGGAACAATTTTGCTAAGTATTCCAGAATATGTGTCATGCTCGCCACGGTCACATCTAAGCCTTTTGTTGTGTTCCAAATGAGAAATCTTTTCCATTTTGCTGAGTATGTCTTCCTTGTGGAAGGCCGGCGAGCTTCCATAATAATGTCCTTTACTCTCTGTGATAAGTTATTTTGAGGGGGATTTATGGAGTTTTCCAGGCAGTTAGCTGCAATGTTTTCAAGTTGGGATGCATGATCTTGAAATTGTTCTGCGTCAGAAGAAGAGGCCATAGGGGGAGAGGCCATGGTTTTGCCTGTGACATGCTCCTCAATAGTGGGTACCAGTGCTGCCTTGGCCAGTCTGGAGCTATCAGAATCACTCTTGGCTGTTCCACCCTGATCTTCAGTAAAACCTTGGACATTAATGGGAGAGGTGGGAAGGCATATACTTTTAGAGCTTTCCAGCTGAAAGAGAGGGAGCCCACCCTCCAAGCTTTTGGGTGGTATGTCCTTGAGCAGAATGTCTTCAGTTGATGGTTGTGGGGGGAGGCGAACAGATCTATCTTCGGCTTTCCCCATGCTTTTGTTAAGAGTAGGAAGATGTCTGGGTGCAGCATCCATTCGTGTGCATCCATAGTAGTTCTGCTTAAGCTGTCTGCCAGTACATTTTCTTTCCCTGGCACGAACTGGGACTGTAGTTGGATATTGAGTTTCAAGCATAGTTCCCATAGATTCATAGTCAGCCTGCATAGAGGGTAGGAATGTGTGCCTCCCTGCTTGTTTATGTACCACATGACCGTGGTGCTGTCTGTCCTTATTAACAGGTGGCCTTGATGGAGGAAAGGTTTGAAGGCCTCGACTGCGTGCATCACTGCCAGCATTTCCTTTTGGTTTATGTGCATGTGCAGCTGTCCTTGAGACCATAGGCCTTGGATACATTTGCCCTCCATGTGTGCTCCCCATCCTCGGTCTGAAGCGTCCGTGGTGATGGTTTGTTTTGTTTTTGGTTTGTTGAAAGGCAACCCTCTGTTGGACTGGCAGGCATGAGCCCACCACAGGAATTCCTTTTGAAGGCAAGGAATGATTGGTATCAAAGTTTCCAAACTGTGACTGTGCTGAGACCATACACTCCTTAGGTACCATTGTAATTTTCTCATATGCAGCCTGGCCTGTGGAATCAGAATTATGCAGGATGCCATGTAACCCAGGGCCTGCAGGATTTTCCTTGCAGTTAGCTGAGTTTGTCTTGTCAGATTCATGAAGTAATCCGGAAGTTGTTTTTGTTTTTCTTCCGTGAGAAAGGCCATTTGGGTGGTTGTGTCTAGATCTGCACCCAAAAAGGTTATCCTTTGGGATGGAACAAGTCTTGATTTTTGGATGTTGACTGTGTATCCCAAGGCCTGTAGTAGGTGGATGGCATAGGCCACGTCCTTTATCAAATTTTTCTTGTTGTACGCTTGTATAAGGCAGTCGTCCAGATATGGGTAGATTTGAATCCCCTGAAGTCTGCAGTGTGCAATTACTGATGCCAGGCATTTGGTGAATACTCTGGGCGCAGTAGATAAGCCAAAGGGCAATGCTGAGAATTGATAATGCTCTGATCCTGCAAGAAATCTGAGGTGTCTTCTGCAGCTTGGTCGAATAGAGACATGCAGGTATGCCTCCTTGAGATCTAGTGTCACCAGCCAAGACTCCTTGCCCAGCATGGGAAGAAGTTGCTGTAGGGTCAGCATCTTGAATGTTGGCACAATGAGGTAAGTATTCAGTGCGGACAAGTCAAGAATAGGCCTCCATTGATTTTCTTTTCTTGGAACAAGGAATAATCTGGAGTAAAATCCTTGGCCTTGTTCTGAAAGAGGTACCTTTTCTATGGCTTTCATTTGAAGTAAGTTGTTGATCTGCTTTAAAGCCTCTGCCCTCTGATTTGGTGGCAGGTTTGGCATTCCGCTCCTTCTTGGCAAAGTGTGGAAGTGGAACCTGTATCCTTTGTCTATTATTTGCAGTGTCCATGTGTCCCTTGTAATATAATGCCAGTTTTTTGAGAATAAAGAAAGCTTTCCGCCCAAGGGTGCTTCCAATTGAGCCCTGGTAGGCGGAATCAAAGTAAAGTCATTGTGTCTGTCCTGGTGTAGTAGTTGCTGTTGCTGCACTACCTCTCTGGTTGGTAGGCTGCCACTGACGGCCTCTGTAGGAGCCCCTAGCTTGCCCTCTATCTTTGGGACGCCTGTTCCTGCCTCTCTGGGCTCTGTCCGAGTCTGGAAAGGACCAATTCTTAGTAGGCCAGTTTCTGCTGAATCTCGGTGGTTGTACTTGCAGAAAATCCTTAACTGTTTGCACAGATTTTGCCTTTTCTTCAAACTTCTAAGACCTCCTGAGCCAAGGAGCCAAATAATTTTTGTTTTTCCATTGGAGCATCCAGGAGTTTAGCTTTAACATGGTCTGGCAAAGATTGTTCCTTCAGCCAGGCATGCCTACGAATAACTGCCCCAGTCATAGCTGACCTACATGAAGCCTCCAGTGCATCATAACCACACTTTAAAAAATGATTACTAACCTGCTGTGAGTTATGTACCAGATCCTGAAGGGATTTACGGTCAAGGGGCTCAGAAGAAAGCTTCTTATTCAGTTCATCTAACAAATACTCTTGGTACTGTATCATATGAAATTGGCAATTTAATGCCCTCACGGAAAGAGTTGCAGAAGTATATACCTTCTTTCCCCATCTCTCTAAAGCTCTAGACTCCCTTTCAGAAGGTAGAGGATTTTTGGCAGTGGCAGCTGCAACCCCTTTAGGGCCCTGAGAAACAGTATCTGGGTCTGCGGAATGGGCCTTATACAGATGAAAATGAGAATCCGGGACCCTGTAGTATCTATCAGGTTTGGCAGGTGCCGGGGGGAAGAGTATCAGGGGCTGTACTAACATCATTGTACACATCATCAATAACATTCAAAACAGGAGGTATAGCTAAGGGCCTATATGTTGAGGCAAATGCAAAAAGGTCCTTAATCTCTTTCTAGAATCAGAAAATTCCTGACCCTGCCATTGAACATGCTCTCTCATGGAGTGTAGAGTCTCACCAAAAGAAAACTCTTCAGGAGGGGAGGCCGAAGGGATAGATTCTACAGCATCAGAATCCTCATAGGGCAAATAAGCCTCCTCCTGGTGATCTGACAACTCAGATCCATCCGTGAACTCATCTGAAGAGTGTTGGTCAGAGGGCTCAGTCCTGGGCCTTTTGTCTGGTGGTGGGTGAGAGCCCCTGTCCGGGTGAGGCTGAGAACCTCTAATTAAAGAAATAAGATCCTCTGCAAGGCTGAGGATCTGAGAACTAGAAGAAGGCCACTGGGAGGTAGACTTGGGAGGCAAAGCTTTAGAAAGTTTAGCAGCTTTAGCCCTGGAAAAAGCCTTAATGGACAAGGAAGCAGAGGGTCTAGCTGCCCCACGTGCAGGAGTAGATTTGTCCAAAGGTATGGTGTCGGACATTTCCTGGACACTGGTTTCGGTAGGTAGCTCAGTAGCCGACTCAGCCGGGGGCTCCAGGGCCGTGGTGGTCGGTTGAGTGGATTCGGTTAAGGGAAGCTCCGAGGACTCTGTTTTGGCCGAAACAGAGACACTCGTGGTAGGCCTTACCATGGTTTCAGCCGAAACCGCGGGCCGTGAGTGTCGGTCCTTGTCCTTCCGTTTTTTCACCAAATGCGATGTCGGAGTCTCCGACGACATCTTATATGCAAAATTATCCCCAAAGAATTCCTCTGCAAACTCCGACCGACGTCTAAGAGTTCGTCGGTTGAAGGAAGCACAGGCTGAACAGGCCGAGACGTCGTGGTCTGGGCCTAAGCAAGGGAGGCAGTAAGAGTGGAAATCCTTATGAGGTATTTGTTTCCCACAAGTTAAACAATTACTTACTTTATCTGACATCGGCTGAGGCAAGAAAGAGTCCTCAACGGGGTACTTAGCTTTTTCGAAGTCTTCGGTAGCTGAATCACAGGATCTGACCGACCGGCACTTGCGAACTGCTTCTGCTTCGGGCACCGCGCGGCAAGAAAGACCGAGGAAAATGGCGTCGGCTGATGCTTTTATACCCCAGACGCTCTGACGTCGGGGAAAGTGCGACATCAGCCAAGGCCAGACCCAGACTTTGGAATCCGGCCGACCGAAGGGCTGCCTGAGGCAGGACAACCCATATATGTTATGACTGCAGATGCATCCTTGAAGGACATCACTCTCACATCCAAGATTAGACAAAGATGGCAATACCCCCATCTGGATCGGAGCCCTAATGAACACTAAAGCCAGTGGTTCGAACTGTACTTGGATTGTACTTTTGGATTGCTCCAGTGCTTGCTGTAGTGGTTTTGGTTGTTTTTAAGTTTTTACCACTATTACCTTGGTTGGGACGATTTGCTGTGTTTTTGGTAAATTAATTTGTTTCTAAGATGGCTTGCTCAGAAAGCAACCCTTTACTGAATTTATCCCTGCATCCTACTCCTGGTGATACAGACAATACAATTACGGTCACCTCGTTACGTACTGTTAACGAATCACAGAATATGTTAAGAGCTTTCTTGCAGAAAGCTAGTTTGGGAAATGTTACCAAAATAGACTCCATGAGTTCAGATGAAGATGATCAGAACACAGTGACTGAGAATAATGAATATTCCAATTTTGAAAGTGGTGAGAACTCACCAGTTTGTGGTTATAAAGATGTTGGCAGTGTCCTTAATGTAACTTACGATCCATTTGTGGGCACAATATCACATAGTCTAGGTGAAAACATCAGGGCTAAGATAAAAGTTTTGCTCAACAATTTGGAAAGGCTTCTGATAAAATATCGGACAATGGTAACTGAAACCAAGTACTTTGAAAGATGTTTAGAACTAAGGATTGTCCCAAAAGGACTGTGTTTGTTTAAATGTCCTAACTGGGTCACATCGAACAATCCATTTTTTAACACATTACAAACTTTTTTTTAATAATGCTGGACTTGAATTAGTGACATTACTCAATGATTGCAATAGAACAAGAATTGAGCAAACTTGGCAGGAGTTTCCTAAGGTTGACCAGACTTTGCAACAGTTTTAAAGAGCAGAGTTTAAAGAAAAGATTTAAATCACTCTCTTTTGGTGGTTGAACGACATGAAAGGACCATTGTTTCTCAAAAATTCAAGAAACTAAATTGAGATATACTAGCTTATAATAATAAGAGTGCTTACTCTTATTTTTTGCCTAAAGAAAGGAAATGAGTACAAGATGTGGGTCATGATGGATCCACCATAAGAAAGGATTTTCATAAGACAGTTATCAACTGAAGCCCTGATACTCTGTCGAAGAAGTTTACTCTGTCACTGAAGAAAGAACACCAGCACAGCAAGATGAAGTCATTTCTACTACTGAGAGAGCAGATTAATGCTGACTTTGATGAACTCCCCCTTTATTTCCCTAAACATGCAAGTATACAGGGGATTCTATTAGAGGCACTCCCTAAAGATACATCATTTGCGTCTTTTTCTGCATGGGAAAAAACCTAACTGTGCCGAGAATGTTAACCAGAGGAAGGAGCAAGATGAATGTAATGAACCAGACATAGTAAGTACAGACTTTAATCTGTTTAACTTGACCAGCAGGAACGTAACTAAAGAGCACAGATATTTTAGGATTTGGGTTTAATTTTGTACCTTCAAAAAGGTTTGAACTTAACAGACTGCTTTTATAACTGAAGTTATATAATCATAAATTAAACTTACAATATGTTTTGAATGCTGTTGAATTCACCAGTACTAAATTCAAAAAGCCATGTACTTTTAACTTTACTTAAGTTAACACTTTGAAGGTCTTTGAGAGAGCCTGTGAAAAAGATTTTAGAGAAGGACTTATAAACGCAAACTTAGTAAGAGAGTATTTAACAGAGAAACAATCTTGTGCTTTAAAGGATTTGAAGAGAATGGGTGATCTCAGGTTCATTAAAGCAAATAAAGAGGGTGGGAGGGTGATTGTATCAGAAACATTATGGGGAGTATATGAATAAGTTGTTGGCTAATGATGAACATTTATATAGTTTCCTATCTTTTAAACATATTCAGTGGCTTTTATATGAGTTTTTAATGGAAGGACTTGTCACTTTGAATGTTTACAATTTTATGAAGGTTGACAGTCCCGTTTTGGGGATACTATTTGGGATACCCAAAATTCACAAAAATCCCATCCACACCCACCTTTTCGGCCAATAGTGTCAGCCCCCAATTATAGTACTGAAGGAATTTCCATGTTCTTGGATCATATTTTGAACCCGGTAGTCCAAAAGATGAAGTCATTTATTAAAGATTCATGGGACATTTAGATAAGAGTTTACTAATACTTATTCCTTCCAAGATCATTTCAATCTGATTTTTAAAGTAGATATTTGCTCCCTTTTCTACTTGCATACCCCATGAGGTAGGTATAAATTATGTTAGAAATTACTTGTTTTAGATAGAATGTTTTTCTAATGAAAAGGTTCATTTAATAGGTAGTATATTAGACATTATGTTGAGTAAAAAAAAAAAAAAAGCTATGTACTCACCATAATGTTCCATGGGTGTTGCCCATCTTCACCTTCATTCTTACTAGACTGGGTTCAGATCTGACCCTTGGATCCGACTCGGCTGTTAAATTCAAGCTCGACGTCTTCTGCCAGCTCGTGGCTAAACATTATCCCAGCATGCACCAGAAAACCTCCCCAGATCTTGTCTGCACTTTTAATAATAGTATGAAAGCATCACAGTAAAAAAACAACTCCCGAGTCAGATGAAGGTCAGACATTAAGGTAATCCAATTATACAGACTTGGTCTTCCAGGAGTAAAAAGGTTGGTGGAATGGAGGGTGGGATGTAAGAATGAAGGCGAAGATGGACAACACTCATGGAACATTATGGTGAGTACATAACTTCTTTATGTGTTGTTGTCCTATCTCACATTCATTCTTACTAGGTTGGGATAGCATCCCTAGCACCATCTTTCTTGGGTGGCTCAAGGGAGAATATCCTTGAGAATCGTGGAACCAAAAGAGGCCCTGTTCCTGGAGGCCAAATCGACTTTGTAACAAGTGATAAAGGTATGTGATCTTGCCCATGTTGCCGGAGCACAAATGGTATCAACTGGTAGTTTAGCCAGAAAGGCAGAAGAGGTTGCAATGGCTCTTGTAGAGTGGGCTTTAACTTTTTTGGGGAGAGCTCTATTTTGAGACTTGTAGATAAAAGTTATGCAATCTGAAAGCCATTTTGAAAGTGTTACCTTAGAGAACAGGGTACCTTCCTTATTTAAAGGAGATAAAAAGCTGGTCAGATTTTCTGAATTCGTTAGCTCTGTGTAAGTAAAAATGTAACTGTCTATACACATCCATTTGATGTAACGTGTACTCTGCCTTATTTTCGTAATTTGGGTAGAAGACTGGCAGCCCTATAGTTTGGTTCATATTTGAGTCTGAACATACTTTGGGGAAAAAAAGAAGGGCTTGTCCGTAAGAACACCCTGTCTCTACTGAAAAGTATAGGGGATTTATAGACCAAGCTTGCAACTCTGACACTCTTCTAGCAGAGGTAATTGCTATCAAGAGAATAGTTTTTCATGTCAAAAACTTGAATTTGCAAGATGATGCTGGCTCAAACGGAGTGATGGTGGATTAAAGATAGGGAGAAATTTAAATCCCATGGTGCTGGAGGTTCTCTGATAGGTGGTCTTAACAACAAAGTACCTTTAAGAAAGGCTTTGCACAGTCTATGAGACCTAATATTGACGCCAGATTCACCTAAATTTAAACTGGATATCGCTGCTAGCTGAACTCTAATGGTAGCTGCACCTTCATTGGAATAGCTTTGCTAGGAATTCTAGAATGGAATTCACTGGGGCAGAAAAAGGGTCGACATGATTATAAGAAGCCCATAAGGAGAATCTTTTACATTTGCTTCTATATATCTTTCTTGTTGAAACTTTATGAGAAGAAATTAGGATGTGTTTAACTGATGAAGGGAGGACAGAAAACCTGGCTATTGCTGGAATCGGAGCAGCCAAGCTGTCAATTTGAGGGACTGAAGGGAAGGGTGGAGCGTTCCTGACACACAAGTCAAAAGGTCTAGAAACAGGTCCAGCAACCAAGGCTCTTCCCAAAGATCAGGCCACAAGAAAGCAGAACCAAATTTGACAAGGCCAGTATGGGGCGATGAGCATGTAGTCCCTTCACAAGAAATTGACTTTCTGAAGTACTTTGAGTATTAGTGGAAAGGGCTGAAAGGCATAGAGGAAACCAGAGGGCCAATTGAGAACAAGTGCATCCCCTTGGTGACCCCCCCGGAGGGGGGATAAGGGCAAAGTAGCTGCTGCATTTGGCATTTATGTATTTCACAAAAAAAGGTCACGGTAAGGCTGGCCCCATTTGCAGAAAATTTTTTCTGCTACTTCCTGTTTCAGGGACTACACGTAAGGCATCAGAATTGCTCTGCTGAGCCTGTCTGCTATCAGGCTGAATTTCCCCAGGATGTGCATTGCCATCAGAAAGCGCTGGGAGGAGATCGCCCAGTGGCATACTCTCAGGGCCTCTTGACAAAGTGTGCAAGATTTGATTCCTCCTTTTTTGTTTATGTACTATACAACTGACTGTATTGCAAAAGTTCCCAGCAGACGAGAGTCCTGGAATGCTTGCAACACTAGAAGCACCGCTCTCATCTCTAGGACACTGATGTGCAAGTGGGCCTCGTGATCCTGCCAGGTGCCTTGGACCGTCTTTCCCAGCTAATACCCCCACCCTGACAGGCGTCCGTGGTCACTGTAGCCACTGGTTGGGGGAAGTACAAATGGTCGACCTAGAATCACTTGAGTGGAGTAACGCCACCAATGAAGGTCCTTCTTGCAAGTTTCTATCTGTTATTTTTATCTTGTGGGACATCGGCAGTTCCTGCATCAACCACTGAGTGGACAGCAGCCACTGGAGAATGCTCATGTGTGTGTGCTAGGAGGATCAAAATTATTGCTGCTGCCATGATTCCCAAGACTTTTGGGACTATTCTTGCTTGAGTTTTTTTTCTTTGTTAGAAGATATAAAATCTGACGTCTTAGAATTTGAACTCTTTCTAGAGGGAGTCTGGCCATCATGTTTGTGAAGTACAATTCTGCTCCTATAAATACCACATGCTGAGAAGGTAGCAAGGCATATTTTTCATAGTTTATTGTAATTCCTACGTGAGAGCAGAGTTGCAAGTTGGTTTCTCTTGTTTTTATTAGTACATGCTTGGTGGTGGCAGTTAGGAGCCAGTCATCTAAGTACGGAAACACTCTGAATCCTAGGCATCTCAAGTGAGCCATGACTACTGCCATACATTTTTTGAACAGTCTGGGGGCTGTAGTGAGGCCAAAGGGCCGAGCTCAAAATTGGTAGTGACTGGCTCCCAGCCAAGAGCACAGGTGTTTCCTGGATCACCTGTCCATTTTTGTGTGTTAGTACGCATCCTGGAGATCTATAGAGCACATCCAATTGTCTTCTCCCAGAAAACGGAGTACTGACTGCAGTGTTACCATCAGGTACTTGGACTTTCTTATTGATTTGTTTAAATTGCTGAGATCCAGAATTGGTCTCCAGTCCCCTGTTTTTCTTTGGAACTAAAAAGAATCTTGAGTAAGTTCCAGATCCTATTTGGTCTATGGGGAATGTTTAGATGACTCTTCTGTCGAGCAAATTTTGAATTTCTAAAGTTGCCTGTTCTCTCTGACTGGGTGGAATGTCTGGAACTTCTTGTAATGGGGAAGGAAAAAGGTATGGTGTAACGTCTGGATAGGATGCTTTGTACCAATTTGTCTTTTATTTGTTGCCAGGCATCTGGGTACAGAGATAAGCAGTCCCAGACTGCCTCCAGAGATGGACAGATGGGCCTCCATTCAGGAGCACTGAAAAGGCTTACCAAAGAAAAAATCTCTGTGGCCCCGATTCTGCAGACTCCCTTTGCCGCATGGTCGGTGTCTTCCATTACTACTTTCCCCTCTGTCCCTGGGGGAAGATTCACCACGTGTTTCCTGGAAAGCTCTCTGGGATTTTCAGAACCACATTTTGCCACTTCCTTTCTAACCTTTGGGATAAGATCTGGTAGACATGGAAAGAACGGACTCCTACAGCAGACAGAGTCTTTCCTTCTTGCTCTTACCTGGTTAGTGTGTCTAACTTTGGGCCCGAACAGGGACAAGCCATTGAACGGGGGGCATTCACAAAGGAAGATTTAAAGGCCTCTGCGAAGTCACACAAGCACATCCAAGAATGTCTCCTTAGGGAAATTCCTGAACCTGCTGCTCAACTTGCTCCATCTACTGCATAAGAAATCATGGAGGCGTTGACAACTGGGTTTAAGGAAGAGAGCTGAGAGGATACTTTATCTAAAGCCCCTTCAGCCACTGAACCTTGAAGAGCATCTTCTAGCTGTTTCCGGAGGTCTCTCTGCAACCTAGTAAAATGAGTAAGGTAATTCAGCGATCCGAGGGAAAAATGCACTGAAGAAAAAATGCACTTTCCATATCTGTCCATTATCAGAGACTCCTTGTTCGGAGGATGAACAGAAGATGTCTCAGAGTTCCTTCTTGGTGGCTGCCGCCGCCACCACCATAGCATCTACTGGTACTCTCTTGGTTAGAAAGGTCTTGTCCAACGGGGATGTGAGAAATTTGTTTGGCCTCCTAGGAACAGGTTCCACTGAATCTGGAGACCCCACACCTTCCGAGAAACTATGTCCATAAGTTCGTTGAAAGGTGGAGACACCCAAGAGGAGGAAGGGTGAGATCCTAAGGTCTACAGGTATACAGACTCCTCTGTTGAAGGGTTAGTGGACTTCCAGACGCCTCCCAGTTTGAGCATTTCCAGGATGTCTCCAAAGGAGACATCAGGAGGGGACTGTGGGGACCCTTCAGCTTCATAGAGGTCTATAATCAGAAGTGATTGACTTCTCCGGGGAGTCTAAATGCTTCCTCTTGCATAATCTCTTCCAAGAGACCTCTTCAGAGGGGTACTCTAGACAGGTTTGAGAAGAGTGGGGGTGCCCTGTGGGGCATCCTGAGGCCTAGGATCTCTGCATCCTTGTGGATGCAAGGGGTATAGAAACAGGGGTATATAGCCCAGCTTTTGGGCGTAGAACATCTGGAGATGACAGTAGAGCAGTCTGTGGATTCAGCACTCTCATCACCTCAAAAGCCCCCTGTCCCTGATCCGAGGATATACCTGGATCCAAAGAAGGTAAGGAAACACCCAGAATCAAGGACGACGGGCCCGAGGCCAAGGTAGGAGCCGAGCTCACCAAAGCCGATGACCTAAGAGACAAGGCAGGATCCAACAACAGTCCGATCCGACTCGCCTCCCTGGACCAGACTGGAGAGCTCTGGCTCCTAGACTCTTTGAGCTTCGACGGAGCCGAGGACATCAGAGCAATGGTCAGATCCGAAGATCCCATCATAGGTCTCGGATCCAAAGGTTCCACTAACATCAGCTACGGATCTTCTGACTCGGAAGTCCAGGGTCGGATCGGAGCAAGAAAAAGGTGGATGCGGTTGGATCCAAAGCCCTCAGGTTGGATACAACTACTTGACCAGCACTGGTGTCCTCAACAACCTCTGTACCACTTGATCCATGCAGTCATCAGAAAGGCTCCTGGAAGACCCGAGTCGAGGGGACTGGAGAATTAGAATGCTGCAATGTTGATGACCTTCATGTAGGAGAGAACAGCTCCAAGACTGGAGACAGGCTCCGTATTTCAAACTCTATCGGCACCAAGACAGATGGCATTAGAGCTGAAGATTTTTCGGATCTGATAGGCTTTGGATCCAGTGTAGACGTTTTGGAAACCTTGACAGCTCAGATAAGGAAGATCTCTTCTCAGACTTGTCCGATTTTGAAGCTGGAGACTTGTCAGTTTTAGATTAACCTGGACCACTTTCTAAAGCCTCTGAGAAGGGGGGTTTCAATAGTCCTTTCAATAGCAACTTGTTCTTCCTCTCCAGGAGAGCTCTGTGGTTAAAGGCATGGCAAACAGAGCAGAACTCTTGGAGATGGACAGCTCCAAGGCAATAGACGCAAAGTGTGTGTATCACTTAAGGGCATTTTCTGCCCACTGCTCTTGCATTTTTTGAAACCTAATGGTTTTGAATCCTTATCAGACATTCTGACAGAGAAGAAAGTAGCAAAAAATCAGGTAAGTTTTTCAGAACAACTTTTTTTTGTGATATAAACACTAACAATAGTTACATGAAGGAAAACAGAGGGAATAAAGGAGGGCACAGCCCTCTAACTTAAATGGGCTATGCCCGAGAGACAGAAAAGGAAGGAGAAAGCCCTCCAATTTAAACGGGCTAAAAGGAAGGCAGTTCTCTAACTTAAACTGTCTTCAATGAGACTTCAGAAAGAGAAAAAAGTACAGTTTTGTACCTACCATAAATGTAGATGTCCGAACTGGATAGCATCTGCAGTCATAACAGCTGGGTTGTCCTGTCGTCAGGCAGCCCTTCAGTCGGCCGGATTTCAAAGTCCGGGTCCGGCTTCGGCTGATGTCGCACTTCACCCGACGTCATCTCTGTTGGTCTTCGGGTATAAAGGCATCAGCCGACGCCATTTTCCTCAGTGTTTCTTGCCCCAGATGCCAGAAGCCCTCTTGAAGGCTGAAATTTTGGATAGATGCCAATGTTTCCAAAAGGAAAGAGGTAAACACAAAAATAAGCATGTATGTACATATATACAAACAAATACACCATAGAAGACTCCCCCCCATCAGCTAGCTATTAGGAGGGTAAACACCCTAGGAGTACCTCAGAGGGGAAGGAGGGAGGTAATCCTGACTGCAGATGCTATCCAGTTCGGACATCTACATTTATGGTAGGTACAAAACTGTACTATGTCCTTCATGGATGCATCTGCAGTCATAACAGCTGGGTAGAATACCATAGCCAACTAGGGGAGGAGGAAAAGGTAGATTATGGTGTGTTTAGGATCCCTTGCAGTACAGCAGTGGCAAACCCTGCTCGGGATCTGGAATATAGAGGCAAATTATAATGCTTGGCAAATGTATGCACGGAGGTCCAAGTAGCCGCCTCAATAATGTCTTTGGTAGCCACTCCTCGTAAGAAGGCTGTGGTAGTGGCTGTTGCCCTTGTAGAATGAGGTCTTATGTTCTGTGGAATTGGTTTTCCATGGAAGGAGTAACAGAATCGTATGCAATTTCATATCCATCTGGAGATTGTCTGTTTGGAGATAGCTTTTCCTTCCCTTCCTGTTGCATAGGCCACAAAAAGTTGGTCAGTCTTTCTGCTGCTTTTGGTTCTGTCCAGGTAGTAGTGTAGCTGTCTATGCACATCCAAGGTGTGCAGAATTCTTTCCCCTCTGTTTTGTGGGTTGGGAAAGAAGGTAGGTAAGTGGATTGCCTGGTTTAAAGACACTCTGGATACCACCTTAGGCATAAAGGTTGGATTAGTCCTCATGGACACCCTATCTTGGTGGAAGATTAGGAAGGGTTGCGCTGCCATTAAGGCCTGTAGTTCTGAAACCCTCCTTGCTGAAGTGATTGCCAGTAGGAAAGCAGTTTTCCATGACAGGTGTTGTAGGTCTGCTGTTGCTGCTGGTTCAAAGGGTGAGAGTGTCAACTTTTCTAGTACGAAATTTAAGTCCCAAGCTGGTAATGGTGGTTTCCTTGGAGGTTTTACATTCTTGATTCCCCTGAGGAACTGCCTGAGCAACGGGTGTGAGAAGACAGGTGGATCAAAGCTGTATTCTGCTGAAATAGCTGATGCGTGTATCTTGATGGAGGAGTAGGACAGGCCTGAATGGAGAAGTTCGGCCAGATACTCCAGAATGTTAGGCATATCTATGTTTGACACATCTTTTCCTCTTTCAGAACTCCAAATGACAAACCTTTTCCATTTTCCAGCGTAGTTCCTTCTTGTTGAAGGTCTGCGTGCTTCAAGAATAATGTCTTTAACTCTTTGGGAAAGTTCTTGATTAGCTGCTGCTATGTGATGTTCCATGCAGTCAGTTGTAACGTTTTCAGGTTTGGATGTATGGTGCTGTAGTTGTTCTGAGTTAGCATCAAAGGCATCAGGGGTATTGGCCACATATTGTTCCAAGACAAGCTCCTCAGTAGTGGGTACCAGTGTTGTCTTGGCCAGTTTGGAGCTATCAGGATTATCCTTGGATGTTCTTCCTTGATTTTTAGAAGTACTTTGTGTATCAAGGGAAGAGGTGGGAATGCATATGCTGTTAGGCCTTTCCAGCTGAAGGAGAGCGAATCCACTTTCCATGCTAGTGGGTGGAATGTCCTTGTGCAGAATTTTTTGAGTTGGTGATTGTGAGGTGATGCGAATAGATCTATCTGAGGCATTCCCCATTTCTTTGAAATGGTCCTGAAGATGTCCGGGTGCAGGTGCCATTCGTGAGCATCTGATGTGGTCCTGCTTAATATGTCCGCTAGAGTATTTTCTTTTCCTGGTACAAATATTGCCTGTAGCTGGATGTTGTAGCTGAGTGCCAGGGTCCACAGTTCCAAAGTCATTCTGCATAGGGGGTATGAATGAGTGCCTCCCTGTTTGTTGATGTACCACATGACTGTGGTGTTGTCTGTCCTTATCATTAGCTGGCCCTCTTTGAGAAATGGTCTGAACTTTTGGATTGCCAGTTTTACAGCCAGCATTTCTTTTAGGTTGATGTGCAGGTGAAGTTGATCCTGAGTCCACAATCCTTGTACGCATTTGTCCAGCATATGGGCCCCCCATCCTAGGTCTGAAGCGTCTGTTGTAATGCTCTGGCTTGCTTGACATCTGTGAAAGGGAAGGCCTGGGTTGGACCGGCATGCCTGGGCCCACCATAGGAACTCCTGTTTTAAGCATGGAATTAGTGGGATTTCTGTTTCTAGGCTGTGCCTGTGTTGGGACCATAAATTCCTTAGGTACCACTGTAGTTTTCTCATATGTAGTCTGGCAAATGGGACCAGAATTATGCATGATGCCATGAAGCCCAAGGCCTGCAGTACCTTTCTTGCTGTTAATTTGTTCAGCTTTGTTAGTGCCAAAAAGTAAAGAGGGAGTTCTTTTTGTTTTTCTGTAGTTAGGAATGCCATTTGTCTTACTGTGTCCAATTCCGCTCCCAAGAATGTCCTTGTTTGGGATGGTATCAGCCTTGACTTTTGTAGATTGACTGTGTATCCCAGTGCTTGTAGCAAGTAAATGACCCTTTGTAAATCTGTTGTCAACTTGCTTTTGTTGTCCCCTTGTAGCAGGCAGTCGTCCAGGTATGGGTAAATTTGAATTCCCTGTAGTCTGCAGTAGGCGATTACTGATGCCAGGCATTTTGTGAATACTCTGGGCGCAGTAGATAAGCCAAAAGGCAATGCTGAGAATTGATAGTGCTCTGATCCTGCAAGAAATCTGAGGTATCTTCTGCAGATTAGTCGAATAGGGACGTGCAGGTATGCCTCCTTGAGATCTAGAGTTACCAGCCAACACTCCTTGCCCAGCATGGGAAGAAGTTGCTGTAGGGTCAGCATTTTGAATTTTGGGACAATGATGTATGTATTTAAGGTGGACAGGTCGAGAATTGGTCTCCAACTGTTTTCCTTTCTTGGAACTAGGAATAGTCTGGAGTAGAACCCCTTTCCTTGCTCTGCTGTTGGCACTTTTTCCACAGCTCTCATGTTTGCTAACTCCATTATCTGTTGTAAAGCTTCTGTTTTTTGATTTGGAGGTAGATTTGGCATTCCTCTTTTGACTGGTATAGTGTGGAAGTGGAATCGGTAACCTTGATCTATAATTTGTAAAATCCACTTGTCTTTTGTTATGTGGTGCCAGTTCTTTGCAAATAAGGTTAACCTTCCGCCTAGTGGAGCTGCTATTTGTTCCCTGGTAGGCGGATTTAGGATTAAGTCACTGTGGCTGTGTTGATGTAGTGGCAGTGGCTGTGTCTGTGCCTCTGTTGTTACCTTGCCACTGTCGGCCTCTGTAGGCACCTCCTCTGGGTTGGTTTCTGCCTCTGGAACGTCTATTCCTGCCCCTTTGAAATCTTGTGGAGTCAGGAAAGGACCAATTTTTGGCAGGCCAGTTCCTGCTAAACCTTGGGGGTTGAACCTGCAGGAAATCTTTAACAGTTTGAACTGATTTTGCCTTTTCTTCCATTTTCTTCATAACCTGCTGGGCAGGTGCACCAAACAAACTTGTCTTATCCATAGGAGCATCTAACAACTTAGCTTTCACATGATCCGGTAGAGCTTGCTCCTTTAGCCATGCATGCCTTCTTATCACTGTGCCAGTCATGGCTGATCTAAATGAAGCCTCCAGTGCATCATAGCCACATTTTAAAGAATGGTTATTAACCTGTTGTATGTTATTTACCATTTCTAATACATATTTCTTGTCAAGAGATTCATCAGTGGTTAGTTTTTTAGTTAACTGATCAAGCATAAACTCTTGGTATTGTATCATGTGAAACTGGCAGTTTAAAGCTCTAGCTGAGAGAGTAGCTGAAGTGTAAACTTTTTACCCCATCTGTCTAATGACCTTGCTTCCCTTTCAGAAGGAGTAGGGTTTTAGCTATGGTCGCTGCTACTGCCTTGGGACCCTGGGATATAGTTTCTGGGTCTGCAAGAGGGCCTTGTAAAGGTGGTGATGAGTATCTGGCACCCTGTAAAATCTGTCTGGTTTGGCAGGGGCTGGGGTAATGAATCTGGAGCAGAGCAGACATCATTAAAAGCATCATCTACCACAGAGAGAACAGGAGGTATAGCTAAGGGCCTGTGCTGTGGAAGGTGCAGAAAGGTTCTAAGTCTTTTTCTGGAATCTGAAAAATCTTGTTGCTGCCATTGGAACTGCTCTCGCATGGCATGTAAGGTTTCCCCAAAGGAATTCTTCTGGAGGGAAGCAGCTGGAATGGATTCTTCAGCATCAGAATCTTCAAAATTGGAGAAAGGGGCCTCTGGCTGGTCAGTAATGTCTGATTCATCAGCAGAATCATCAGAGGACACTGGCTCAGGGGGCTCTGCCCTAGGTCTCTTATCTGGGGGCTGAGAGGCCCTGTCTGGGTGAGATTGAGATCCTCTAATTAAAGAAATTAAATTTTCTGCCAAAGTAAGCATTTGAGAACTAGAAGAGGGCCTGGTTGAGGGTGGTTTAACAGGCACTGATTTGGTAGTCTTGGCTGCTTTAGCCCTGGCGAAGGCCTTAATGGACATGGCTGCTGGAGGCCTAGCAGCACCACGTGCTGGGGTAGAGACATCTAGGGGAATGGTGTCTGATAAGTCAGTGGGAACCACCGTAGTGGATAAAATTTCAGACGCCGATTCAAGAGTTGTAGCAGGGGCCTCAGCTGTAGAGATAGATTCGGCTGTACCTAGATCAGTTTTCTCGGTTTCGGCCGAAACCGAGACACTCGCGGTTTGCTTAAGCGTGGTTTCGGCCGAAACCGCGGACCGCGAGTGTCGGTCTTTTTCTTTGCGTTTTTTGGCAGAAAGTGTAGTCGGAGGTTCCGACGACATAATGTAAGCAAAGTCAGAACCGAAAAACTGTTCTGCAAACTCCGACCGACGCCTAAGCGTTCGTCGGTTGAAAGAAGCACAGGCGAACAGGCTGGTACGCCGTGGGCTGGGCCTAAACAAGGCAGACAGTAAGAATGGAAATCTTTATGAGGTATTTGTTTCCCACAGGTTAAACAATTATTAACTTTTTCTGACATCGGCTGAGGCAAGAAAGAGTCCCCAACGGGGTACTTAGCTTTAGAAGTCTTCGAAGTAGTATTCGGTAGAAGTAATCTCTGGATCCGACCAACCGGCACTTGCGAACAGCTTCTGCTTGGCGCCACGCGCAAGAAAGACTGAGGAAAATGGCGTCGGCTGATGCCTTTATACCCGAAGACCAACAGAGATGACGTCGGGTGAAGTGCGACATCAGCCGAAGCCGGACCCGGACTTTGGAATCCGGCCGACTGAAGGGCTGCCTGACGACAGGACAACCCAGCTGTTATGACTGCAGATGCATCCATGAAGGACATGTACAGTTTTGTACCTACCATAAATGTAGATGTTCGAAGATCCACATTGCTGCAGTCCTTACACTTGGGTAGTCCGCTGTCCTCGGTCGGCCCGAATATCAAAGTATAAGGCTGACGTCGGTCAGGGCGCATTTGACTGACATCAGGACGTCAGGGTACAAATGCGCATGACCGACGTCATATCCTCAGTCTTTTCTTGCCCCAGATGTCAGAAGACCCTAAAAATAAAGGTCTAAACCAAAAGACAGCAAACAACCAACCAACCACCCTTGCACTAACTATATGTACAATATATGCAATATACACAATATGTACAACCCAACCCACACAACCACCTCTAACTACAGAGGGAAGGAGGGAGGTAATTGGACTGCAGCAATGTGGATCTTGAACATCTACATTTATGGTAGGTACAAAACTGTACTATGTTCTTCATCTCACATTGCTGCAGTCCTTACACTTGGGTAGAATCCCAAAGCAGGGGTAAGGGAGGATGGCTAACTACAAGGAAGCAGGAGCTGCCAAAATGCCCTGCAAAACAGCAGTGGCAAAACCAGCCCTGGACTTAGAGTAAAGTGGCAGGCGATAATGCCTAGAGAAAGTATGCACAGAACTCCAAGTAGATGCCTCCAAAATATCCTTGGTTGCCACTCCCCTCAAAAAAGCTGTTGAAGTGGCAGTAGCCCTAGTGGAATGAGGCCTAATCCCAGCTGGAATCTCCTTGCCATGATGGGAATAACAGAAAGCAATGCAAAACCCAATCCACTTAGAAATAGTTTGTTTTGACACAGGCTTGCCCTGAGAACTCAAAGCAAAAGAAACAAACAACTGCTGAGACTGCCTGAACCCTTTAGTTCTGTCCAAATAATAACGCAACTGCCCGTGTACATCCAAAGTGTGCAAAATCTTTTCCCCTTTATTTTGGGGATTTGCATAAAAAGTAGGCAAATGAATCGTTTGGTTTAAAGCCACACTAGAAACCACCTTAGGCATAAAGGAAGGATTAGTACGTAATGATACCCTATCCTTATGGAAAATCAAGAAAGGCTCAACTGCCATAAGGGCCTGCAATTCAGAAACCCTTCTTGCAGAGGTAATGGCCAACAAAAAAGCAGTCTTCCATGATAAATATTTCAACTCAGCAGTAGCTGCAGGCTCAAAAGGTTGTAGAGTGAGTTTCTCCAACACAAAATTGAGATCCCAAGCAGGAGTAGGAGCTCTTCGTGGGGTCTTATATTCTTTGCCCTCTAAGAAATTGCTTGAACAAAGGATGAGAAAACAATGGTGGGTCGCAATCATAGTGAGCTGAAATTGCTGCAGCATGAACTTTAATAGAAGAGAAAGACAAACCTTTGTCTAGTAACTCAGTAAGATATTGAAGAGCCACACACAAATTAGGCCCAGAAACATCAAAATCTTTTGCTGCACTCCAAAACAAAAATCTCTTCCATTTGTCTGCGTACACTTTCCTTGTACTAGGCCTTCTAGCTTCCAAAATAACATTCAAAACTTGCTGAGGAAGTGGAGGCCCACTACGGTTCAAAACAGAATATGCCAGGCTGTTAGGTGCAGAGAGTGAAGCTTGACATTTAGCAAATGGCTGTCCTCCTGCGACAACAGGTGTGGAATCGAAGGCAAAGGCCATGGAGGCTTCCGTATCAGACTTCTCAGTAATGGGTACCAGTGTTGTCGAGGCCAATCCGGAGCTATTAAAATCATCCTTGGCTTGTCCTGTCTGACCTTTAGAAGTACCTTTGGGAGGAGAGGCAGAGGTGGAAAGGCATACACATGAAGATTGCTCCAATTGAAAGAAAGAGCATCCACTCTCCAAGCTGTGGGATGAAACCTTTTGTGCAAAACCTTGGCAGCTGATGGTTTAGTGGAGAAGCGAACAGATCTATGTCTGGAGTTCCCCATGACACTGTCAATTTCTGAAATACATGAGGATCCAATTTCCACTCGTGGGGATCCATAATTCGCCTGCTCAACACATCTGCTAAGGAGTTCTGTGCTCCTGGCAGAAACCTTGCCTGAAGATTGAGCTGTAAACTGAGAGCAGTCTCCCACAAAATCATTGCTTGCCTGCATAGGGGATAAGAATCGTTCCCCTTGCTTGTTGATGTACCACATGACAGTTGTGTTGTCTGTTAGAATCAACACCTGCCCTGGAAGAAGTAATTCCTTGAAAGCTATTAATGCAAACTGGACTGCTAACATCTCCTTCATGTTGATATGTAGATGTTGTAGTCTGACAGGCCACTTGTTTTGTATCCACTTTCCATTTAGATGAGCTCCCAAGCTTTGTCTGAGGCATCTGTCGTTAAAATCTGACTCGCCTCTGGCCGGGTCACAGAGAGTCCCTTGTTTAGGTGACATTCCTGAGCCCACCACAAAAATTCCTTTTGAATGCAAGGTATTATTTGAATGACAGTGTCCAGATCCTGGCAGTGCTGTGTCCATACATTTTGAGATACCATTGTAGCTTCCTCATATGCAGTTTGGCATTGGGAAGCACCAGAATACAAGATGCCATGAACCCTAAGGCTTGAAGGACTGTCCTTGCAGTCAGCCCGGACTGATGAGATAGTTGATGGAAGTAAAGGGATAGACTCTTTTGTTTGTCCGGGGTTAAATAGGCCATCTGGGATGCTGTATTCAGTCTCACACCCAGAAAGCACATGTCTTGAGAGGGTACTAGACTGGACTTTATTTCGCTCACAGAATACCCTAGGCATCTTAGCACTGCTATCACATATTCCAAATGATGAAGAAGCTCTTCCCTTCCTTGAGCCAGAATTAGGCAGTCGTCCAAATAAGGATAGATCTGTATTCCTTTTAGTCTGAAGAAAGCTATCACTGGAGCCAGAACTTTCGTGAACACTCTGGGCAGTAGATAAGCCAAAGGGCAATGCAGAGAACTGATAGTGAGAAGTCCCAGCTCGAAAACGCAGATACTTTCTGCAACTTAGTCTGATAGGAACATGAAGGTAAGCCTCCTTGAGATCCAAAGTTACCATCCAATGATCTTTGCCCAGCAGAGGCAAAAGCTGCTGCAACGTCAACATTTTGAACTTGGGAATGTCCAGATAAGTGTTGAGGATAGATGAATCCAAAATTGGTCTCCACGTGTTCCCCTTCTTTGGTACTAGGAACAGGCGAGAATAAAATCCTAGGCCCACTTCTGGCAGAGGGACCGGCTGTATGGCCCCTAGTTGGAGCAACAGAGAAACCTGTTTGTGAGCCTCTATTCTTTGTTGAGGAGGAACGTCTGGCATGCCTTTGAAAGGAGGCAAGGTATGGAAATAAAACCTGTAGCCGTGGTGTATGATATCCAATACCCATCTGTCCTGGGTAATTAAACTCCAATTTTCTTTGAAAAGTGCCAACCTTCCTCCCAAAGGTGCTGCCAGACGAGCAGGCTCTGGCAGCTGAAAAGGTAGGCCATTGGGTCTGCTTACGAAAGGACTGACCCCTGCCCTCACCCGAAGCCTGTGCAGGAGAACTCCCTGTTCTAGGCCTGAAAGAGCCCTGAGCTCTGCCCTTACCACGTCTAGATCTACCCCTAGACTGGGAATCATAAGAAGGATACGCCCACCCTTTAGTAGGCCAATTTCTACTAAACTTTGGAGGCTGGACCTGCAAAAATCTTTAACAGTCTGCATAGACTTAGCCTTGTCTTCCATTTTCTTTAAAACTGTCTCAACAGGAGGACCAAACAACACGTCAGATTGGAAAGGAGCATCTAAAATCCTTGTTTTAACATGTTCAGACAAATTCTGATCCCTCAGCCAGGCGTGCCTGCGAAGAACTGACCCAGTGGCAGCCACCCTAGACGAGGCCTGTACAGCATCAAAACCACATTGCAAAGAATGCTTACCCACCTGTTCAGAAACATGTACTAAATCTTGCAACTCTTTACAATCAATACCTACTGCCAGAGCATCAACCTTAGACTTCAATTGAGAAAGGAGATAGTTTTGGTATTTCAACATGTGAAACTGGCAATTCAGAGCCCTCATAGCAAGAGTGGAAGAAGTATAAACTTTCTTTCCCCATCTATCCAAGGCCCTAGCCTCCTTGTCTGCAGAAACCGGATTCTTAACAACAGAAGCCTTAACACCTTTAGGCCCCTGGCTAACAGTTTCTGGGTCTGCCCTAGGACTCTTAAAAAGATACTTATGAGCTTCAGGCACCCTGTAATACCTATCCGCTTAACAGGAGCAGGAGGCAAAGAATCAGGATTAAGAGAAGCCTCTGTAAAAACATCTTCCACTACATCCAAAACAGGAGGTATAGCCAAAGGCCTATGCTGGGGTAAAAACAGAAATTCCCTAAGCCTTTTCCTGGAATCAGAGAAGTCCTGACCTTCCCACTTAAAATGCTCCCTCATGGAATGAAGAGTTTCTGAAAAAGAAAAATCCTCAGGAGGAGTAGCAGAAGGAGTAGAATCATCCACATCAGAATCAGAATAAGGAGAGTACTCCTGCAAGTCTTCAGCCGAAGACTCTGAAACATCTGAAGCCTGCTCAAAACCCCCCAGCCCAGGGTCCACCCTAGGTCTCTTATCAGGAGGGGGCATAGAACCCCTAATCAAAGTAATCAAATCTTCTGCCATTTTAAGCATATGCTTCTTGGGCACAGTACCTGAAGAGCTAGGGGTAACACCAACTGAAGCTAAACCTGGCCTGCCCCTGGGGGAAGCCTTTGAAACAGAAGGAGAAGGCCTAGCCACCTTAGGAAGGGAGGGGAGTATAGTAACCTGAGAAGCCCCCTCAGCCTGACTTGTCTCCTGAGAGGCCACATCTTGCAATAATAAGGTCTCACCCTGGGAACACAAAGAAACCTCCGGTGGAGCCACCGGCTCCACCGACACCTCTAAAGAACCGGCGTCCGGTACAGACGGTTCTTCTAGCCTAGGCTTAACTGCCTTGTCCTTGCGCTTCTTCGAAGAGCGTCGGAGACTCCAACGGCATTTTATAGTTGCACCGCTTCCCAAAGACTAACCTTGCACAATCCAACCTTCTCTTTATAGTGCGTTTATTAAATCTAGCACAAGAGCGACAGCCAACAACGTCGTGCTCAGGCCCTAAGCAAGGAATACACAAAGTATGATAATCTCTATGCGGTATCTGTTTCCCACAAGAAATGCAATTATAGACTTTTTCTGACATCCGGTAAATGACTGAGGCAAGAAAAAACTAAAATATTCCCCAACGGGGTACTTAGCCAACTTTGAACTCGGTCTGAAACTTCTAAACCGAAAAATTCCAGAACGCCAACCGGCACTTGCAATGCTGCTTCTGCATCGGACCATGCGGCAAAAAAGACTGAGGATATGACGTCGGTCATGCGCATTTGTACCCTGACGTCCTGATGTCAGTCAAATGCGCCCTGACCGACGTCAGCCTTATACTTTGATATTCGGGCCGACCGAGGACAGCGGACTACCCAAGTGTAAGGACTGCAGCAATGTGAGATGAAGAACATCCCTATAATATCTGTCTGGCTTAACAGGAGCTGGAGGAAGAGTCAGGAGTTAAGTTAGCCTCCGAAAAAGCATCATCCACAATATCCAAAATAGGAGGAATAGCCAGAGGTCTATGTTGGGGAAGAAGAAGAAGAAAATCCCTTAGTCTTTTCTTAGATTCCGAGTACTCCTGCCCTTCCCAGTGAAAATGTTCCCTCATTTCATGCAAAGTTTCCCCAAAAGAGAAATCCTCAGGGGGAGAAGCTGAAGGAATGGATTCCTCAGCATCAGAATCCTCATAAAGAGGGAAAGAATATTCCTGGTCAGAAGAAGAAGCTGAACAGAAGCCTGATCAGAGGAGTCATAAACTTCCTGCCTGGGCCTTTTATCTGGAGGGGGATGTGAACCCCTAATCATAGTAAGTAAGTTCTCCACCATCTTAAGAAACTGTTTCTGAGACTTGGGTGCCGGATCAGAAGAGGCCAGGTCTGCAGTCTTTGATTTGGAAGGAGTCTTTGCCTTTGTCTTTGCCTTTATTAGAAGCCAAGTAGGCCTGAAAACCCCTTCGGAAGTCGGTACCTGCACAGCGGCTCCGGACCCGTCCGAAGGAGCATTGTCCTAAGGTCCTGCAACAGAAATATTCAAAGGCCTAGTTGGCTCCTCGTGGGAGTCCGTTTCAGCTATCGTTTCTGAAATGGCCCACAACAGGGGCTGCAAAAGCGCCTCACTGACGACGGCCGAACCTGAAGCTGGCTCTGCTTGTACAACATAGCCTGATTTGGACCTCGGAGGCACGTCTTTATCCTTGCGTCGTTTGTGAACTCCGGTAGCCGGAACCGTATCCGACGACATTTTAGAATTAAAACGCCTGCCGAAGTAATGAAATGCAAAATCGTACCTTCGTTTAATCGTACGTTGATTGAATCTAGCACAAAACCGACAACTAGCTACGTCGTGGTCAGGGCCTAAGCAAGGAATACAGTAAGAATGAAAATCCTTATGAGGTATTTGCTTCCCACATGAAATACAATTATTAACTTTTTCTGACATCGGACTGGAGCAAGAAAAAAGTTTCCCCAATGGGGTACTTAGCTTTGAGTAGGAGAAGAAAGTCTTCGGACTGAAGTACGTTTATAAAAAATTGTCAGGAGTCAGCCGTCCGGCACTTGCGAACTGCTATCACTGCATGGCAAGAAAGACTGGAGAACATGGCGTCGGCTGTCAGCTTGGTACTCCTGACGCTCTGACGTCAGGGAGCATGGCTGAACAGCCGACGCCGGACCCAGACTTTGGGATTCTGGCCGACTGAGGATTGCCTGCCGGCAGGAGAGAACCCTATAGTCATGGCTGCAACAGTGAAACACGATGAACATCAACAGGTCACTGATATTGGTGCTACAGTTTCAGGGAGAACAAGTATGTCCCAGGAGGAGTTTCCAGGTAGGCTTATGTACCTCACTTGTCAAATACTTTTAATGCTGACAGCAAAGTTCTGTTTAACAATAAATTTGTTTGGGTGGGGGGAGTTGTAGATTGACAGTTAATACATTCTGACTGATTACACATGTGCTTAGGTTGGACATGTCATCCAAGTTCTTATTAAAAGTACTGTTAATGAACATATAAAGGGCAAAGAGTTTTAACCCCCTGTGTTACTGTTAACTGTGATGATGCTGACCTTACCTTTTGCTTAACTTCTTCCAGAACCACCACCCATGGGAAGCATAGTATCTGCACATTGTAAGCCAAACACTTTTTTGTCAGTAGTGTTGAGCAGTTCAAAAAAATATGTTATCCATGTGTGTGATGTGGGTGTCAAGACTGTTGTATATACTGCTGTACTGTCTGTAGTAGTGGCACCACTGTTCGTTTGTTAGCATACATTTGACTATAGCATTGTAGCTATTCATTTCTTTTCAGATATTTTTGCTTATTATCACAGGTGATCCTGACAGTGGAAGTGTAGGACTCTTACTACCTGATGTCAGAGTATCGGCAGGCACTGATGGTGGCCAAAAAGAGGCACAGTTGGGGGGTGCAGAGGTTGAATCTGATACCAAGGTGGACATTCATCCATCTCCTGTAAATCCATTACACACAGTGAATAGGCCTATGCCAACCTATTCCAGTGAACACTCATATACTGGACAGGTGGAGAGTGAGACACTCAATCAGGGAAGTGTGGCTACTTCAACTTCAGTACCTGTTGACTCTGACCATAGCCAAAGTGTGGGCAAGGTGCCAAGCAAGAGGGTTGTTTGGAGTACTTGGAGGAGGCCTGCTATCCATGCTCCACCTGATCCAGGTGTGTCTTCCCATGCCAGTCTATGTTTAGGGCTGTCATGAAGGCACAGACACATTCTTTCATTTCCTCCAGGTAAACACTTAGGGCTGCAGATGTGGCACAGGCGGACATGCATGACTGCCTCCACCATGTTGCCGATTCAATGGATCAGATGAATGACACATTGGAACAAGTGGTGTCTGATGGAACATCTGCTGGGAGGGAGACGGTAGGCTCGTGGGTGTATGTCAGCCACATCATCTGCTGTTAGACAACATGGCCATGCCCGTTCATGCTCCCATAGTGGCACTACTTTAACTGCGCCATCAGTGGTTGAGATGTCCACACTCAGAGTTAGCAGGCCATAGGGTCGTGGTCCTGATTGCCCTTGTGAGGGGAGCTCATCCAGCAGATATCGGTCAAGTTCGGGTAGCAGCAGTGCATCTGACCATGGGCATGGATGTGCCAGTACAACTCCTGGTAGAGCCAGTTCTCATGGTAAAGTTCAACAATGATGAACTGACACCTCTACCATGCATGGCTCACACCTGTCCAACATACCAAAATGCACAGCCAGCCCAGAGCTTGGCTGTATTCATGCAGACACCCAAAAGTACAGTTTTGTACCTACCATAAATGTAGATGTTAGAGTGCTAATACAGCTGCAGTCATAACAGATGGGTTATCCTGCCATCAGGTGGGTCCCCGGTCGGCCGAATTCCAAAGTCTAGGTCCGGCGTCGGATGTCGTCGCTTCTTCCCTGACGTCAGTGCGACAGGGGTATAAAAGAACCAGCAGACGCCATTTTCTTCAGTTTTTCTTGCCCCAGATGTCAGGTGCCCCCAGAAGGAAGGCAAAACATGAATTTATGTAATAATGCAATGCAATATAATCAAAAAACAGTAGTTGCAAGCAAATACACCATAAAAGAATAACCCAATCAGGTTGTACGAGGAGGTGTTAGCCATTAGGCCTGTCCCAAGAGGGGAAGGAGGGAGGGAAACCTGGACTGCAGCTGTATTAGCACTCGAACATCTACATTTATGGTAGGTACAAAACTGTACTATGTTCATCGTGCATACAGCTGCACTCATAACAGATGGGTAGAATCCCAAAGCTAAAAAAGGGGTGGTAGGCACTAAGTGGAACTAGGAGGAGCAAGGATGCCCTGCAAGACTGCAGTGGCAAAGCCCACTCTAGATTTGGAGTATAATGGCAGGTGGTAGTGCTTGGAGAAAGTATGCACAGAACTCCAAGTGGCTGCTTCCAAAATATCCTTGGTAGGAACCCCACTGAGGAAAGCTGCAGAGGTAGCTGTGGCCCTTGTGGAGTGAGATCTGATGCTTGTAGGTACAGTTTTACCATGAAAAGAATAACAAAAGCGTATGCAGTGGGCTATCCATTTTGAGATTGTCTGTTTGGAAATAGCCTTCCCTTGAGCACCTGTAGCATAGGACACAATGAGTTGCTCTGATTTTCTGAATGGCTTTTTCCTGTCCAAGTAATAAAGCTGTCTGTGAATGTCCAAGGAATGTAGTAGTCTCTCCCCTTTGTTTTGTGGATTAGGGTAAAAGGTAGGTAAGTGGATAGCCTGATTCAAGGCTACACTGGATACTACCTTTGGCATAAAAGAAGGGTTGGTTCGTAGGTAAACTCTGTCCTGATGGAAAATGATGAAAGGCTGCACAGCCATGAGGGCTTGCAGTTCCGAAACCCTGCGTGCTGAGGTGATAGCCAGAAGGAAGGCTGTTTTCCATGACAAAAATTGCAGTTCTGTTGAAGCAGCTGGCTCAAATGGAGGCAGGGTCAGTTTTTCTAGAATGAAATTGAGGTCCCAAGCAGGCACCGGTTGCTTCCTTGGGGGTTTTCTATTCTTAGCCCCTCTGAGGAACTGTCTTAAGAGAGGATGAGAGAATAAAGGAGGATCAGTGTTGTATTAAGCAGAAATGGCTGAGGCATGGGTTTTGATGGAGGAGAATGGAAGTCCACTGCTTAGCATCTCAGCTAGGTACTGTAATATTTGAGGTAAACTCAGTATTCCAGGATTCTGTCCCTTTTTCTGATTCCAGGCACAAAACCGTTTCCATTTTGCGGAGTAGGCTTTTCTAGTAGAAGGCCTTCTGGCCTCCAAAATGACATCCTGCACCTCCTTGGAGAGGAGGGTCTGTTGTGAATTTAAGGAATCCTCCATGCGGCTAGACTGAGTGTTTTCAGCTGACTGTGAAGAGTTTTGAAGTTGTGCTGGGTTAACAGAAGAGGCATTAGAGGCAGGATCCATGGTGGAGAATGCGTCAGGCTCCTCAGGAGTGGGTACCAGCGTTGTCTTGGCCAGTGTGGAGCAATGAGAATCATCTTTGGTCTGTCTGCTCTGGGTTTTAATAGAACTTTGGGCAGAAGACGAGGAGGTGGAAAGGCATAAACTGTCATTGTCGTCCAACTGAAAGAAAGTGCGTCCACTTTCCAGGCCTGTGGATGATAGGTCCTTGAGCAGAATTTTGTCAATTGGTAATGTCTGTGGGTAGCAAAGAGATCTATATCTGGCCTTCCCCATGCTTGAATTATCTTTGCAATAACTTGAGGATGCAACTTCCATTCGTGTGGATCTGTCATATTTCTGCTTAGGTTGTCTGCCAGCGTGTTTTCCTTGCCTGGCAGGAATTGTGCTTGAAGTTGGATTTGTAATTCCAGAGCCATGTTCTAAAGAGACATGGCTAGCCTGCACAGGGGATATGAATGGGTTCCTCCCAGTTTCTTTATGTACCACATCACTGTGGTGTTGTCTGTCCTTATCAATAGCTGGCCTGGATGCAGTAGGTCTTTGAAAGCCATAATAGCATTTTTTACTGCTAGCATTTCCTTTTGATTGATGTGTAGGTGCTTTTCTTTTTGGGACCATTTGCCCTGAATGCACTGATCTGTCATGTGCGCCCCCCAGGCGTAGTCCGAGGCGTCTGTTGTGATGATTTGATTTGCTTGAGGCAGGCAGAAAGGGTGACCTATGTTTCTTTGGCATGCTTGAGCCCACCACAGAAATTCCTTTTGGAGACATGGAATCAGTGGTTTAATTGTTTCCAAACTGTGGCTGTGTTGAGACCATAAGTTTTTTAGGTACCATTGAAGTTTCCTCATATGCAGCTTTGCACATGGGATTAGCAGGATGCAAGATGCCATGAATCCCAGAGCCTGCAGGATTTTCCTTGCAGTCAGCCTGGTGAAGGTTGCCATTTTTCTGAAGTATTGAGATAGTTGCCCTTGTTTCTCTGGCGTGAGGTAGGCCATCTGGGTGTTTGTAATCAAGCGGGCACCCAAGAAAATTATTACTTGAGAGGGTATTTGTTTTGATTTCTTTTTGTTGACTGTGTATCCCAGAGAGTTCAACAACTTTATTACAAACGCCAGATGCTTCAGAAGTAAGTGTTTGCTGTCCGCTTGGATCAGGCAGTCGTCCAAATATGGGTATATTTGTATCCCTTGAGGTCTGCAGAAGGCAATTACTGATGCCAGGCATTTCCTGAACACTCTGGGCGCAGTAGATAAGCCAAAGGGCAATGCAGAGAATTGATAATGGGTTGAACCTGCAAGAAATCTGAGGTATCTTCTGCAATCTTGTCCGATAGGGACATGCAGGTATGCCTCCTTGAGGTCCAATGTTACCAGCCAAGACTCCTTGCCCAGCATGGGAAGAAGCTGCTGTAATGTGAGCATCATGAATTTTGGTACGAGTAAATATATGTTTAGGATGGATAGGTCCAAAATAGGTCTCCAATCTTTGTCCTTCCTTGGTACCAGGAATAGTCCGGAATAAAAACCTTTACTCTGTTCTTGTGAAGGTACCTCTTGAATAGCTTTCATGTCCATGAGAGCTGAAATTTGTTTTTGTGCCTCTGCCCTTTGATTTTGTGGCAGGTTTGGCATGCCTCTCATTTTTGGAAGGGTGTGAAAGTGGAATCTGTCTATAATGTCCAGGATCCATTTGTCTTTTGTGACAATATGCCAATTTTTCGAAAATAATGCCAGTTTTCCGCCTAAAGGTGCTGCCATTAGAGCTTTGCTTGGCATGCAAAGGGGAAAGTCATTGTGTCTGCTTTCTGAATGGCTGTGATCTATCCTCTCCACCTCTTGGTGTAGGTGCTTGCCATTGTCTGCCTCTAAATGATCCTTGAGATTGCCCACTACCCCTCGGGTGCCTGTATCTACCTCTTTGAGGTCTGTCCGTGGCTGGAAAGGACCAATTTTTTGAAGGCCGGTTTCTACTGAAACGTGGAGGTTGTACCTGTAGGAAATCTTTCACTGTTTGCATTGATCTTGCCTTTTCCTCCATTTTCTTTAATACCTCCTCAGCTTTAACACCAAACAATACATCTTTTTGAAGAGGTGCATCTAGTAATTTAGCTTTGACATGATCTGGTAAGGTTTGCTCTTTGAGCCAAGCATGTCTACGTATAACAGACCCTGTAACAGCAGCTCTACATGAGTCCTCTAAAGCATCAAAACCACATTGCAAGGTATGTTTACCCACTTGTTCTGCACTATGCAACAAATCCTGCAACTCCTTCAAGTCTGGTTGTTCAGGTTGTGACATTTTGTTTTTCAACTGAGATAACAAAAACTGTTGATACTTTAACATATGGAACTGACAGTTTAATGCCCTCATGGTTAAAGTGGCCGAGGTGTATACCTTTTCCCCCCACCTTTCTAAAGCTCTGGAATCTCTCTCTGAAGGTAATGGATTTTTGGCAGTAGAGGCCTTAATTCCCTTGGGACCCTGTGATATAGTTTCCGGGTCAGCAGCATGGCTTTTGTATAGGAATCGGTGTGAATCAGGAACCCGGTAATACCGGTCAGGCTTAACTGGAGCTGGTGGTAAAGAATCTGGGTTAAGGCTGGTCTCTGAATACACATCATCTAGTATGTCTAAGACAGGAAGGATAGCCAGAGGCCTGTGCTGAGGGAGCAAGAGAAAATCCCCGAGCCTTTTCTTGGAATCTGAGTAATCTTGGCCTTCCCAGTGGAAGTGTTCCCTCAAGGTATGCAAGGTTTCCCCAAAAGAATAGTCCTTGGGGGGGGGGGGGGGACAGAGGGAATGGACTCCTCTGCATCAGAATCTTCAAAAGGGGAGTATGAATGTTCCTGGTCTTCAGAATGTTCTGAAGTAATGGAGGCCTGGTCCGAGGAAGGGTATTCATCCTCCACTCTGGGCCTTTTGTCAGAGGGGGTTTGAGAACCCCTAATAAGAGTAATCAAATCCTCAGCCATTTTGAGCATCTGTTTTTTTTAGGCATGGGGCCTTGAGAGGGGCCCTGTGGAGCTTGTCTTTTAGTTTGCATGGCTGCTTTAGATTTAGTGTAAGCCTTAATGGAAAAAGAAGAAGAAGAAGGCCTGAAGACACCTTGAGAGGTGGCAGGCCTGTCGAAACTCTGAGTTTCCCCGCCAAGAGTGGTGTCGGTATCTGTAATCGGGGTGTGGGCCGAGGAGCCTGCGACCTCGGGCACAGAAGACACCGCTAAGGAAGTGTCATTGGTAGTCAGGGGCTGCGTAGGCGCCTCGCTGAGAACCGGAGCACCTGAAGTCGGCTTTAGCGTGGTGTCGGTAGAAGTCGAGGACCTCGTATGTCGGTCCTTATCTTTGCATCTTTTACTCAAAACTGGAGCTGGGGTATCCGACGACATAATGTAATTAAATTTTTTGCCAAAATAGTGTTGGGCGAACTCCGCCCCACGCTTAATAGTGCGTTTGTTGAAGCTAGTACAAAAACGACAGGCCGAGACGTCGTGGTCTGGGCCTAAGCAAGGAATGCAGAAGGAATGGAAATCCTTATGCGGTATTTGCTTCCCACATGAAATGCAATTATTAACTTTGTCTGACATCAGTCTGAGGCAAGAAAAGTTTCCCCAACGGGGTACTTAGCTTTCAAGAAGACTTCGGTTGAAAAATATTCGTAATCTCAGGAGCTGGCCGACCGGCACTTGCAAACTGCTTCTGCTTCGGGCACCGTGCGACAAGAAAGACTGAAGAAAATGGCGTCGGCTGGTTCTTTTGTACCCCTGCCGCACTGACGTCAGGGAAGAAGTGACGACATCCGACGCCGGACCTAGACTTTGGAATTCGGCCGACCGAGGACCCGCCTGACGGCAGGATAACCCATCTGTTATGACTGCAGCTGTATGCACGATGAACATCACCAATTTCACCAGGAGGACCCATACAGACACACACACACAAAATGCTTACATGGTTCAGCTGTGAAGCTTAGAGCTCATTTTGTCTCATTGGCCATTTGTTACTTTATCCAAATGTCTGCCCACTTCTCTTTCTTACACATATTTTACTGACCTTTTACATCAGACTAGGCTTCCTGCTCCCCCCACACATCCTGTGCAAGTGATAACTGTGCCATATCCTTGTTTTCTATATTTTGGATTCAGGGATACAAAACATTTGTGTCTGATGCTCAGGGTGCATAACTGACTTAGTGCTTAGTATATCTGCATTTGTGATACTGTTTTGCTAATTGTACCTTTAACATATTTTGGTCTTAGAAAGTTAGACAGTTGATAGAATCAAACATATTTCTACACCAGAGTATTTTAATAATCTTCTGAGGGTTTTGAACTCTGAAGCTGAAATGTATCTCATTACTTTCTAACTTCTCTCTCTAAGGATTTTCCAGTACAAAAGTATAATGCTAAACTGAGAACATTTAGTGACCATCAGCACTTTTGAGAGGTATGAATGTGTTAATCTTTAATGCCGGAGGCCTACTACTTGATAGAGGGGCACACTTAGTCCTGTAAGTCTCTGCTTTCACATGTTAAAGTAATGTCTTTACAAATCACCCACTACTCACTTGCTTACATTAACCAGTAACAACATGCAAGGCTAAGCCATTTATTCATATTATTACACGGCACACTCCAGGTTCACATTTACCTTGTAAATTCAGCAGTTGCGACAGTTTTGGTTCAGGGCCAACTATCTAATGCTAGCAGTACACAGTCATTACATTTGTAGGTAAAGGTTGTGAGCATTGCCTGGTGTCAGTGTTACTATTTGTATGTGTTTAGGATGAATTTTAGCCCCTTGAGTGGTGAGTGAGTGTGCTATGCTTTGCCTCTTAACCAATGCTAGGGTGTGTTGAGCACACCTACGTCTGCCTACACCCACAACAGCTGCTGGTTCCTCCTCCGACTCCTCACCTGTATGCAGCTGTGGTGAACTTGCCATTCGTGGTGAGATGCATGCATCTGCCCCTTGCTGATCCTGCTCTCTCAGATGATGCTGTGTAGCATGGCAGAGACAGTGAATATTTTGGTACATGTATATGGACTGTGCTGCAGGGCTCCCCCAGATGTATCTAAGCACCGGAATTGCAACTTCAGCATCCCAAACAGACGCTCTATGATATTCCTAGTTTGAGAATGTGCCTCACTATGGTGTTCTTCAGGGGGTGGGTGTGCATTTCTGCAGGGTGGCATCAGCCATTGTTCCAGTGCATAGCCTACATCCCCCAGTAAATGATCCTGTGGGATACCCCCCCCCCCAGTGAACAAATGACACAATTGGGAGTTGTGCCAGATATGCGATTCATGGCAACTGCCTGGGTTGCTAGCACACACATTCAAGATGTTTCGCTTAACATTACACACGACTTGGTAGCCCTTTCTATTTATGTAGAGCCTTCCCTGTTCTCTGGGTGGTGCCTATACGTGTACAATCTATGGCACCCAGTACTTCAGGATAGTGTGCTACAAGGTAGAAAGTACAGTTTTGTACCTACCATAAATGTAGATGTCCGAACTGAATAGCATCTGCAGTCATAACAACTGGGTTGTCCTGTCGTCAGGCAGCCCTTCAGTCGGCCGGATTCCAAAGTCCGGGTCCGGCTTCGGCTGATGTCGCACTTCACCCGACGTCATCTCTGTTGGTCTTCGGGTATAAAGGCATCAGCCGACACCATTTTCCTCAGTGTTTCTTGCCCCAGATGCCAGTAGCCCTCTTGAAGGCTAAAATTTTGGGTAGATGCCAATGTTCCCAAAAAGATAGAGGTTCCCAAAAAGATAGAGGTAAACACAAACATAAGCATGTATGTACATATATACAAACAAATACACCATAAAAGACTCCCCCCCACCAGCTAGCTATTAGGAGGGTAAACACCCTAGGAGTACCACAGAGGGGAAGGAGGGAGGGTAATCCTGACTGCAGATGCTATCCAGTTCGGACATCTACATTTATGGTAGGTACAAAACTGTACTATGTCCTTCATGGATGCATCTGCAGTCATAACAACTGGGTAGAATACCATAGCCAACTAGGGGAGGAGGATAAAGGTAAATTATGGTGTGTTTAGGATCCCTTGCAGTACAGCAGTGGCAAACCCTGCTCGGGATCTGGAATATAGAGGCAAATTGTAATGCTTGGCAAATGTATGCACGGAGGTCCAAGTAGCCGCCTCAATAATGTCTTTGGTTGCCACTCCTCGTAAGAAGGCTGTGGTAGTGGCTGTTGCCCTTGTAGAATGAGGTCTTATGTTCTGTGGAATTGTTTTTCCATGGAAGGAGTAACAGAATCGTATGCAATTTCCTATCCATTTGGAGACTGTCTGTTTGGAAATAGCTTTTCCTTCCCTTCCTGTTGCATAAGCTACGAAACGTTGGTGAGTCTTTCTGCTATTTTTTGTTCTGTCGAAGTAGTAGCGTAGCTGTCTATGTACATCCAAGGTATGCAGTATTCTTTCCCCTCTGTTTTGTGGGTTGGGAAAGAAGGTAGGTAGGTGGATTGCCTGGTTTAAAGACACTCTGGATACCACCTTAGGCATAAATGTAGGATTAGTCCTCATGGACACTCTATCTTGGTGGAAGATTAGGAAAGGTTGCACCGCCATTAAGGCCTGTAGTTCTGAAACCCTCCTTGCTGAAGTAATTGCCAGTAGGAAAGCAGTTTTCCATGACAGGTGTTGTAGGTCTGCTGTTGCTGCTGGTTCAAAGGGTGATAGTGTCAACTTTTCTAGCACAAAGTTTAAGTCCCACGCTGGTAATGGTGGCTTCCTTGGAGGTTTTACATTCTTGATTCCTCTGAGAAACTGCCTGAGCAAAGGGTGCGAAAAAACAGGTGGATCAAAGCTGTATTCTGCTGAAATAGCTGATGCATGTATCTTGATGTAGGAGTAGGACAGGCCTGAATGAAGAAGTTCGGCCAGGTACTCCAGAATGTTAGGCATATCTATGTTTGACACATCTTTTCCTCTTTCAGTACTCCAAATGACAAACCTTTTCCATTTTCCAGCATAGTTCCTTCTTGTTGAAGGTCTGCGTGCTTCAAGAATAATGTCTTTAACTCTTTGGGAAAGCTCTGTGTTAGCTGCTGCTAAGTGATGTTCCATGCAGTCAGTTGAAACGTTTTTAGGTTTGGATGCATGATGCTGTAGTTGTTCTGAGTTAACATCAAAGGCATCAGGGGAATTGGCCACATATTGTTCCGAGACATGCTCCTCAGTAGTGGGTACCAGTGTTGTCTTGGCCAGTTTGGAGCTATCAGGATTATCCTTGGACGTTCTTCCTTGATTTTTAGTAGTACTTTGTGTATCAAGGGAAGAGGTGGGAATGCATATGCTGTTAGGCCTTTCCAGCTGAAGGAGAGCAAATCCACTTTCTATGCTAGTGGGTGGAATGCCCTTGTGCAGAATTTTTTGAGCTGGTGATTGAGAGGTGATGCGAATAGATCTATCTGAGGCATTCCCCATTTCTTTGAGATGGTCTTGAAGATGTCCGGGTGCAGCTTCCATTCGTGGGCATCCGAAGTGGTTCTGCTTAGTATGTCTGCTAGAGTAATTTCTTTTCCCGGTACAAATATTGCCTGTAACTGGATGTTGTAGCTGAGTGCCAGGGTCCACAGCTCCAAAGTCATTCTGCATAGGGGGTATGAATGAGTGCCTCCCTGTTTGTTGATGTACCACATAACTGTGGTGTTGTCTGTCCTTATCATCAACTGGCCCTCTTTGAGAAATGGTTTGAACTTTTGGATTGCCAGTTTTACTGCCAGCATTTCTTTTAGGTTGATGTGCAGGTGAAGTTGATCCTGTGTCCAGAGTCCTTGCACGCATTTGTCCAGCATGTGGGCCCCCATCCTAGGTCTGAAGCGTCTGTTGTGATGGTCTGGCTTGCTTGACATCTGCGAAAGGGTAGGCCTGGGTTTGACTGGCATGCCTGAGCCCACCATAGGAGCTCCTGTTTTAAGCATGGAATTAGTGGGATTTCTGTTTCCAGGCTGTGTCTGTGTTGGGACCATAAATTCTTTAGGTACCACTGTAGTTTTCTCATATGTAGTCTGGCAAATGGGACCAAGATTATGCATGATGCCATGAAGCCCAAGGCCTGGAGTACTTTCCTTGCTGTTATCTTGTTCAGTTTTGTTAGTGCCAAGAAGTAAAGAGGGAGTTCTTTTTGTTTTTCTGTAGTTAGGAATGCCATTTGTTTCACTGTGTCCAATTCCGCGCCCAAGAAGGTCCTTGTTTGGGATGGTATCAGCCTTGATTTTTGTAAATTGACTGTGTATCCCAGTGCTTGTAGCAAGTAAATGACCCTTTGTAAATCTGTTGTCAGCTTGCTTTTGTTGTCCCCTTGTAGTAAGCAGTCGTCCAGGTATGGGTAAATTTGAATTCCCTGTAGTCTGCAATGGGCGATTACTGATGCCAGGCATTTTGTCAATACTCTGGGCGCAGTAGATAAGCCAAAGGGCAATGCTGAGAATTGATAGTGCTCTGATCCTGCAAGAAATCTGAGGTATCTTCTGCAGATTGGTCGAATGGGGACGTGCAGGTATGCCTCCTTGAGATCTAGAGTTACCAGCCAACACTCCTTGCCCAGCATGGGAAGAAGTTGCTGTAAGGTCAGCATTTTGAATTTTGGGACAATGATGTATGTATTTAAGGTGGACAGGTCGAGAATTGGTCTCCAACTTTTTTCCTTTCTTGGAACTAGGAACAGTCTGGAGTAGAACCCCTTTCCTTGCTCTGCTGTTGGCACTCTTTCCACAGCTCTCATGTTTGCTAACTCCATTATCTGTTGTAGAGCCTCTGTTTTTTGATTTGGAGGTAGATTTGGCATTCCTCTTTTGACTGGTAAAGTGTGGAAGTGGAACCGGTAGCCTTGATCTATGGTTTGTAGAATCCACTTGTCTTTTGTTATGTAGTGCCAGTTCTTTGAAAATAAGGTTAACTTTCCGCCTAAAGGAGCTGCTATTTGTTCCCTGGTAGGCGGATTTAGGGTTAAGTCACTGTGGTTGTGTTGATGTAGTGGCAGAGGTTGTGTCTGTGCCTCTGCTGTTACCTTGCCACTGTCGTCCTCTGTAGGCACCTCCTCTAGATTGGTTTCTGCCTCTGGAACGTCTGTTCCTGCCCCTTTGAGATGTTGTGGAGTCAGGAAAGGACCAATTTTTGGCAGGCCAGTTCCTGCTAAACCTTGGGGGTTGTACCTGCAAGAAATCTTTAACCGTTTGGACAGATTTTGCCTTTTCTTCCATTTTCTTCATAACCTGCTGGGCAGGTGTACCAAACAAACTTGTCTTATCCATAGGAGCATCTAGCAACTTAGCTTTAACATGATCCGGTAAAGCTTGCTCTTTAGCCATGCATGCCTTCTTATCACTGTGCCAGTCATGGCTGATCTAAATGAAGCCTCCAGTGCATCATAGCCACATTTTAAGGAATGGTTACTAACCTGTTGTATGTTATTTACCATTTCTAATACATATTTCTTATCAAGAGATTCATCAGTGGTTAGCTTTTTAGTTAATTGATCAAGCATAAACTCTTGGTATTGTATCATGTGAAACTGACAGTTTAAAGCTCTAGCTGAGAGAGTAGCTGAAGTGTAGACCTTTTACCCCATCTGTCTAATGACCTTGCTTCCCTTTCAGAAGGAATAGGGTTTTAGCTATGGTCGCTACTGCCTTGGGACCCTGGGATATAGTTTGGGTCTGCAAGTGGGGCCTTGTAAAGGTGGTGATGAGTATCTGGCACCCTGTAAAATCTGTCTGGTTTGGCAGGGGCTGGGGTAAAGAATCTGGAGCGGAGCAGACATCATTGAAAGCATCATCCACCACAGAGAGAACAGGAGGTATAGCTAAGGGCCTGTGCTGTGGAAGGTGCAGAAAGGTCCTAAGTCTTTTCTGGAGTCTGAAAAATCCTGTTGCTGCCATTGGAACTGCTCTCATGGCATGTAAGGTTTCCCCAAAGGAGAATTCTTCTGGTGGGGAAGCAGCTGGAATGGAATCTTCAGCATCAGAATCTTCAAAATTGGAGAAAGGAGCCTCTGGCTGGTCAGTTATGTCTGATTCATCAGCAGAATCATCAGAGGACACTGGCTCAGGGGGCTCTGCCCTAGGTCTCTTCTCTGGGGGCTGAGAGGCCCTGTCTGGGTGAGATTGAGATCCTCTGATTAATGAAATTAAATCTTCTGCCAAAGTAAGCATTTGAGAACTAGAAGAGGGCCTGGTAGTGGGGGGTTTAACAGGCACTGTTTTAGTAGTCTTGGCTGCTTTAGCCCTGGCGAAGGCCTTAATGGACATGGCTGCTGGAGGCCTAGCTGCACCACGTGCTGGGGTAGAGACATCCAAGGGAATGGTGTCTGATAAATCAGTGGCAACCACCGTAGTGGATAAAATTTCTGAGGCCGATTCAAGAGTGGTAGCAGGGGCCTCCGTTGTAGAGATAGATTCAGCTGTACTTTGAGCAGTTTTCTCGGTTTCGGCCGAAACCGAGACACTCGCCGCTTGCTTACCCGTGGTTTCGGCGAAACCGCGGACCGCGAGTGTCGGTCTTTATCTTTGCGTTTTTTGGCAGATTGGGAAGTCGGAGGATCCGACGGCATAATGTACGCAAAATCAGAACCAAAAAACTGTTCTGCAAACTCCGACCGACGCCTAAGCGTTCGTCGGTTGAAAGAAGCACAGGCCGAACAGGCTGCTACGTCGTGGGCTGGGCCTAAACAAGGCAGGCAATGAGAGTGGAAATCTTTATGAGGTATTTGTTTCCCACAGGTTAAACAATTATTAACTTTTTCTGACATCGGCTGCGGCAAGAAAGGTTCCCCAACGGGGTACTTAGCTTTAGAAGTCTTCGAAGTAGTATTCGGTAGAAGTAATCTCTGGATCCGACCGACCGGCATTTGCGAACAGCTTCTGCTTCGGGCGCCACGCGGCAAGAAAGACTGAGGAAAATGGCGTCGGCTGATGCCTTTATACCCGAAGACCAACAGAGATGACGTCGGGTGAAGTGCGACATCAGCCGAAGCCGGACCCGGACTTTGGAATCCGGCCGACTGAAGGGCTGCCTGACGACAGGACAACCCAGTTGTTATGACTGCAGATGCATCCATGAAGGACATCACCTGCATGTTTGTGGCCCTGTCCTCAGGAGTACGGGGAAAATACATATAGTCACTGGCATACTGGAGCATAGCACTCAGGAATTGATGGAGGATCCTGGATGCCGATGCCTGTGACACCCCAAGCAAGCACCCTGTTGGTCTCTGAAAGGTTCCTGTAGCTAAAATTCTAAGCACTACACATACCTTTGTCTCCTGGTATGGGTTCCTCTCAGTTTGCCCTGGGTCTAAGAGGAGGACGACAGAGGTTGCAGAGTCCCTGTAGTGTGCCTCTATCCACCCTGTAGCGTTCTACAATTTCCATGTCATGGAGATTGTGTTAAGTTAACTAGGGTCTGAAAATTCTTCTTGGCCATGGTCTACTAGCAGTAGAAGCAACACGGACTTCAGCCTGTTGCACATACACAACAGCAGCCCCTAACATTCTTTCTGTGTAGACTCCTTTCCATGACAGTACTCTAATAGGTTTTGGAATTTGCTGGGAAAGCCAGCACTGAATCTGCATATTTGATTTATAGATTGTTGAACAGCTCCTCCATCTTGGATTGGTTGATTACAATACAATTCAGCACTGCTTGAACCGTAACTAGCATGTCATGGTGTTTACCATGGTTGTATGTCTCTCTACACAGTGTAGAGCCACTTACTGAATACAAAACAGTGCGTTACAGTGTGCGGTTTAGTGAATCTGCTTTAATGTCTTTTGACTGTCACTTCCAACAATGGTTAAGTTCTTTTTTCAGAGCAAACATCTGTTTATACTGGACAATTCCACTCACCCCCCCCCCCAAAAAAAAATCTTTATACCATCAGTTTTTCAGAACTTCAGTGATCTGTTTTTTTTTTTGTTTTGTTTTTCCTCCATGCACAATAAAGAAAACTATCAAACCGCTGTACTACAATGTGATGTGAAGTGTTTATGCTGTAGTCTGAAAACTTGATATCCTTCCTACTAGTACTCCCCCCGCCCCCCAACACGTTAACACAAAGAAAAAAAAATATGTTTAACTAATAGTCTTAGGCAAAGTCTTACAGGAAAAGTTTCACAAGTGACAGAAACTCTACAGTTAAAAAAAAAAAATGTTAGCATACAGCAATCACTTAGCAAGAAATTATAACCAGAAATATATAATCTCGTTTAGCCTGTTAGCTTACATCTTGAAGCTGTGAAAAACTCAGTCACAGGCACATTACAAAGTACAAAAAAAAAAAGAATTGAAGAATTCTGATAGCTTTGCAATTTACTGCATTCTTGACAAAGATATCTGAAAACAACTTACCTTCTTTTGATACCAGACTATAGCATCTTTCACTTTAGACGCCATTTAATCCACCACAGTCATACATCTGTCATTTTAGTCTAAAAACGGCAGGAGAGAGAAATGCATAACATTACTTCCACTTTTCAAAAGGAACAAAATGCACACTAACATTCAGATTCTCATGTTACCTGCTAAGCAAGGGTGTGTATATCAGTGCTTAAGTTACACCTCAGTTCATTACTGTTTCACGGAAATAGTAAACAAGACAACAGCTGCTAACAAATGAATACAACCTTAATACAATTACAAATTATATTAGACATACCGTCAAATGGTAAAGCCACATAAATACTAAATTACAACATAGGTGCATTGTTGTACTTAACTCATTAGATGCCACAATACACCTACAAACACAACCAAATCACTTTCGGATATGAAAAAATCCTAAAGAAAAAGTACCCTGAGTACACAAAGGAGTGCTTTCCAATGCAGATAGCAAGGCTCCTTTTCAGAAATGAACCCACAGTGCCCGTCTAGCCTCTAGGAATCAGACTGCTGATCACTCTCCAGTCATAGTTTGGCACAACCGCACTATTCGGTAACCCAATTAAAATTTTAAATGTTTTTATTTTGGGTGGAGGAGGGTCCCAGAGGGATACTTGGGGTCTATAATCACTGGTCTTAAGCATGAAACCCATCCAAGTTAAACTCTGTTGCACTTCACTGTTTGCTCTTGGTTTGCCAACTAGGCTGCAACCAATATGTGAATTAACACCCACATTAAATTTATTAGTCGGACTGGTATTGAGTATGCACAGTACTTAAGGCTGCATAAACTTAATTTTAATAATTTATTTTGGGAAAATACAAGACAGAACCCTTTTAGCACTTGTTCTAAATGTTAACTGTAAATAAGCCTCTAAACAAATAAAATACATTTTGTGGCTGACTCAAATTCACACATGCAAATCAACATTCCAGGCTTTAACCTGATATAAAATACAGGCCCGCAGTTTATATACAGAGTTGATAGCACACATGATATTACACACACACACCAAACTAGTGAAATGCAGCAAAAGCAAACAATTAAGTATTTTAGAAAAGTTAAACAAATGTGTTCCACAACAACATAAGACATCATGGTCATTTCATTTTACATGTTACATGAAAATGCACACAGCACTACAAATAAGAATAGTCAAAAAGATCAGTGGCGAACAGAAAACCCTGCAAAATGTAGTATAACAAAGTACTACTTGTCTACCACTATGTCTGAAACAAAGCAAAGGTTCTAAAGGACATGGTAGTTTCTCTCCAAAATGCATTAATACATTCACAGGGTTTTGTATGCAAAAGTTCACTGAATGTGCAGCATAACTAAAGTCCTGATCTACAGTCAGGTTACCATGTAAACCCATTTGTTTGACAGTTAAATTATTCTTTAAGCCAGTTTCACTTTACATATCCACCATGCTTCACAAATAAAAGAGGTAGGTATGTGGTTAGCTTGTCTGCCTGCTGCTTCACTTTGAAATCTGAGATATTATCAAGCAATAATCTCAACTGTTGGGCAATCTGCTTTAGTGTCTCAGACATACATAATCAGTTGCTACAATAAATGAGCATTTATTCTGTCAAAGCTCCATACACTGAATCTTCCCCAAGGCTTCTTTCAAGGAATGCAACTAACTCCCCATATCTATTTATGCCTGATTGTAGTACTCTTCCTATGCTGTGAAGCTTGCATCTTGGAAAAAACTAACAAGCCTGTTGCCATTAGCTTTAGTATGTGCTATAATAAACAACTACAACAAACTTGTTAAATTAAAACACTCCATTTGATGTCACCTGTATTGCACCCGTATTGCAGTTACAATGAACAAGGAGCATAATTTTACTGAAATGAAAAAAAAAAAATCACATCCGATTTGAGACATCAGTTATTGGAATATTTATGAATGCAAAATGGAGGCTGCAAACTATGCAAATTATGAACTGTGAAATGGTTGAATTTTTTTTTCATTTTACATTTCGTAACAAAGTTAGTTAACTGTTCAAAAGACAATTTTCAGCCGCAACAAGGGCCAGGGGCGTAAACATACAATAAAACAGATTTGCAAACAGGTTTACCTATAATCATTAAAACAGATCAATAAAACAATTAAAAAAAATAAATAGTGTGCCTGCTGAAATTCAGAAGACTGCAATTATGATGTTCAGAGCAGAAAATGTGGTTCAAATCTATGCCAGCTCAAATGATGGGAGTACCTTGGAGTATTCCCCTTATTCCAGGGCACACCTGTGTTTTGTTTTTATTTATTTATTGTTAGTAGCAGAGGTATAAGGAAGCATAGCCCCACACCACCATGGGTGAGGGGAAGGATGAAACAGAACCTTGCAAAAATATGCCACTTTTTTTTTTGTTTGTTTGAATTAATGTGCCTGAAGTTTCAAAGCATGCAAAACTGAGCCTGGCACTTTTGGATAGGGTTGTCACTATACAACTAAGAATATGTGTAACATATGCAATTATATTTACAACTAAAAAGGAGACACACAATACATTTACAATGCTATCAAGTAATTAGTGAGGCATGAAAATGCAGGCAAAGGATGGAAAACACAAACAGAGGTGAGTCACTTTACTAAGTGCCTACATCTAAAAGAGTCTGATATTTAATGCAGTACAGCTGATCTAAAAGACAGCAAAGATGAATAATCTAATGTTAGTGGTTAGACCGTTCCAAACAGCAGGCGTAAATAATAGGTAGATTGTTCAGAAAAAAGAAGTTATGTACTCACCATAACGTTCCATCTGAGTAGGTAAACTTCATTTGTCAGCAATCTGTGGGTTTCGGATCCGAGCAGCATACCAAGCAAAAGATCCGAGCTCCAAGCTCCTCCCCCCCCTACCCATACTACACTGCAACCTCCTTCCAATCCTCATATCGAGTTTGCCACTCCACACGTGACACCAACAAACTAACCTGAGACCCCTAAACCAAGGATAAACCTCCAGCTCGTGAACTCCGAACATAGAGTTCAGCAAAAATAACGCCAAGGTAAGGGGGAAGGAGGGAGGGACGGTTGCTGACAAATGAAGTTTACCTACTCAGATGGAACATTATGGTGAGTACATAACTTTATCTGAAGTAGTTAACTTCATTTGATCAGCAACCTGTGGGACAGAGTCCTCAGCTACCCAAAATCTTGGGAGGCCCTTAAGGAAGGATATTCCGGAGCACTGCAGAGCCAAAGGAAGCCCTTCCTCTAAACACCAAATCCAGTTTATAATGAGTAATGAAGGTGTGAGAAGACGCCCAGGTAGCCGCTGAGCAAATGTCATCCAGGGAAACCCTAGACCAGAATGCTGAAGACGTTGCCATAGAACGTGCAGAATGAGCATGAACTCCTGCTGGTCCTGGTAAACCAAGCTCTCTGTATGCTTGTAGATTCACTTTTGAAACTGGTTTCCCTAAAAAGGGCTTAGCAAACGAAACAAAAGTTGATCAGATTTAAGAAAGGCCGCGGTCCTGTGTAAATGAAAACGTAACTGCCTGTGAACATCCAGCAAATGAAGTTTGTATTCCCCTTTGTTCTGAAAATTAGGGAAAAAGACAGGCAAATTAATGTTGGTCTCAGAAGCAATTTTAGGGAGGAAGGATGGATTAGTCCGGAGAGACACCGTCCTTATGAAACACAAGATATGGGGGTTTCGTACAAAGGAGCTTGAAGCTCCGACACTCTCCTTGCTGAAGTTATCGCTACCAGAAAAGCCGTCTTCCATGACAAAAATTTTAGATCAACTGATGCAGAGGGCTCGAAAGGAGGCACAACTAAGGCCTGAAGAACCGCAGTCAGATCCCATGGTGGGGACGGAAAAGTACTGCAAGCTCTAGGCTTCATGGCATCCTGCATAATTCTGGTCCCTCATGCCAGACTGCATATGAGAAAACTACAGTGGTACCTAAGGAATTTGTGGTCCCAACACAAGCACAGCCTGGGGACAGGTCTCAGAAGAAAAGTGCCTTTCAAAAAGGTCTTACAAATTCTGGCAGCAGCGAGAGAGCCTAAATTGTCACCTACATGGAAAGGAGAAATAGCGGCCAGCTGGACCTTCACTGTGGAAGAGCTGGCTCCTTGTTGGAAGATATGAGAAACAAAAAGTCTAATATCGCTGGGATTGGAGCGGTAAAAGAATCTAGATTTCTCTGTGAAGCCCAAATGGAGAAGCATCTCCATTTGCTACAGTAAATTTTCCTGGTAGAGGATTTATGTGCCGCAACCAAGATAGATTTAACAGGAGAAGAGATCCTGGGAGTCCTAGCAACTAGTGGAACTGGAGCAGCCAAGCTGCGAGCTTCAGGCTGTCCAGATTCGTGGGAAGCATTCCAGAGAGATGACGAATCAGATCCGGAATGGGATCCAAGGTGGAGCTATGAGATGAGACCGTAGGCAGGGGAACCAGACTTGACGAGGTCAGAATGGGGCTATGAGGATCAATCTGCTCTCCAACCGGCGTGCTTTCTGTAAGAACTTTATCTTGAACAGAAGTGGGGGATAAGCATAAAGAAGACCGGGTGGCCAAGCATGAACAAGAGCGTCTCTGGGGGGCTTCCCCTTCAGGGGGATTCGAGCAAAAAACTCATTGCACTTTGCGTTGGAAGGCGATGCGAAGAGATCGCAGCAAGGATGACCCCACTTGAGGAAGATCTGTTCTGCTACACAAGGGTTCAGAGACCACTCGCAGGGAGAAAGGATAGTTCTGCTCAATTTGTCCGCCAAGATGTTGGACCAACCCAGAATGTGCGTTGCTATCAGAAAGCGGTTGGTGGAGATCGCCCATTCCCAGACTCTCATGGCTTCTAGGCAAAGGGGATAAGACTTGGTTCTCCCCTGTTTGCTGATATACCAGACCACCAACATATTGTCAGACTGGATCGCAACAGTTCCCAGAGGGAGATAAGCATGAAGGGCCTGCAACGCTAAACGGACTGCTCATCTCTAGAACATTTATATGCAGAACAGTCTCGTTTTGAGTTCACGTGCCTTGAACAGTCCTGCTCGAACAATGCCCACCCCACCCTAGGCAGGAGGCATCCGTGGTCACCGTGGCTTGGAGCACAAGAAAGGGACACCCCTCCTGCAGATTCCGAGATTGGAGCCACCATGTGAGAGAATTTCTGCACACACTGCTCAGAGGGATCGGAAAATCTAGAGGTTGATGAAGAATCGACCACTGAACTTGCAACGTCCACTGTAGAATTCTCATATGCAAACAAGCACAAGGGATCAGGTTGATAGCTGCTGCCATGGACCCTAAGGCTCTCGAGGACTAATTCTGCAGGGAGTGCAGAGGACTGCAAAAGCGCTAACACATGAAGTGCCAGGCTGTGTAGTCTGTCTGGGGTTGAGAATGCCCTGGCCTGACGAGAATCTATTCTCGCCCCTATGAAGTCTAAAACTTGAACAGGTTGAAGGGAAGACTTCCTGAGATTTATGGTAATCCCTAGCCGAGGTGATATCCGGAGAAAGAAAACTCTGGCTAGTAAGAGTAGATGCCTGGTGGGGGCAGTGAGGAGTCAGTCATCTAGGTACGGAAAGACCTGAATGCCCTGAAGTCTCGGGTGGGCCACTACAACTGCCATGCCCTTGGTGAACACCCTGGTGGCTGTGGTGAGACCGAAGGGTTAGTCCCTGAATTGATAATGACTGGCCCCTAGCCGAAAGAGGAGGAACCTCCTGAACTGCCTGTCCATCAGAATATGGTACACATCCTTGAGGTTTATCGAGCACAGCCAATCTTACTCCTGCAGGAAGGGCAGGATGGATTGAAGCGTGACCATCCGGAACATTTCCCTGGGAACAAACAGGTGCATTGTTGATAGGTCGCGAATCGGTCTTAGGTGCAGTGCCTTTTGGCACCAAAAAGAACCTGGAATAGATGCCTGATCCAGACTGGTCTGGGGGCACCTGCTGGATGGCTCTTTTTTCTAGTAGCTTTTGTATTTCCAAGGCCGCGGCCTCCCTCTGAGTGGGTAGGACATCCGGGAGGCACCTTGTGTAAGCGGGCTTGTTTATGAAGGGAATAGAATAGCCTCTGGATATTATTCGAAGCACCCAGCGATCTGTCATGATGGACTCCCATTAGGCTAGGTGCATCAAAAAACACCCCCCCCCCCGACTGCCTCCAGAGAGGAACAGTCGGGCAACCGCTCAGGATTGCTGCGCGGGTTGCTCTAAAAAAAGGTTCACGTGACCCGAAGTTCTTTGACCCTCCTCTGCCTCTGGGCCGGCGTCCACCTTGTCCCCCTCTGCCTCTGGGGGAGGAGGAGTCCTGAGCATTCCGGGACTGCTGAGTTTTCTGGAACCACAGCTTCTTTTGCCCTCGCTGGTTCCTGGAAAAGGACCTTTGAGGGTTAGAGAAGCGGATCCCAACGGCGGACAGCGTCTTCTGTCTTTCTCGCTCTGGACAAGCATATCGTGGACAATCTTCCCGAACAGGGTCAAACAGTGAAAGGGTGCATTAGCGAAGGACCCTTTGAAGGGTTTTGAGAAGTCGCAAAGACGGAGCAAGGCATGACGCCTCAAGGCGATTCCGGACCTGCTAGCCCTAGCGGCTCCATCGGTGGCATGAGAGAGTAAATGCATGGACATATTGGACACAGACTTGAGAGTGGCCATACGAGCAGAGAAGGTCCGTTTATCCTTGGCCGACATGGACTCCAGGGGAAACTCAGCGTACTCTTTCACGAGGTCCCGCTGCAGTCGAATTACGTGGGCCAAATAATTCAGCGCCCTTATAGTAAAGGTGGCTGAAGCAAAAGTCCGCTTTCCAAGACTGTCCATAGCCCTGGACTCCTTATCTGGGGGGGGGGGGGTGGACAGAGGAACTTTCTTGGGCGAGTTCCTTCTTTGTGGCCGCTGCCGCCACCACCGTGGCATCAACCAGGGAACCTTTGTTAGAAGAAGCTCTATCTGCCAGTGGACTCAATATTTTGTCGGGCCTTTTGGGTATAGGCTCCAGAGTGTCTGGTTAGTTCCAAGCTCTAGTGGTGATAAGGTCCACCAGAGGGTTGGCGGGGGGGGGGGCATCCAAGAGGTAGATGGGCCTGTGTCGAATGCCTCCAGGAATACGGACTCGTCAGAGGAAGGTTTTTGGGCAGACCAGCCCCCCCCCCCCCCGGCAAAGGATTTACATAATGTCTCCAAAGGAGACATCTTTGGGGGGCGATATGGGGGAACCTTCCCCTTCCTCCAAGTCAGTATCCTAAGTGAGGGACTCGGGGGAGTCCAAGTGCCTCCTTCTACACTGGTGTTTGTGAGGGACCTCCTCGGGTGGACTCTCCGGGGAGGGCTCACAAATGGTTGTGTGTTCCTCCAAGGGAACTGTCTGGGGCACAATAGACACAGGCTGTCCCTGGGGGGACTGGATGACGGAAGACAAACCCAGCTGCGAAGGAGCAGGGATGGACCCCGAGGACAGAGTGAGGGGTCTCATTCCTCAAAGAGAACCCTCTCCACAATGTCGAATGCCGAGGGAGAAAGTACAGTTTTGTACCTACCATAAATGTAGATGTCCGATAGGAATGCATCTGCAGTCATTACAAATGGGTTGTCCTGTCGTCAGGCAGCCCTTCGGTCGGCCGGATTCCAAAGTCTGGGTCTGGCCTCGGCTGGTGTCGCACTTCACCCGACGTCATAGCTGCAGTTATTCGGGTATAAAGGCATCAGCCGACGCCATTTTCCTCAGTGTTTCTTGCCCCAGATGCCAGGTGCCCTCTTGGAAGGCTAAATTTGGATAAATGCCAATGATTCCAAATAGTAGAGAGCAAACACAAAAAATAAACATGTATGTACATATATACAAACAAATACACCATAATAGATCCACCCCCAAGCTAGCTGAAGGCTGGCAAATACCCTAGGAGTACCTCAGATGGGAAGGTGGGTGGGTAATCCTGACTGCAGATGCATTCCTATCGGACATCTACATTTATGGTAGGTACAAAACTGTACTATGTCCTTCAAGGATACATCTGCAGTCATTACAAATGGGTAGAATACCATAGCTAAACAAGGGGAGGAAGAAAGAGTAGAGATTATGGTGTAGCTAGGATCCCTTGCAAAACAGCAGTGGCAAAACCTGCTCGGGATCTAGAGTATAAAGGTAAATTGTAATGCTTGGCAAATGTATGCACGGAGGTCCAAGTAGCAGCCTCTATAATGCCCTTGGTAGCCACTCCTCGTAAGAAAGCTGTGGTAGTGGCTGCAGCCCTTGTGGAGTGAGGCCTGATGTTCTCTGGGGTTTTCTTTCCATGGTAGGAGTAACAAAATCTAATGCAATTTCCTATCCATTTGGAGATTGTCTGTTTTGAAATTGGTTTTCCTTCCTTTCCTGTGGCATATGCTACCAGAAGCTGGTCAGTTTTTCTATTGGACTTAGTCCTGTCCAGGTAGTAGCGTAACTGTCTGTGTACATCCAAGGTATGCAAAAGTCTTTCTCCCCTGTTCTGTGGGTTTAGGAAGAATGTAGGTAGGTGGATAGCCTGATTTAATGGCACTCTGGATACCACCTCAGGCATAAATGTAGGATTTGTTCTCATGGACACTCTATCTTGATGGAAGATCAGGAAGGGTTGCACTGCCATTAATGCCTGTAGTTCAGAGACCCTTCTTGCTGAAGTTATTGCCAGCAGGAAAGCAGTCTTCCAGGATAAGTATTGTAATTCTGCTGTTGCTGCTGGCTCGAAAGGAGGAAGTGTCAATTTTTCTAGCACAAAGTTCAAGTCCCATGCTGGCAATGGTGGTTTCCTGGGAGGTTTTACATTTTTAATTCCTCTCAGAAACTGTCTGAGCAGGGGATGAGAGAAGACAGGAGGATCCAAGCTGTATTGTGCTGAAATAGCTGATGCATGTATCTTGATGGAAGAATAGGACAGGCCTGTGTGGAAGAGCTCTGCCAAGTACTCTAGGATGTTGGCCATGTTTACCAGAGTCACATCTTCTCCCTTTGCAGTACTCCAAATGAGATATCTTTTCCATTTTGCTGCATAATTCTTTCTTGTTGAAGGTCTGCGAGCCTCCAGGATTATGTCTTTAACCCTTTGGGATAAATTTGGGTTATTTTCTGTTATGTAATGTTCCAGGCAGTTAGCTGCAGAGTTTTCAGGTTTGGATGCAGGATGTTGTAGTTGTTCTGTGTTAACAGTAATGGGATTAGGGGTAGTGTCCATATTTGTTCCCGAGACATGCTCCTCAGCAATGGGTACCAATGTTGTCTTGGCCAGTCTGGAGCTATCAGGATGATCCTTGGACGGTCCTATCTTCAGAAGCACCTTGTGCATCAAAGGAAGTGGTGGAAATGCGTATGCTGTCAGGTTTTTCCAACTGAAAGATAGGGAGTCCACCTTCCAAGCAAGTGGGTGGTACGTCCTTGTGCAGAATTTCTTTAGCTGGTGATTGAATGGGGATGCAAACAAGTCTATTTGTGGTAATCCCCATTCCCTTGTGATGGCTTTGAAGATGTCCGGATGAAGCATCCATTCGTGGGCATCTGTGGTTGTTCTGCTTAATATGTCTGCTAGAATGTTTTCTTTTGCCGGTACAAAAATTGCTTGTAACTGAATGTTGTAGCTCAGTGCCACATCCCATAGGTCCAGTGCCAGCCGGCATAAAGGATATGAATGGGTGCCTCCCTGTTTGTTGATGTACCACATAACTGTGGTGTTGTCTGTCCTTATCATCAACTGACCTTCTTGGAGAAATGGTCTGAATGACTGGATTGCCAATTTTACTGCCAGCATTTCCTTTAGATTTATGTGTAGGCAGTTGGTCTTGAGTCCATAAGCCTTGTATGCACTTGCCCAGCATGTGTGCCCCAACCGAGGTCTGAGGCATCTGTCGTGATGGTTTGGCTTGGTTGGCTTTTGCAGAAGGGCAATCCTGCGTTTGATAGACAGGCCTGAGCCCACCATAGGAACTCTTGTTTCAGGCATGGGATTATTGGGATTTTGGTTTCTAGGCTGTGCTTGTGTTGGGACCACAAATTCCTTAGGTACCACTGTAGTTTTCTCATATGCAGTCTGGCATGAGGGACCAGAATTATGCAGGATGCCATGAAGCCTAGAGCTTGCAGTACTTTTCTTGCAGTTAGGTGGTTCTGCTTTGTTAATGCCAAGAAGTAGAGAGGCAGTTGCTCTTTCTTTTCTGCAGTTAGGAATGCCATTTGTTTTGATGTGTCCAGCTCTGCACCCAGAAAGGTTATTCTTTGGGATGGAATCAGCCTTGACTTTTTATATTGACTGTATATCCCAAGGCTTGCAGCAGGTAAATGACTCTTTGTAAGTCTTCTGCTAGCTTGCTTTTGTTGTCCGCTTGTATCAGGCAGTCGTCCAGGTAGGGATAAATTTGGATTCCCTGAAGTCTGCAATGAGCAATTACTGATGCCAGGCATTTCGTGAACACTCTGGGCGCAGTAGATAAGCCAAAGGGCAATGCTGAAAATTGATAATGCTCTGATCCTGCAAGAAATCTGAGGTATCTTCTGCAAATTGGTCTTATGGGGACGTGCAGGTATGCCTCCTTGAGATCTAGAGTTACCAGCCAAGACTCCTTGCCCAGCATGGGAAGAAGCTGCTGTAGGGTCAGCATTTTGAATTTTGGAACAATAAGGAATGTGTTTAAAGCGGACAGGTCTAGAATGGGTCTCCATTTGTTTTCTTTTCTTGGTACCAGGAAGAGTCTGGAGTAAAATCCCTTTCCTTGCTCCATAGATGGTACCTTTTCCACAGCTCTCATTCTTAATAGCTGAGATATTTGTTTTAGAGCTTCTGTCCTTTGAGTAGGTGGTAGGTTTGGCATTCCTCTCTTCCCTGGTAGAGTATGGAAATGGAACCTGTAACCTTGGTCTATAGTTTGCAAAATCCATTTTTCCCTTGTGATGCAATGCCAGTTTTTTGAAAATAAGGTTAATTTTCCACCTAAGGGTGCTTCTAGTTGTTCCCTGGTAGGCGGTGCCACTGTCAAGTCACTGTGATTGAGGTGTTATAGTGGTGGTAGCTGCGTCCGTGCCTCACTGGTTGTTACCTTGCCATTGGCGTCCCCTGTAGGCACCCCTGGATTGGTTTCTGCCTCTTGAACGCCTATTCCTGCCTCTTTGAGCCTTTGAGGAGTCCGGAAAGGACCAATTCTTGGAGGGCCAGTTCCTGCTAAACCTTGGAGGTTGAACCTATAAGAAATCTTTCACCGTTTGTACAGATTTCGCCTTCTCTTCCATCTTTTTTAGTACCTGCTGAGCAGGGGAACCAAATAAATTGACCTTGTCCATGGGTGCATCCAAAAGCTTTGATTTGACATGGTCTGGTAATGCCTGTTCTTTCAACCATGCATGTCTCCTGATAACTGTGCCAGTCATGGCTGATCTAAAGGAAGCCTCCAGTGCATCATAGCCACATTTTAAAGAATGGTTACTAACCTGCTGTATGTTATGTACCATTTCCTAAACATATTTTTTTATCTAAAGATTCTTCAGAGGAAAGCTTTTTAGTTAACTGGTCAAGCATAAACTCTTGATATTGAATCATATGAAATTGGCAGTTCAAAGCCCTAGCTGACAAGGTAGCAGAAGTGTAAACTTTTTTACCCCATCTCTCTAAGGACCTGGATTCCCTTTCAGAGGGGAGGGGGTTTTTAGAAGTAGCAGCTACAGCTTTAGGGCCCTGGGCAATAGTCTCTGGATCTGCAAAAGGAGCCTTGTATAAATGGTGATGAGTGTCCGGGACCCTGTAGAACCTATCGGGCTTAGCAGGAGCCGGAGGTAATGAATCAGGAGCAGTGCAAGCATCATTAAATGCATCATCTACAACAGAAAGAACTGGAGGTATAGCTAAAGGCCTATGTTGTGGCAAATGTAGAAAGGTTCTAAGCCTTTTTCTGGAGTCTGAGAAATCTTGGCCCTGCCACTGAAATTGTTCCCTCATAGCATGCAAGGTTTCCCCAAAGGAAAATTCCTCAGGTGGAGAGGCTGAAGGAATGGACTCTTCCGCATCAGAGTCTTCGTAAGGAGAATAAGAAGCCTCAGGAAGGTCTGTATGTTCTGATTCATCAGAGGAACCATCAGTGGATACTGGTTCAGGGGGCTCTGCTCTAGGTCTCTTTTCTGGAGGTGGGAGAGAGGACCTGTCTGGATGAGGCTGGGATCCACAAATTAAAGAAATTAAATCCTCAGCCAAAGAAAGCATATGAGAGCTAGTGCTGGGCCTGTGTGAGGGGGGTTTGGCAGGCACAGATTTTGAAGCTTTGGCTGCTTTAGCCCTGGCAAAGGCCTTAATAGACATGGCTGCAGGAGGCCTAGCAGCTCCACATGCAGGGGTTGAAATATCCAGGGGAATTGTGTCTGATAATTCCTGAGAAACCGCAACAGAAGACTGGATTTCAGAAGCTGATTCTACCAGGTTAGAGGAGGCCTCGGTAGAAGGCATGGTTTCGGCTGGAGAAAGAACCGCTTGCTCGGTTTCGGCCGAAACAGAGACACTCGCGGTTTGCTTAATCGCGGTTTCGGCCGAGACCGCGGACCACGAGTGTCGGTCCTTTTCTTTTTGTTTTTTGGAAATTTGCGTTGTCGGAGGATCCGACGGCATAATGTAGGCAAAAAGCCGAAAATTTGTTCAGCAAACTCCGACCGGCGTCTAAGCGTCAGTCGGTTAAAAGAAGCGCAGGCTAGACAAGCTGCTACGTCGTGGTCCAAACAATGTATACAGTAGGAGTGGAAATCTTTATGAGGTATTTGTTTCCCACAAGACAAACAGTTATTCACTTTCTCTGACATCGGCTGAGGCATGAAAGAGTCCCCAACGGGGTACTTAGCTTTTTAGAAGTCTTCGAAGTAGTATTCGGTAGTAGTAATCTCTGGATCAGACCGACCGGCACTTGCGAACAGCTTCTGCTTCGGGCACCACGCGGCAAGAAGGACTGAGGAAAATGGCATCGGCTGATGCCTTTATACCCGAATAACTGCAGCTATGACGTCGGGTGAAGTGCGACACCAGCCGAGGCCAGACCCAGACTTTGGAATCCGGCCGACCGAAGGGCTGCCTGATGACAGGACAACCCATTTGTAATGACTGCAGATGCATCCTTGAAGGACATCTGGCCTCCCTGAAACTGGTAGTGAGGGTAGCCGAAACCCTCGGATCTGACGAAGAGATCGGAGCCGAAGTTGGAATGGCCGGACCCGAAGGGATGGTATGCCCCGACCACAACGGGATTCAATGCCCAACTCTCGACTCAGAGAGCTCAGATCTGAAAGCGGATCCGACAGACTCAAGGGCATGGCCAGCGTCGAGGCCGAAGGAACCATCGGCGCCGACCCCCTCCTCAGATCCATAGACTCAGATATCCGATGGTGGATCGGAGATCCATAGACTCAGATATCCGATGGTGGATCGGAGGAGGAGCTATTGGGGTGAAAAACAGAGCCGAACTCCCCACACCGGGAGGGGGGGCCAGAGTCAATCTGGAGGACGCCACCGACGCCGGCCGGGAGAGTCGACGCAAAGATGACCTCGAGGGTGGTCTAGCCTCCTCCTCCGGCTCCGGAGAAAAACGTGGTGAACGGAGCAGAGGAGAGGATGGCCTGGTAACTTTCACAGGAGACAAGATCACCTTAGCGGGAGGGGCCAATGGATCCAACTCTGCCTGTCGCTTGCGGCCCCTCTATCTTTATCCTTTTCTTTCTCTAAACTTCTCTGTCACCCAGTGTTTTTCTTTTACTTTGTCTTCCTTGGCCTCTCTCTCTCTCCCTGTGGTAAGGTGGGAGGGTGAGCCGGGAGAAGGGCCTGAAGACTGAACAGCCACAGCTGTGGCTGGTGAGGAAGCAGCAGAAGAGGCAGAAGTTGATTCTGCAGTTAGAAGACCCGCCAGAATTAACTTGTTCCTGCGATCCCGCAGGGCTCGGGGGTTGAAGGCCGCACAGATCTTGCAGCCGGAAGACAAATGGGCCATCCCCAAGCAAACTGCACATAGAGTGTGACCATCGGCTGGTGACAGCTTAAGGCCACACTCTGTGCACTTAGAGAAAGTCACTTTGACTTTCCGACATATTGGGGAACACACACACACACACACACACACACACACACACACACACACACACACACACTCTACAGGCGGGAAAGTCGGCCTACACTAACAAAAAAACAATAATTATCGTAAACGGAGAGAGAGAAACTAATAATTATTTCTAAAATTATCAAAAGGGGCACACACAGACCTAGGCTTGCCACCCCTCTGTTTTTTTTCCGGACTATCAGGAAATCAAACTGATTCTCCGGTAGTCCGGAAAACACTGTACAAACTCCGGTATTCTGTTTCAAAAAGGAAACAGACTATCGGAGTTTGTAAATCGGCTGATTTACTATGCTTTTTTTTTTTTTTTTTTTTTACAGAAAAGCATAGCAAATCAGCCAAAAGCAGGCGGCGGGAACGAAAAACGAGGGCGTTCCCATTGAGTGATGCTGTCGTGACATCACAAAATAGGCGGTATGTTGGCGGGAGAGGGGGTGGGGTGGGCGGGGTTACTGGTGACGCGAGGGGCATAGCTTGGCTCCGGTTTTAGCCGTGAACGAAGGTGGCAACCCTACACAGACCAAAGTTTTCAAAAAAAAAAAAACCCTGACACTTGCCTGGAGCTCAAAAATTCCATGCTGGCAAAGCCGCGGCAAATGAGATCTGGGGATTGGAAGGAGATTGCAGTGTAGTATGGGTAAGGGGGAGGAGCTTGGATCTTTTGCTTAGTATGCTGCCAGCTCGGATCAGTATCTGATCCGAAACCCACAGGTTGCTGATAAAATTAAGTTAACTACTTCAGATAGCTCTTTCAGAGACGGACAAAGATTACTGATAAAGGGTATGACCATAAGCAGACTGAAACCTTAGTTGAAGTTATAGAAATAGAGATAGGAGACTGAAAGGCAAAAAAGGACGAAGTTAATAAAAAGTACTTTACAGAGGGTTATGTACAGAAGTAAGGTAGCTCCTTCACTGAAAGAGAAAATGTTAACAGAATTCAAAAGCAAGAACGATTAAATGATACAACTTCTGTAGAGACTTTTGAAGGGTCAAAGTATGGTGAGAGTTTCCAAGGGCAACTAAGAGGTACATAAAAATATTCAAAGTCTCAAATTAGTACATTATCTGCTGCTGATGCAGGATTATGTGCATTAAGAAAGCAGGTTATTTGCTATGCTTAAAACAACGGTGACAGTGAATGAGAAATACATACCTGAAGCTAAGAGAGGAGGTGATGATAAGGGTCTATATATTTGTGGCTGCTAGCTTGTTCATAGGTGTGTTAGGCTATTGGCCCTGGAGCCTTTACAAGCCTAGCCCATAGAAGTGCCCTGGCATCATGCTGCCTGCAGTTAGTTCCCAGTGCCTTTATCAAGTAGAGCTACTGAAGTGATCCCCGGGGTGAACTTTCTATTACCAATCTACTCGTCAAGATTTCTCTTGAAGAGGGACAGCAAGGTGCTCTGCTTCACATGTATGGGAAGTCTATTCCAGAGCATGGGCAGTCTCTGGGTGAAGAACCCGTGCCTCCAGCATGTTCTGTTGACTATGGTAATGAGGCTGAGGTCTCTGGAGCATGTGGTGCAGAGGGATTGGGATTTCTTTAGATGTAGCATTCCTAACGGAGCTGGGTCAGACATGGCTTTGTAAGTCAAGCAGAGATCGCCTCAAAGTAGGCGATATGAGACAGAGAATTTCTGGATTTTTTTTATTCTGTCCATGTAGGACATTTCTTTAAAATGCCTAGGATCCTCTTCGTGAGGTACTTTTGTGGCCTCTAGCTGTTGCAGGTGTCTAGTGAGGTACATGCCAAATGGGGCATTATACTCTATGATTGGTCTAATGAGGGAAGAGTACAGAGAGAGGATGACCTCTTACTTCCCGGATGCAAAATCCTTGGTAATGAGATGTGCCACACAGAAGGACTTTGACCATATTGGCAATGTGGTGGTCGAACGAGAGGTTGCTGTCAACCTGCATCCCCAGATCTCTTATAAAGCCTTCAGTGTTCACTGGGCTCCCATCGATGTGGTAATTAGTGGGTACTGAGTTTTTACCAAAGGGGATGACGATGCATGTTTTGGTGTTAAGCTTAAGGCCATGATTTCAATGCCAGTCATTGATATCAGTGAGGCCTTTATGTAGGATGTCTGCATCGCTTGGGGAGTTAATAACTGCTCCCAACTTGCAGTCATCTGTGAACCTGGTCAGCCAGAGTTGCTTTGTGTTGGCCTGGACTTCTGAGCAGTAGATGCCGAACAGGAGAGGACCCAGGATCAATCCCTGTGGGACTTCACTCATGACTGGTCAGCAGTCCTACTTGGAGTTTCCTACTTTCCCACTGTGTGTTCTGTGATCCAATTTGCAACCCACCTAGTGATATACGGGTTGATACCTACTTTGATGAGTTTATCAATAATTCCAGAGTGAAGAATGGTGTCAAAGGCCTTGGCCAGATCGAGGTAGGCTGTATGCACTACATTACCTTCATTCACAGCCCTGGTGACTGACTAAAAGAAGTCAACCAGGTTCAGCAGGCATTACCTCCCTTTCACAAAGCCAAACTGCATGGGGTCCAGAGTTTGGAGATTTCCTATATCTTTGTTGATCAGTTCCATGATGATGCACTCCGTAGCTTTACAAATCAAACTGGTCAGGCTAATGGGGGGAATATTCCCAGGGTTTGCAGTTGCTCCCCCTTTATGGAGGGAGATGGCTGTAGCAGTGCACCATTCGGTAGGGACAAAGCTCAAGGTTTGGCTGTGACTGAACAGAGCACACAGATGTGGTGCCAATTCGCTTTGTAGTTCATGTAGAACACAGCCAGGGATATTATTGGGTCCCTTGGAAGCTGTATTATTGGCAATGCAGCTTTAACCTGTGGTGCAGTAATGTTGGGTGCCTGGTATTATGATTGGTCCTTGGCGGGGGGGGGGGGGGGGTAAAGTTGGCACTGAATCTGTCAGCCAGTATGTTGGCAATATCTGATAGCTCAGTATCGGGAATTATACTGCGCAGTAACTCAGAGCAAATCTGGGTATTGCCATGGAAGTTCCCGATATAAACTATAGAAGGCTTTGTGACTGCTTTTAGTGTGTGCCGCAATTCTGCCTTCACAGCTGGCTTTAGGAGGATTTGATGAGGGATCTCAACTTTTGTTGAGGCTAATAAGGGATTTTTTCCAGTCTTGGGACTTCACCTTTTTCTGCCACAGATTCTTCCTTCTGTTGTAGAATTTATTAATGGTAAGGAACTACCAGACTGGATTTTTTTTTTTTTTTGGAGAACAGCATCATGGTTCTGTTGGCTATGGCTAGTTCCATGCATTTATGTACATATGTTTGTACAGTGCATTGGTGTAAGATTCGGCAGTCATGCCACTATTTTCCATTGGCATGGGTGCCATGAAGTTAGCCAGCTCTGTTTTTAGGAGTCCAAAAGTCAGTTTTGGAAAAGTTTTTAAAGGTGGTTACCTTTGCAGGGGGTGTGGGGGAGATGTGGATTTCCATGGTGATTAGTTTAAGGTCGGATCTGATCAGGGATGGATTGACTATTGGTGCAGACCAACGGTCGCCCATGTTAGTAATAATCGGGTCAAGGATGCTGCTTCCTCTAGTGGGGGGTCATGATGAATTCCAGGAAGCATCAGGCCAGTGCATTGGTGCTTGAGTAGTTTTCCCAGTTGACGGAAGGGTAGTTGAAGTCTCCTAGTATGAGAGTGTTGGGTTGGACCTTGATAGATTCCAGGGTGCTTAAGAATGTGGAGTGAGAGTCTAGGGACATGGTTGGGGACCTATAGCAGGTTATGACCTGGATCGCAGTCTTACCCAATATGTTAGTTGTACCTGAAGTATTTCAGATGCGTTACGCTGGGCTACTAGTCTGGAGGTGTGCATATCCTTTATGAATATGCAGACACCACCGCCTTTGCAGCTTCAGTCCATGTTTTGGGTCTGAAAGGTGCAGAATGAGTTATAGCCAGATAGCGCAGGGCTGCTTTCTGACTCTTTAAACCAGGTCTCCATTACAGCACAAATGTTGATGTTCTCCATTTTGAGAAGTGCTTCGAGCAAGTGCATCTTGACATTTAGACTTCTAGCGTTGACAGCATGACCCTCGGATTGCATTTATTTACAGCTGTTACAGTGGTAATTTGGTCTTTGGAACACCACCTAAAAAAGGCATTTTAGATGTGGCAAGACCCTTAGCCAGTATCCAGACACCCAGGGGTGACAGATGCAGGCCATCTCTGGCAGACCAAAGTCAATCATGTCATCCCAAGCAGACAGATACTGGATCCCCTTACAATGACACCAGAAACAGACAACTGTTGAAGTCAATAATTTTTTTTGTACTGTGGTACCATTCTGGGTGATGGTAGGATACTGCTCAGGGCTAGTGTCATACCCGCCTGGGCCACATAATCCGAGAGCTCCGCCGTGTCTCTTTTTGGGTCTATATTAAATTCCCGAAAGCAGACGGTCAAATCTGATATTGTTGACATGAGAATATCGAATGCTCAGAATCTCAAGCGTGTAAATGGAAATCTCCGTAAGGGGAGATTTGCATTTACTGCAATGTAGTGCGGTCTCGGAGTTGGTATACATAAGTAGCGGGGGTGCAGGGGGGTTTACTCCCCTGCTTAAACCCATTAGGGTACTTTTTTTTTTTTTTTTTTTTTTGTCTTTTTATAAGGTCGATGTTTGAAGACATCGACCATATATTGTTGAGGTTTTCAAACGTCAATGTTATAATATAGACCCCTCTTTATGTAGTCCAGGGAACTGCGACTCTGGTCATTCACACCCACATGGACAATGACAGAGTCATACTTGCACTTGCTGTGGAGTGACCTGAATGCGTGTGTTATGTGTCGGATTCTGGCACGTGATAGACAGCTGACTGTTACCTTCTTATTCAACCTAGTGAGTGGGACATATGCGTGCCTCACTATTGAGTCACCTATGATTAGTGTATTGGGCAAGGTGTTCAGCCTTAGGGGCTTAGGTTGAGGGGCACACTGTGGAGGTGAGCTGTGTCTCCTGTGGTTTGTGCTGTGTTGTGGTGTGGTGGTAGAGTGTGTTTCTGTCTTGGAGGTCTCTACTGTTTGGGTAAATTTCTATTGAGAGCCTCCGTGAAGGTGGGTGTGTGGTTTGTGTTTTTATAGGAAAGCTGTGATAGTGGGTGATCTGGAGGGCTATGTGTTCCATGTGGTGTGGTGCAGGTGTTGACCTTCTCTTGACCAGCTAGTCCAGTCTTGGCTGGAAAGTGCATAGCTTCCAATTTGGTGATACAAGTGCATCTCTCACAACTCTAACTGTTGGGAGGTAAGAGGAAAGGGTTGTCTGTGTACATGAGGCAGTTGTTACACTGCCTCAGAATGCCCAAGTGCACCAGGTTAATAGGAGGAAGCACAGGGAACTGCACTTTAATCATGCCACGAGGGGGTGGTCATAACTATTAAGTGCTGAAGCTATTTCAGTGAAGAACGACTAGTGTTGATGGCACTTAGGTGTGCTATAACAATTGCTACAAATACCTGCTGAAGTGCAAAGCGATTAGGCTACCTGAAGTGCAAGAGAGAAAGAAAGTACAGTTGTGTACACTTACCATAAATGTAGATGTTTGAGTGTATTCATTGTTGCAGTCATCACATTTGGGTTATCTGCTTGCAATAGCCCTCAGTCGGCCCGATTATCAAAGTCCTGGGTCCTGCGTCGGGTGCTGTCTCATCTTCTGTGATGTCAGGTAGTCAGGGGTATAAAGCATGCAGCCGATGCCATTACATTTTTTGCCCCAGATGTCAGGTGCCCCCCTAATGGGAAGTAATTAAATACACACACACATACATTATATATACATATATATATATACACATACATACACACACACACACACGTATACATTATATATATATATATATATATATATATATATATATATATATATATATACACACACACACACACACATTGTATATATATATATATATATATATATATATATATATATATATATATATATATACACACACACACATATATATATATATATATATATATATATACACACACACATATATATATATATATATATACACACACACACACACACACACACACACACACACACACACACACACACACACACACACACACACACACACACACACACACACAAGGTTATACCTCGAACAAAAAAAGCAACTACACCAAAAAGCTTTTAAGCATAGTAAAGGAGCGCAGAGGTATAGCCAAAAGAAGTCAGGGGGCTGGAGGGAGGGTAAGCAGGACTGCAACAGTGAATACACTCGAACATCTATTTATGCTAAGTGTACACAACTGTACTATATGTTCTTCGTGTTTCACTGTTGCAGTCATAACATTTAGGCAGATTCTCAAAGCTAAGGATGGGAAGAGGAATTTAGATAGCATTAGGATCAGCTATAAGGCCCTGCAAGACTGCAGTGGCACAGCCAGCTCTGGATTTAGAGAAAAATTGTCAAATGGTAATGCTTGGTGAAAGTATGTACAGAACTCCAGGTAGCAGCTTCTAGGATGTCTCTGGTAGGGACACCTCTGAGAAAGCCTGTAGAGGTACATGCAGCCCTGGTTGAATGGGGTCTAATCCCCTGTGGGATAGGTTTTCCATGGTGCTTATAGCAGAAATGAATGCAATGGCCTATCCATTTAGAAAAAGGTTTGCTTTGAAACAGCCTTCCCCTCTGCCCCTGCAGCAAATGCCACCAGCAGTTGTTCAGATTTCCTTTGAGGTTTAGTCCTGTCCAAGTAAAATCTAAGTTGTCTGTGCACATCTAAGAAGTGCAGTATCCATTCTCCTTTCTTCTGTGGATTAGTAAAGAAGGTTGGCAAATTAATGGATTAAGAGCCACACTGGATACCACCTTGCGCATGAAGGAGGGATTGGTCCCGAGTGACACCCTGTCTGCATGCAAGATGATGAAAGGCTCCACTGCCATAAGGGCCTGTAATTCAGATACCCTTCTTGCTGAAGTAATTGCTAAAAGGAAAGCTTTTTTCCAAGAAAGGAATTTTAACTCTGCACTGGTGGTACAGCGGTAGCGTTGTTACCTCACAGCAAGAGGTTCTCCCGTTCGATTCTAGGCTGGGCTTGGGAGTGCCTTCTGTGTGGAGTCTGCATGTCCTCCCCGCGGTTGGGTAGCGTTCGAAAGACATGCGTGCGTAAATGGGCGTGCCTTCATTGAAGGTTGGGCATCGAGCTGGCACCTCGGCGTTTTGTAAATATCTACTGCCAATCATTAGCGGACCAGAGTTCCGCTGTGGCGACCCCTTACCACGAAAAGCCAAAAGACAAACAACTTGCAGCTGGCTCAAAAGGAGGCAGAGTGAGTTTTTCCAATACAAAGTTAAGGTCCCAGGCTGGAGTTGGAGCTCTTCTGGGTGGTCTTAACTTTTTGGCCCCTCTGAGAAACCGCTTGAGCAGTGGGTGAGAAAAGAGGGATGGTTCTGTGTTGTAATGAGCTGAAATGGCCAAGGTGTGAATTTTGATGGAGGAAAAGGAAAGGCCCTTGTGAAGCATCTCAGTTAACTATTGAAGAATCTGAGGTAAATTGGGTGCTGCTGTAGCCATCCCTCGAGCTTGGTTCCAGGCACAGAATCTTTTTCATTTTTCAGCATAAGATTTTCTAGTACTAGGCCTCCTTGCCTCCAAAATGACATCCAACACTTGTTTACACTGAGGGATGGTAACGGAGACATTAGGAAATTAGCCAGGCTGCCAGGTTCAGGGTTTAAAGCTGGGGGTGCAAAATCTGGCTCTCCTACTGTGACAGCAGGGTAGGGGTCTGAGGCAGGTGCCATCAGGCTAGCTGTGACGCAGGTGCCATCGGGCTAGCTGTGACGCACTGCGCAAGAGGTGGTACCAGTGTTGGCATGGCCAGTCTGGTGCAATCAGCATCATCCTTGGCTTGTCCTGTTTGATCTTTAGGATTACTTTGGAGAGGAGAGGCAGAGGAGGAAAGGCATAACCTGATAGATTTTTCCAGCTGAAGGACAGAGCATCCACCTTCCAAGCTTGCTTGTGGGGAGTCCTTGTGCAGAATTTGTCCATGCTAGTCTGCAGAGAGGGTATGAGTGGGTTCCCTGCTGCTTGTTTATGTACCACATAACAGTGGTGTTGTCCGTCTTTACCAATAACTGTCCTGGAAGAATGTGGTCTTTGAATGCCGTCAGAACATACTGTACAGCTAACATTTCTTTCTGACTGATATGCAGGTGCATTTGACTTGGGTTCCATTTGTCCTAAATGCACTGCCCTGCCAAGTGAGCCTCCCATGCATAGTCTGATGAGTCTGTTAGGGTTTCGGTGGCAGGGGGTAGAGTGAATGGCAGTCCCTTGTTCAGGTGGCAGGCCTCTGCCCACCAAAGGAACTCTTGCACAAGGTATGATTGGATTCATTGACTCTAGATCCGGAGAATGCTGACACCATAGGCTTCTTAGATACTATTGTAGTTCCCTCATATGCAGTCTTGCATATGGAATTACTAGAATGCAGGAGGTCATGAACCCCAGGGCTTGCAGAATTTTCCTTGCAGATAGCTGGGTCTTTGTGGCCAGCAGTTTGAAGTAGGCTGCCAAAGGAACTTTTTTCTCTGGCGTGAGGTAGGCCATCTGGGAAGTTGTATTCAAGCTTGCTCCCAGGAATACAATTTGTTGGCAGGGTACAAGATGTGATTTCTTTTCGTTTATGGTGTACCCCAGAGAAGTTAGCAATTTCTTTACAAATTGCCAGATGACTTAATAGTATGTCCTGGCTTTCTGCCTGAATTAGACAATCGTCCAGGTATGGGTATATTTGAATACTTCTTTGTCTGCAAAATGCAATGACGGGAGCTAGGCACTCTGTGAAGACCCTGGGTGCAGTAGATAAGCCAAAGGGCAGTGCAGAGAAAGTACAGTTGTGTACCTACCATAAATGTAGATGTTAGAGTGTATTCACTGTTGCAGTCATTACACTTGGGTTATCCTGCTGGCAGGCTGCCCGCAGTCGGCCTGAATTCCAAAGTCCTGGTCCGGCGTCGGTTGCTGTCGCCTCTTCCCTGACGTCAGTGCGCCAGGGGTACATAATATGCAGCCAACGCCATTTTCTTCAGTTTTTCTTGCCCCAGATGTCAGGTGCCCCCAAGAAGGTAGGCAATACATATTGCTTACGAAAACATACAGTAAAATAAAAACAATACCTTCATCTACAAGTAAATACACCACATAGGTTGTATAGGAGAGAGAAGTATAGATAAGTCACAGCAAAGAAAGGGGGATGGAGGGTGGGTAACCTGGACTGCAACAGTGAATACACTCGGAACACCTACATTTATGATAGGCGCACAACTGTACTATGTTCATCGCGTTTCACTGTCGCAGTCAGTACACTTGGGTTGAATCCCAAAGCTGAGGTAGGGCAGCTGGGTCTAGATAGGATTAGGAGTGGCTATGAGGCCCTGCAGAACTGCAGTGGCAAAGCCTGCTCTGGATTTAGAGTAGAGAGGTAAGTGATAATGCTTGGTAAAAGTGTGCACTGAACTCCAAGTTGCAGCCTCCAAAATTTCCTTGGTTGGTACTCCTCTGAGAAAGGCTGCTGAAGTTGCTGCTGCCCTGGTAGAATGTGGCCCAATATTCGTAGGCACTGACTTGCCATGCTGTGCATAGCAGAAACGAATACAGTGTCCTACCCATTTTGAAATGGTCTGTTTTAAGATAGACTTTCCTTGTGATCCTGTAGCAAATGCTACGAACAGTTTCTCAGTTTTTCTGAAAGCTTTTGTTTTGTCCAAGTAGAAGCGTAGCTGCCTATGTATGTCCAAAGAGTGCAGAAGTCTCTCCCCTTTATTCTGAGGATTTGGATAAAATGTTGGCAAATGAATGGTTTGGTTAAGAGCCACACTGGATACTACCTTTGGCATAAATGTTGGGTCTGTCCTTAGAGAAACCATGTCCGGATGAAAAATGATAAATGGTTCCACTGCCATTAATGCCTGTAACTCAGACTCTTCTTGCTGAAGTTATTGCTAGGAGCAAAGCAGTTTTCCATGATAAGAATTTTATATCAGCTGTACTGGCTGGCTCAAAAGTAGGCAGTGTTTGCTTTTCTAAGACAAAATTGAGGTCCCATGTAGGTATCGGTGCTCTCCTTGGGGGTCTTATGTTTTTTGCCCCTCTGAGGTACTGTCTTAGCAGTGGATGAGAGAAAATAGGAGGTTCCGTATTGTAATGAGCTGAAATGGCAGAGGCATGGATCTTACTTGATGAGAAGGATAGGCCTTTGTCCAGCATCTCAGTTAGGTATTGCAAAATCTGAGGAATATTTGGAACAAGTGGTTCAAGTCGTTGTGCCTGGTTCCAAGCAATGAATCTCTTCCATTTTTCTGCATAAGATTTCCTGGTGCTGGGCCTCCTGGCTTCCAAAATGACATCCATAACCGCTTTAGAGAGAGGTGTGTTCTGAGTAGCTATATTATCTGCCATGCAGCCAGATTTTAGGTTCTGAGTTAGCTGTGCAGGATCTGATCATTTTGTTGAGTCAGAAGACGAGGAATTTGAGGTAAAGTCCAGGCTGGGCCTTGAGACAAGCACTTTAGGATTGGGTACCAGTGCTGGCGTGGCCAGTCTGGGGCAATCAGAATCATTTTTGGCTTCTCTTGTCTGACTTTTAGGAACACCTTGGGAAGGAGAGGCAGTGGTGGAAAGGCATAAACTGTTAGGGTTTTCCAGCTGAATGATAGAGCATCCACTTTCCATGCTTGTGAGTGATAAGTCATTGTGCAGAATCTCTGTAATTGGCAGTTGTGAGGGGAGGCAAAAAGATCAATGTCTGGGCATCCCCATTTCCTTGTTATCATGCTGAAGACCTGTGGATTTAAGTTTCCACTCATGAGGGTCCATGAGGTTTTTGCTTAGTTCGTCTGCCAGAGTATTTTTCTTTTCCGGCAGGAATTGTGCCTGCAGATGTACTGGATAGGTCAAGTGCTGTGTTTCACAAAGTCATGGCTTGCCTACAGAGGAGGTAGGAATGTGTGCCCCCTTGCTTGTTTACGTGCCACATAACTGTAGCATTGTCCGTCTTTAGTAATAGTTGTCCTGGATGTAGTAGATCCTTGAAGGCTGTCAGGGTATTCTGTGCAGCTAGCATCTCTCTGATTGATATGAAGATGCATTTGGTCCGTGGGCCACGTGCCCTGAATACATTTTCCTTACATGTGTGCCCCCCAGGCATAATCCAATGAATATGTTAGTGTCTGGCTGTGGGTAAAGTGAAAGGCTGTCCCTTGTTGTGGTGAAAGGCCAGTGCCCACCATCGAAACTCCTGTTGCAGGCAGGGAATAAGAGTTATTATTGTTTCCAGGCTGTGGCAATGTTGAGTCCAAACACTTTTTAGATACCATTGTAGCTTCCTCATATGCAGTCTTGCATATGGAATTAGCAGGATGCAAGGATGCAGGATGCCATGAAGCCCAAAGCCTGCAAAATTTTTCTTGCAGGTAGCTGGGTCTTTCTTGCCACCATTTGAAAGTAATGAGTCAGTTGCCTTTGCTTGTCTGGCGTGAGATAAGCCATCTGGGCAGTTATATTTAAGCTTGCACCCAGGAATATTATCTCTTGAGAGGGCACTAGTTTTGATTTATTTTTGTTTACAGTGTACACTAGGCAAATTAGTAATCTTTTTACAAATGCCAGATGCTTTAGTAGAATGTCCTTGCTCTCTGCCTTGAATAAGGCAGTCGTCCAAGTAGGGATATATTTGAATTCATTTTTGTCTGCAAAATGCAATTACTGGTGCCAGGCATTTTGTGAAGACCCTGGGTGCAGTAGATAAGCCAAAGGGCAGTGCAGAGAATTGGTAATGCATTGAGCCAGCTATGAATCTGAGACATCTTCTGCAAGATTGTCTGATTGGGACATGCAGGTATGCCTCGTTGAGGTCCAAAGTAACCAGCCAAGCATTCTTGCCCAGCATGGGTAGAAGTTGCTGCAGTGTCAACATTTTGAATTTTGGAACATCCAGGAAAGTATTTAGAATTGACAGGTTCAGTATTGGTCTCCAGGCTTTGTCCTTTCTGGGGACCAAGAAAAGTCTCGAGTAAAATCCTTGCCCCTGTTCTTGCTGTGGTACTTTTTGAATAGCTCTCATGTCCATGAGAGCAGAAATTTGTTTTTGTGCCTCTGCCCATTGATTTTGTGGCAGGTCTGGCATACCTTTTGACCTTGGTAGGGTGTGAAAGTGGAACCTGTACCCCTGAGAAACAATATTCAGTACCCATTTGCCCTGGGTGATCATGTGCCAATTTTGAGAGAAAATTGCTAGTTTCCCCCCTAAGGGTGCTGCCAAAAGGTAAGTGCTTGGCATTTGTAGAGGGAAGTCATTGGGACTGTTTCCTATAAGGTTGTGATTTGTCTTCTCCGCCTTTGGGGACTGAAGCATCCCATTGTTTAGGTCTGTATGAGCCTTGGGGCCGAGATCTGCCTCTTTGTGGCCTGTCTGACACTGGAAAGGACCAATTTTTAGAAGGCCAGTTGCTGCTAAATCTAGGTGGCTGAACCTGTAAGAAATCCTTTACTGTCTGCATTGATTTTGCTTTATCCTCCATTTTTCTTAACACCTCTTCTGCCTTAACACCAGACAAAGTATCATGCTGTAATGGAGCATCCAATAATTTTGCTTTAACATGATCAGGTAAACTCTGTTCTTTTAACCAAGCATGCCTTCGAATAACAGAACCTGTAACTGCAGCTCTGCAAGATGCCTCTAATGAATCAAAACCACATTGCAAAGTATGCTTTCCCACTTGTTCAGCTGCATGCAATAAATCCTGCATTTCCTTGTTCTCAGGACATTCAGAGCTTGTAAGCATTTTCTGTTTTAGCAAAGACATTAGGTATTGTTGATATTTAAGCATATGAAACTGGCAGTTTAAAGCCCTTACAGCTAAAGTTGCAGAGGTGTAAACTTTTTTCCCCCATCTGTCCAGTGCTCTAGAATCCCTATGAGAGGGAACAGGGTTTTTTGCAGTGGAAGCCTTGACCCCTTTCGGACCCTGAAAAATAGTTTCTGGATCAGCAGCAGAGTTTTTATAAAGAAATTTATGAGAATCTGGAACCCTGTAGTACCTATATGGCTTAACTGGAGCAGGGGGTAAAGAATCAGGAGTCAAACTGGATTCAGAAAAAAACAAACAATCAACAATATCTAGTACAAGAGGGATAGCAAGAGGCCTGTGCTGAGACAATAAAAGAAAGTCTCTGAGCCTTTTCTTAAATTCAGAATAATCCTGGCTCTCCCAATGGAAATGTTCCCTCATGGTATGCAGGGTTTCCCCAAAACAGTAGTCCTCAGGAGGAGAGGCTGGAGGGATACATTCTTCAGCATCAGAGTCCTCATAGGGAGGAAGAGAATATCCCTGTTCTGAAGAGGAATCAGAAGAAATGGAAACCTGGTCAGAGGAGTCATAGTCAGTTGTCTTGCCTAGGCCTTTTATCAGGAGGGGGATGGGAGCCCCTGATCAAAGTAATTAGGTCCTCGGACATTTTGAGCATCTGTTTCTTTGGCATGGATGACTGTCCAGGAGAATGCTGTACTTGTTTCTTTGTCTTTAAAAGGTGTTTTAGACCTTGCCTTCACTGCTGAAGAGGTCTTGATAGTAAGCTGTGTAGGTCTGAAAAAGTACAGTTTTGTACCTACCATAAATGTAGATGTCTGATAGGTATGCAATCTGCAGTTATCACATATGGGTTGTCCTGCCTCAGGCAGCCCTTCGGTCGGCCGGATTCCAAAGTCTGGGTCCGGCGTCGGCTGATGTCGCCCTCTCCCCGACGTCAGAGCGCCTGGGGTATAAAAGCGTCAGCCGACGCCATCTTCCTCAGTGTTTCTTATATATTTAAAACAAATACACCATAATAGATAACCCCAGCTAGCTATGAGAGGGGAAAGTACCCAATAAATACCCAAGAGGGGAAGGAGGGAGGGTAAACCTGACTGCAGATGCATACCTATCAGACATCTACATTTATGGTAGGTACAAAACTGTACTACGTCCTTCAAGGATGCATCTGCAGTCATCACATATGGGTAGAATACCATAGCCAAACTGGGGGTGGAGGATCTATGTAAAGGATGGTGTAGCTAAAATACCCTGCAGGACTGCCGTAGCAAAGCCTGCTCTGGATCTGGAATATAAAGGAAAATTGTAATGCTTGGAAAATGTATGCACGGAGCTCCATGTAGCAGCTTCTAAAATGTCCTTGGTAGCCACCCCTCTTAAGAAGGCTGTGGAGGTGGCTGTGGCTCTGGTGGAATGAGGTCTAATGTTAGCTGGCACAGTTTTTCCATGAAAGGAATAACAAAAATGTATGCAATTCCCTATTCATTTTGAAATTGTCTGTTTGGAAATTGCTTTTCCTTGTGCACCAACAGCATATGCCACCAACAGCTGATCAGTTTTTCTGTAGCTTTTAGTTCTGTCCAAGTAGTAGCGCAACTGTCTGTGTACGTCCAGGGTGTGCATTAGTGTTTCCCCTTTGTTTTGTGGATTTGGAAAGAAGGTAGGCAGGTGAATAGCTTGGTTTAATGAGACCCTGGATACCACCTTTGGCATAAATGAAGGATTGGTTCTCAATGAGACTCTGTCCTGATGAAAAATAAGAAATGGCTGTACTGCCATGAGGGCCTGTAACTCAGATACTCTTCTTGCTGAGGTTATGGCCAGAAAGAAGGCGGTCTTCCAAGACAGGAACTGTAGTTCTGCAGATGCTGCTGGTTCAAAGGGAGGCAGAGTTAGTTTTTCCAACACGAAGTTAAGGTCCCAAGTAGGCACTGGAGGTTTCCTTGGAGGATTGATGTTTTTAATTCCTCTTAGAAACTGTCTTAGAAGAGGATGAGAAAAGACAGGTGGGTCAGTATTGTACTCTGCTGAAATTGCTGAAGCATGAATTTTAATGGAAGAGTAAGACAGGCCATTATGGAGCATTTCTGCCAAGTATTCCAGGATATGTGCCATGTTCATCACTGTTGCATCTAGGCCCTTTGTGGTGCTTCAAGTGTGAAATCTTTTCCATTTTGCTGAATATGCCTTTCTTGTGGAAGCCTGTGAGCTTCCATGATGATATCCTTCACTCTCTTGGATAGCTTATCCTGAGGAGGAGTCAAGGTATTTTCCAGGCTGTTAGTTGCAAGGTTTTCAGGTTGGAATGCAGAGTTTTGTAATTGTGCTGTGTCAGGAGAAGTGGCCATTGAGGAAGAGGCCATGGTTTTGTGCGTGACATGCTCTTTAACAGTGGGTACCAGTGCTGTCTTGGCCAGTCCGGAGCTATCAGAATCACTTTTGGCTGCTCTGTCCTGATCTTCAGTAAGACCTTGGTCATTAATGGAAGAGGTGGAAATGCATACACTGTTAGAGTTCTCCAGCTGAAAGATAGGGCGTCCACTTTCCATGCTTGTGGGTGGTATGTCCTTGAGCAGAATTTCTTCAGCTGATGATTGTGGGGGGAGGCAAAAATATCTATATCTGGCCTTCCCCATGATTGTGTTATCTGTAGGAAGATGTCTGGGTGCAGCATCCATTCGTGTGCATCCATGATATTTCTGCTTAAGCTGTCCGCCAGTATATTGTCTTTTCCTGGCACAAACTGGGATTGCAGCTCTATATTGAGTTTCAAGGAAAGTTCACATAGATTCATTGCCAGTCTGCAAAGAGGGTAGGAAAGGGTGCCTCCTTGCTTGTTTATGTACCACATAACTGTGGTGTTGTCTGTCCTTATTAGCAGGTGGCCTTGATGCAGAAAGGGTTTGAAGGCCTCGACTGCATGCATCACTGCCAGCATTTCCTTTTGGTTTATGTGCATGCATAGCTCCTTTTGTGACCATAGTCTTTGAATACATCTGCCCTCCATGTGTGCTCCCCAACCGTGGTCTGAAGCGTCCGTTGTAATGGTTTGGCTGGCTATTGGTCTGCTGAAGGGCAGACCCCTGTTTGACTGGCTTGCTTGAGCCCACCACAGAAATTCCTTTTGGAGGCATGGAATGAGTGGGATCAAAGTTTCTAAGCTGTGACTGTGCTGAGTCCATAAACTCCTTAGGTACCATTGTAGTTTCCTCATATGCTGCCTTGCTTGTAACCCAGGGCCTGCAGGATTTTCCTTGCAGTCAGCTGAGTTTGTCTTGTCAGATTCTTGAAGTAATCCGGTAGTTGTCTTTTTCTTCTGTGAGAAAAGCCATTTGGGTGGTTGTGTCTAGATCCGCACCCAGAAAAGTTATTCTTTGGGATGGAACAAGTCTTGATTTGTGAATGTTGACTGTATATCCCAAGGCCTGCAGTAGGCGGATGGCATAATTCAAGTCCTTTACCAAAGTTTGTTGGCTGTCCACTTGTATAAGGCAGTCGTCCAGATATGGGTATATTTGAATCCCCTGAAGTCTGCAGTGTGCAATTACTGATGCCAGGCATTTCGTGAATACTCTGGGCGCAGTAGATAAGCCAAAGGGCAATGCTGAGAATTGATAATGCTCTAAACCTGCAAGAAATCTGAGGTGTCTTCTGCAACTCTGTCTGATAGGGACATGCAGGTATGCTTCCTTGAGGTCTAGAGTCACCAGCCAAGACCCCTTGCCCAGCATGGGAAGGAGTTGCTGTAGAGTCAGCATTTTGAATTTTGGCACAATGAGATAAGTATTCAGTGCGGACAAGTCGAGAATAGGCCTCCATTGATTTTCTTTTCTTGGAACAAGGAATAGTCTGGAGTAAAATCCTTGGCCTTGTTCTGAAAGAGGAACCTTTTCTATAGCTTTCATTTGCATTAAGTTGGAGATTTGTTTCAAAGCCTCTGCCCTTTGATTTGGTGGCAGGTCTGGCATGCCTTTTCTTTTTGGCAATGTGTGAAAATGGAACCTGTATCCTTTTGTCTATTATTTGCAGTGTCCATTTGTCTCTTGTAACACTGTGCCAATTTTCTGAGAATAAGGAAAGCTTTCCGCCCAAAGGTGCTTCTAATTGAGCCTTGGTTGGCGGAGTCAAAACAAAGTCATTGAGTCTGTCCTTGTGCAGCAGTTGCAGGTCCTGCACTACCTCTCTGGTTGGGAGGCTGCCATTGACGTCCTCTGTAGGAGCCTCTAGCTTGCCCTCTACCTCTGGCACGCCTGTTCTTGCCTCTCTGAAATCTTTCTGTGTCCGGAAAGGACCAATTCTTGGTAGGCCAATTTCTGCTGAATCTTGGTGGTTGGACTTGTAGAAAATCTTTGACTGTTTGTACAGATTTTGCCTTTTCCTCAAATTTCTTTAAGACCTCCTGAGCAGTGGAGCCAAATAACTTTTGCTTTTCCAGTGGAGCATCCAGAAGCTTAGCTTTAACATGGTCTGGCAGAGATTGTTCCTTCAGCCAAGCATGCCTACGTATGACTGCACCTGTCATAGCTGACCTACATGAAGTTTCCAATGCATCATAACCACACTGTAAGAAATGGTTGCTAACCTGCTGGGAGTTATGTACCAGATCCTGAAGTGATTTGCGATCTAGGGGTTCAGGTGAAGACAGTTTCTTATGCAATTCATCTAACAAATACTCTTGGTACTGTATCATATGAAATTGACAATTTAATGCCCTCATAGAAAGAGTAGCAGAAGTATACACTTTTTTACCCCATCTCTCTAAAGCCCTGGACTCCCTTTCAGAGGGGAGTGGATTTTTAGTAGTGGCAGCTGCAACCCCTTTAGGGCCCTGGGAAATAGTTTCTGGATCAGCAGAGTGGGCCTTGTAAAGAAAAAGATGCGAGTCCGGGACCCTGTAGTACCTATCGGGTTTGGCAGGGGCCAGAGGAAGAGTGTCAGGGGTTATGCTAGACTCAAGAGTACACATCATCAATGACAGTCAAAACAGGAGGAATAGCCAAAGGTCTATGCTGAGGTAAATGCAGAAAAGTTCTTAATCTTTTCCTGGAATCAGAGAATTCCTGGCCCTGCCATTTGAAATGCTCTCTCATAGTGTGAAGGGTCTCCCCGAAGGATAGCTCTTCAGGAGGGGAGGCCGAGGGGATTGATTCCTCTGCATCAGAATCCTCGTAGGCCGAAAAAGCCTCCTCCTGGTAGTCCGAGAGAGCAGAGCCATCAGAGGCCTCCTCTGAGGAGTGGGGATCAGAGTGGCTCAACCCTGGGCCTTTTGTCTAGAGGAGATTGAGAGCCTCTGTCCGGATGGGGTTGAGAGCCCCTAATTAAGGAGATAAGGTCCTCTGCTAAAGTTAGAATCTGTGAACTGGTAGAGGGTCCCTGAGGAATAACCCTGGGAGGCATAGCTTTTGTATGTTTAGCAGCTTTAGCCCTGGTGAAAGCCTTTATGGACATGGATGCAGGAGGCCTAGCTGCACCACGTGCTGGTGTAGTTTTGTCTAGAGGAATGGTGTCGGAAGTTTCCAAGACACCAGTTTGAGGGAAATTCAATAACCGACTCGGCAGGGGCCTCCGGGGCCAAGGTTGTCGGTTGAGCGGTTTCAGGGGTCGGAAGTACCAAGGACTCTGTTTCAGCCGAGACCGAGACACTCGCGGTAGGCCTGGCCGTGGTTTCAGCCGAAACCGCGGCCTGCGTGTGTCGGTCCTTGTCCTTCTGTTTCTTTGTTAAATGTGAAGTCGGAGTCTCCGACGGCATATTGTATGAAAAACTAGCCCCAAAAAATTCCTCTGCAAACTCTGCCCGACGTCTAAGAGTGCGTCGGTTGAAGGAAGCACTGGCTGAACAGGCCGAGACGTCGTGGTCTGGGCCTAGGCAGGGGAGGCAGTAAGAGTGGAAATCCTTATGAGGTATTTGTTTCCCACAAGTTAAGCAATTATTAACTTTATCTGACATCGGCTGAGGCAAGAAAAAGAGTCCCCAACGGGGTACTTGGCTTTTGAAGTCTTCGGCAGCTGAATTACAGGAGCTGGCCGACCGGCACTTGCCAACTGCTTCTGCTTCGGGCACCACGCGGCAAGAAAGACTGAGAAAGATGGCGTCGGCTGACGCTTTTATACCCCAGGCGCTCTGTCGTCGGGGAGAGGGCGACATCAGCCAACGCCGGACCCAGACTTTGGAATCCGGCCGACCGAAGGGCTGCTTGAGGCAGGACAACCCATATGCGATGACTGCAGATGCATCCTTGAAGGACATCACCCCCAGAAGCAGATGCCTGCTCAGTGGCTCTGGACCCATCTGAGAGAATAGTTTCCGTAGGCCCAATACCTTGAGCTTCCAGAGGCCTAGCTGTCTCCACGTGGGAGTCGGAGGCGGCCTGTGGCTCTGAGGTAGTGGGCGGCAGGGGCTGCAAAAGCACCTCAATGAAAACCGGCAAACTGGTGACTGGCCTAGACGAGGCTTCGTCAGTTTGGACCTCGGATGCCTTTTTCTTTGTCCTTGCACTTTTTATGGACTCCGGTCGTTGGTTGTTCCGACGGCATTATATAGTTAAACCTTCGCCCAAAGTAATAAGCAAAATCGATCCGACACTTAATAGTGCGTTGGTTGAATCTAGCACAAAACCGACAATTAGCAATGTCGTGGTCAGGGCCTAGGCAAGGAATACAGTAAGAATGAAAAATATTATGAGGTATTTGCTTCCCACAAGAAATACAATTTTTAACTTTTACTGACATCGGACTGCAGCAAGAAAAAGTTTCCCCAACGGGTACTTAGCTTTATTGAAGACTTCGGATCTGAAATTCAAATTTGAAAATCTCAGGAGTCAGCCGACCGGCACTTGCGAACTGCTTTTGCTTCGGGCACCGCACGGCAAGAAAGACTGAAGAAAATGGCGTCGGCATCTTATATACCCCTGGCGCACTGACATCAGGGAAGAGGCGACAGCAACAGATGCCAGACCAGGACTTTGGAATTCAGGCAGACTGCGGGTAGCCTGCCAGCAGGATAACCCAAGTGTAATGACTGCACCAGTGAAACACGATGAACATCTGGTAGTGCTTGCAGCCTGCTCGGAAGCATAGGTATCTTCTGCAAGATTCCCTTATTGGGATGTGCAGGTAGGCTTCCTTTAGATCCAGTGTTGCCAATCAGGCATCTTTGCCTAGCATGGGAAGCAGCTGAAGAGTTAGCATCTTGAATTTTGGGATTACCAAAAATGCATTTAGGATAGACAGATCCAGAATAAGACGCCAGGAATTGTCTTTTCTGGGTACCAGAAAAAGTCTTGAGTAGAAAACTTGTCCCCATTCTTCTTCTAGAACAGGCTGAATAGCTCTGATGCTTAAGAGAGAGAACTTGCTTTTGAGCCTCTGCCCACTGATTTGGGGGCAAGTCTGGCCAGCCGTTTGGGGTTGGGTAAGGAGTGGAAGTGGAGTATGTATCCTTGGGAAACTATATTTAAAAAACTCATTTGTCCTGGGTAATGAGTTCTTAATTTTTTGCATGGAGGGCAATCTTTCCCCCTAAAGGAGCAGTCAGTTGAGCAGGGCTTGGAAGGTTTAAAGTCAAGTCATTGAGACAGTTTACCATAGGGGGGGAAGTCTTACTACTTCCTGCTTTGGAAGTGGGAGCCCCCCACTGTTTAGGCCTGTAAGTACCTTGGGACTGAAGCCTGGGTGTTCCGCTGGTTCTGGGTTTGGACTGAGAAGGCCTGGAAAAGGCAGGGAAGGACAAATTCTTAAATTGCCTACTAAATCTGAGAGGTTGTACTTGCAGGAAATCTAACAGTTTGCATAGATTTAGCTTTTTCCTCCATCTTTTTAAGAACAACTTCTGCTTTGGTTCCAAACAGGCGGTCTTGGTTTAAGGGAGCATCCAGCAATTTAGCTTTAACATGATCTGGCAAAGATTGCTCCTTGAGCCAAGCACACCTTCTAAGTACAGACCCAGTGACAGCAGCCCTGGAAGATGCCTCTAATGAATCAAAACCATATTGCAAAGTATGTTTTCCAACTTGTTCAGCAGAATGCATTAAATCCTGTAATTCTTTATTTTCAGCACAGTGCGGAATAAACATAATTTTCTGTATAAGCAATCTAATAATGTGTTGCTGATGCTTTTAAACTTTCCCCATCTATCCAGTGCCCTGGAATCTCTATCAGATGGGGTAGGATTTTGGCAGTAGTAGCCTTAATGCCCTTGGGTCCCTGTCAAATGGTCTCAGGATCTGCAATAGGATTTTTAAAGAGGAACTTGTGAGTGTAAGGTGCCCTGTATACCGATCAGGCTTTCTGGGAGCAGGAGGTAGAGAATCAGGGGCCAGGCTAGATTCCGAGAAGGCATCATCTACAATGTCCAGTGCAGGAGGGACAGCTAAAGGCCTGTGTTGAGGCAGGAGTAAGAATTCCCTAAGTGTAATCCTGGCTTTCCCAGCTAAAATGCTCCCTAAGAGTATGCAAGGTTTCGCCAAAAGAGAAATCCTCTGGAGGGGAAGCAGAGGGAATGGAGTCCTCTGTATCAGAATTCTCATAGGTAGATGATGGCAAATCCAGGTCATCAGAGATAACAGAAATTTCAGAATCCTGATCAAAGGAATCAGAAGGAAAATCAGTCCTAGGTCTCTTAGAGGGGGAAGGGTGGCTTCCCCTGATAAGAGTAATAAGGTACTCAACCATTCTTATTCGTTTTTTAGGCATAGGGGCCTGATCATGCGGTCTGGGTGTCGTTTTTTTTTTAGGCATAGATAGAGTTTTAGGCCTAGAAGAAGAAGATAGTGTTGGTTTAATATGCAAATCAGTAGGCCTGAATACACCCTCAACCCGCACAGTAGCTCTGGACCCATCCAAGGTAGAGACATCTGCAGGTTCCACAGTAGAAGAAGCATCTCACGGCATACTGGACTCCAAATGGGTCTCAGCAGAGGCCTGTGAATCTGAAGTAGCGGGTATCAGGGGCTGCAAAAGCACCTCACCGAGTACTGGCAAACTGGCGACTAGCTTAAGAGAAGCGTCGTCGGCAGCTTTGGACCTAAGCGGTCTGTCTCTGTCTTTATCTTTGCGTTTTTTCGGAATGTCAGTAGTCGGGTGGCTTACCGAAGCCATATCAGGATAACTGAACAGAGTACCAAAATATTTAGAAGCGTAAATGAACGGACGACGAATAGTTTGTTGTTTAAATAGGGCACAAAACAGACAGCAAGGTACGTCGTGGTCTGGGCCTAGGCAAGGAATGCAGTAGGAATGGAAATCTTTATGAGGTATTTGCTTTCCACAAGAAATACAATTATTAACTTTTATTGACATCGGTTTAGAGCAAAAAAAGGTTTCCCCAAAGGGGTACTTAGCTTAGTTGAAGACTTTGGTTCTGAAACTCAAAAACGAAAATTTCAGGAGTTGGCCGACCGGCACTTGCGAAATGCTTCTGCTTCGGGCACCGCACAGCAAGAAAGACTAATGTAATGGCATCAGCTGCATGCTTTATACCCCTGACTACCTGATGTCATGAAAGATGAGAAAGCAACCGACGCAGGACCCAAGACTTTGATAATCAGGCCGACTGAGGGCTACTGCAAGCAGATAACCCAAATGTGATGGCTGCAACAGTGAAACTCGAAGAACATCAATAATTTCACCAAACTATTTAATATCTATAGACATCATCATAAAAATGAAACAAAAATCTAAAAAAAATAAATAAATAAAACCAGCTTCTATTAACTTAATTTGTATCGAAATTAATCTTTTTCAGCCAAACATCAGATGGCAAAGGTCAATATACTAGACGATATAATGGGTGGGAAATCTTACCGACTCCAAGAAGATATCAACATAATCACAAATGATTAAAGTAGTCCTGTTTTTATTTATGCCCCATTACTTGCTTTACCCTATTTATGGCTGTACAGGCTACCCCAGCCTGAAAGGCGTGCAAAGCACAGACGCATGTTTCATCATACCCATGTGTTTTACATATATATATATAAAAAAAAAAACATATACGTATATACACACACACACACACACACACACACACACACACACACACACACACACACACACATATATATACACACACACACACATTTCTACTTCGTTTAAACAAAAGTACATTTAAATGAATTTTACTTAACCGAGCTGAATCCACTGAAGCTCCATTTCAACAACCGAACAGACTGCCGAATTTCTTTCCCTGTGAAAGGAACCACTTGGCCACCATGGTGAACTGCGCCCTCTCTTCCGTGTAGGGTGATTTTGAAGTTGGTATATTTAAGTAGGGGGTGAAGCCCCCCACTTTGGTGGGCTTACTTTTCCTCCATTTCGGTTGGTTACCATGGTGGCCAAGTGGTTTCTTTCATGGGGAAAGGAATTCGGCAGTCTGTTTGTTGAAATGGAGCTTTAGTGGATTCCGCTCGGGTAAGTAAAATTCGTTTAAACAAAGTAGACCCACATATATGTGTGTGTGTATATATATATATATATATATATATATATATATATACATGCATACATACATACACACACATATATATATATATATATATATATATATATATACACACACACACACACACACACACACACACACACACACACACACACACACACACACACACACACATCTGTATGTATCTACATACATGTATCATGGGTTCCCTCGAGTTGAACTAATGGTTTAAATCGCTGAGGAATACGGCTGATGCTTAATGTTGAAATGGACAGATAGACAAATGTACAAATTTTGAGGGACTGTTTGGTCATGACAGGTGAGTGGGACTGGAGGGAGTGAGAACGAGTTTGTGTGGTAGTCAGGGTTAGGGTCCAGGATAGGTTTTATGTTATGTTTGACAGTGTATTTTAGGTTTAGTGTCAGGGTTAGGTAAGGATATAAATGTACTGATGTTACTGTGTGTTTGTGTGCTTGTGTGTATCGGAGTCTGTTTTGTGTAGTGGCAGTGTTACAGGAAGTTTTTTTTTTTTTTAAAGTTAAAATATAGGGTTAGCGTAGGGGGAAGTTGCAGCATTACAGTTACTACCCATTACTAAGATGGTACAAGGGAGCAGAGTTACCCTTGGTAACCCATCAGACAGCACTCTTAAGAGTCGAACCAGTAGTCAGGGACTTGGAGACGCATGTAGACAGTAATCTAGCCTTTGACCATCGCATGTCTGTAGTAGTGAGGAAATTATTCTTTGTTTTGCAACTTATAAACAAAGGTAAGGCATCTAGGTCCAACAAGATCATTACTCTACTATATTCAGCATTCATCAGACCGATCACACAGTACAATATCCCTTTGGTATGTACATGCACATGCAACAATCTGAGCTTCCACAAACGTTTATCACTAAAATAATAAAGAAGTAGCATGTCCTATGCAGACCACCTCAAAGCCCTATCCCTGTACTCCATCTCCTATAGGCTGTTTAGGGGAGATCTATGCCTAGCATACAAGGTAATGTCAGACCCCAACCCCAATGGACCTCCTGCATACCCACAAAACAAACAGCACCAGAATTCCCCAATCTAAAGACTTTTACCTTGCCTGTGATATAAACAGGACCTACTGGAGGGACAGGTATGTACCCCAGAGACCACCCCTTCTCTGGAATATGTTCCCCATCCAGGTGAAGCAGAGTTTGCCCCTAACCCAATTCAAGTGCAACTTGAACTGGAAGGGGAAGAGGAAATCCATCCCTGGTTCTGCATCTATGTCACTAATGGACACAGTCTGTACAGGGTTCAGCTCTCAAGTCCTTGCTTACACTTATCAAGTGCACCAGAACTTTTCACAGTTCTGGGATGCATGACTAGGCTTAACAAGGCTCTAATGGTCATTAGCCTAGTACACACCTATGAGCCTACAGCACAGTAAAGTACAGTTGTGCAGCTGTACTTCCCATAACAGTTGATGTTCAAAGTAGTCACTTCTGTAGTGGTGTTGATCTATACGGTTTATGTCTTGCCAAGGATTAATGGCCGGTTAGTCTTTTAAAGTCTCTGGCTCCACCTACAAACATGCACCCAGGCTGCTGTAGCTAGAGCTCCAAAGGGAGAAAACAGTAGCATGGGTGCAAAAAGCCCAGAGGACTTTATTGCTCCCAAAAGTGAGAGAGCCTATTTTCCTGAAAAATCAGGAACAATAGCAACATGCAACTTTATTGAAAACTGTAACTACATACAGGAAAAACAGGGGAGGGTGCAGCTACTGCAGCAGTGATCATTTTGAATATCTATTATTATGCTAAGTGCAACTTAGGTAGCGTTGTTGCCTAACAGCAAGAGGTTCTCCCGTTCGATTCTCGGCTTGGGTTGGGAGTGCCTTCTGTGTGGAGTCTGCATGTCCTCCCCGCGGTCAAGTGGGTATTCGAAAGACATGTGTTGAATGGGCGTGTCTTCGTTGAAGGCTGGGCGTTGGGCTGGCAACTTGACACCATAAAAAAACAACTGCCAATCATTAGCGGACCGGAGTTCTACTGTGACAACCCCTAACCGGGAAAAGCCGAAAGACAAACAACAAATGCTAAGTGCAACTTACACAACTGTACCATGTTCTGTACCATGTTCTTCAGTATCACTGCTGGAATAGCCTTTAGCTATTGGTAATCTACATAGTTTATCCAACCTGGGAGGAAGGACGAGTATCCACTGAAGAACGATCCCAGCAAAAAAATTCTGTGTTGGACCTGGAGAAGGAATACAGTTTGTAATGCTTTGTAAAAATATCTACAAAGGACCAAATAAACAGCCCTTTGAATGCTTCTAGAATGCTCCCCTTCCCAGTATGCCATCAAAAATAAACAAGGCTTTAGAAGAATTTACCTTGATCTCTGGAAGTCATTTACCAGTCCAGCAAGGGAGGACCATCTGAAAATGTTCAGTTTTTACACAGGCTTCCAGTTTTTTTTCCCTATCATAGAAGATAAAATGTTGCTCAGCTTTCCTAAAGTTCTGTCAAGATGATAACACAGTTGCCTGTGCACATCCAGAGTATGAAGCATCCTTCTGATTTTTAGGCTCAGGATAGAAAACCAGAAGATTGAGGGCTTCATTCAAGGCGAACTGTAAAACAAAACAACTTTCAATATGAATGAGGGATTTTGTTTTTTTAAGAAACCTTATCTGTACAGAAAAAAATAGAATTCATCCACTATAAGAACTTGCAACTCACATACTTGTCTTGCAGATGACACAGTAGTAAGCAATACAGTCTTCCACGTCATGAACCATAAATCAGCTTGATGAGCTGGTTCAAAGGGGGAGACAGTTAACTTTTCATGCACAGTTAATATCTCACCTAGGTCTCACCCATCTCCTAGGTAGACTTGCATGTAAAATCCTTTCAAAAAAAGAAGAAAGGTGAGGAACCATGAGCAAACATGCTGAAATTGCAGACAGAGGAATAAGAAAGGCAAGAGAAAAGTAACTCACAGTTACTTAAGAACCAGTGGTACAGAATCCCCAAATGTACCCTCATTATTTTAGCACTAACTAGTAAACCTTTTCCATTTAGCAACATAAAGATCAAGTCAGTCTTTCTTTCCTCCATTAGCACCTGATACATACCGTAAGAAACAAGGTGCCTAAAGGATATCAAAATTAAGTTATCCAGGCAGTCAGCTGAAGTTTTTTTCAGATTGGGGTGTATCAAACTCCCCTCGTCTTGTGTGAATAGATCCAATCTATAAGGAAGTGTGCGGTAATTGCCATGGCCAAAACGGTGATCTCAGGGAAGACCAGAACCTTCAGAATGACTCTGGAAATCAATAAAAAGGGTGGAAAAGCACACAGGAACATTCTAGACCACTAGAATGAAAAAGCATCTTCTTTTGCAGGCCTGACGCAATGAGTCCTAGTGCAAGAATTTGTTTAGTGGTCTGTTTAGAAAGGAGATCTGTTTGATGTGTTCTCCACAACTGGATCAAATCCATGCCCCCCCCCCCCATTAAATTTTCATTTATGAGGGTCTGTCCTGGTCCTGCTCAGCTTGTTTGACACTACATTTTGCCATGGCAGAATGTATGAAGCTTGTAGGATTAAACAATTACTAAGAACAACTATGTGAAACCAGCAAGGCCACTCTCCAGAATAAATTAGTATATCCAAAAACCAAAACAGGAGAGTAGTAGCACAGCGAAAACTTTATTAAAATAATAGTAAAACCAAAATAAAAGTTTACTTTACTTGTTGGGGGGTACTGGTATAGTCATTCTGAAGCAAAAGACTATCCTGTTTTAGGAGAGGGTCATTGTTTCTTGCTGTTCCCTTCCGGTCATCAATTTGTTTCACTGTTTTGCTCAATAAAGCAAGGAATGTTAATTTCTTAAAATGTGAAAGAAGATTTGAAAGATTTTCAGGGTGAACCGGAGAAATTTTAAACAATTTAATGAGAGGGGGAAAATAATTCAGGAAGTTTAAGGGCCCAAGTAACAGATGGACAAAAATAAAAACACTCCTCCTCTTAAACTGAATTTAAAATTTCAGACTTCACATCTCTCAAAAAAAAAAAAAAAAAAAAAAAAAAAAAAAAAAAAAAAAAAAACTTTTGGATTAAATACCCAGACATATCTCTTTGGAACTATAGCAGTTGCAGTGGCCCTACACACAGTACCGGGACAATAACATATACACCTTATGACATTGTTTAGATGCTCGAGAAATGTTAGGAACAATAGAATTCAGACAGATGCTACCTTCAGAGGGAAGTGTGATAGATAATTCTCTCAACTGTTTTCACAAAAAAAAAAAACACATCCTAACATACAATTCTGATAATAATTATAAATGCCAAAGCTGAAGAAAATATTATTTTACTAAATCTATTCAATACCTCCCATTCCTTGTCACAGAGGAAGTACTGATGGACACCAAGAGCCTGTTTCCAGCAGGCGAAGATGTGGACATGGCAGCAGCGTCAGAACTAATGTGGGAAAATAAAAGCCATCTGCTTTTGGGGAACTGAAGGTTGAGAAAAAGGGTTGCTACAGGCAGCATGAAATACACCCTACAAGGCTACACCAATGAAGGAATGGAAGTAGAATGCGACATATGTACTTGTAACATACAACAGTATCTCCTCATTTCGGGGGGAAATCCATTTGTTCAAATAAATACATCTCATTCATCCTGGCAATAGTCTGAGAAATAGAAATTCTTCCTTAGGAGACTGTGTGGATCATACTTCCTCTGAATTAGAGAGCTGGGCTTGAGAATCTGCAGGAAAAAAGACCAGTTCCCGTTTATGTCAGAATATTCTGGCATGTCCTCCTCAGCAATGTTTGTGCTAATATCTTTTACAGGTAAATAATTCTCAGTACCAGGGTCAACAGTACATCATAGCTATAGTAAGAAAAATCATATTTTCCAACAGACTTTTTGCTTTCAAATGAACAATGCTTGGTCTTTTGTATTTTACTCAGAGGTATTACTGATGACTGACTCATAGAAGGTACTTCTGCCCCACCATGAGGTCTCTTTCCTCAGCATCCCTCCATGCGTCTCCCCATCCTAGAAGGGATGGCTCTCCTATGCCCGGTTTGGACAATGGAAAAATGGAAGAGGAGACCGCATTCCCCAATTAGTGCTGCTGAAAGGACTACAGCAGAGGAAGCCTGAGAGGTAAGTGAGTGGTCTCTGGCAAGTTTTTTTCTTCTTCCTCTTTTCTTTTTAGGAACGCTGGAAGGTGGATCAGTAGAAGTGGGTTATAAGTGTTCATGCTGGGACAAAAGAGGATGCTTCAGATGCAGTAAGCTTTGCTTGAACAAGTCTGTCAGAATATAAGCTGTCAAACAGTGTTCACAAGCAGCACACTTCCCCACACAGAGTCCTTTATACAATGCAATACATAAGCAGCACCCAAAAATCCAGTCTGAAACCACTTCACATAAATTTCAATCTGACAGAAAAGAAAATGGCAGATAAGCTGTCATCCAACGAACACAACTAACACCCTGTAGAAGTTATTACCCAAATAACACTTCCAAGTTTTTTTTTTATATGAACACACGTACATACATATGCATACACAGATATATATATATATATATATACACACACACACACACACACACACACACACACACACACACACACACATATACACATGCACGTATAATTACTAACATATAGAAGTATTAAGTGTATATATACATATATAAAATATAAAAAGTCTGCAAAATGCATTTATGTGTATATACACACACATACATATACTTACACACAAATTTATATATATATATATATATATATATATATATATATATATATATATATATGTATGTATATACATACACACACATACATACACACGCACTATACATATATATACACACAAACGAATAAAAAAACACAAAGTTGGCACAAACAGTACATTTTCTCACTAAAACAGCCCTCAAATTAGGTCCCTGACAGAAAACTTCTGGTACTAGAATGATGATGGGTCTCTTAAAAGGACAATACCAATAAAAAACCCAAACAGAATACTGCCACCCCCACCCCCCCAAAAAATTGCTATTTAGTTTGTGTGGAAGGGTTCCCCACTGAGGACTTCTCTACCAGAGTAGAAGATGAAGGCCAGCTGCTTCTACTGTAAAGCTCTTGAGCTGCTTTTCCATCAGGCAGCAAAAAAATACTGAAGATTCTTCACTCTGATTTATGATTTTTTCTTCGCAGAGCTGCCCAACCAGCAGTCAGAGTGAAGGTGTGGGAGACCGCCAGGATCTTTTGGAAGCTAGATGGCCATTGTGTCTTGGGCAGGACACAACCCATATAAACTAAAGGTTAATGCATCGAAGAACATGATTAAATATCTTTATAGTGTCAGAGATGAGGATGTTTGACTATTAGGAATGCTATCAAAAACAGAAAGTACAGTAATTAATGGCAAAAAAAAGAAAAAGTAGCAGATATTGGGCCATGTCCTTAATAGTCTTGTCATTTGGTAAAGAAATGGTGGAAGGGAGCCATTTAAAAACTATACAGAATTCTAAAGAAATAACTGATGGGTCCAAAGAAGGGCTATTATACAAGTAATTAAAAGGTGTCCACTTTATAGAACCTGTCTTTGTTTCTAGGCACAGGTCCCTGGGATTCAGGAGCCACAGAAGCAGGCAGAAAGGTGCCTTACAAATCATCTAAGATTGGAGGTATGGTAGAGGTTTTTGGAAATTTCCATTTACATTCCCTTTCCCTTCCAGTTAAAAAGTGTTCCAGCATCGTGTGAAAAGCATTTCCAAGATATGATTCCCCTTACGAGGAGAATCAAATAAGACGTCATCCTCTTCAAACTTACACTGTAACACACACACACACACACACACACACACACACAGCCTATAGCTCAGAGAAACTGAGAAGTGCAACCCAAAGCTTCAGATTCAGAAGACAGAGACAGACAGACAGACACACACACACCCTATACATCAGAGAAACTGAGAAGTGCAACCCAAAGCTTCAGATTCAGAAGAGACAGACAGACAGACAGACACACACACAGCCTATAGTGCAACCCAAAGCTTCAGATTCAGAAGACAGCTTTTCTTCAGAAGAGGACTCCCTGTTCCTTCTTTGGTGAGGGGAAATTGTGGGAGAAGCAAACTAGAGGCTGTAAAGCCAAAAGGATTTTAAAAAGTCCAATAGAAGTTGTTTCTGCTGAAGATCCTTAGAGAAAGAAGTAGGCATAGTTGGTAGAGACAAGTTGGGCCCTTGGTAGATCTTTCCAAACACGAATTTGAAGGATCTCCCACCACACACACACACACACACACACACACACACACACACACACACACACACACACACACACACACACACAATTTCTTTCAAACAAAATCAGTTTTAGCTCTCCCATGGCAGAGTCAGACATCTGGCCATTTATTACAGACTTGCCAACACTCTGCTCTTTTGTCTCTGGAGGGATCCTGACAGAGAATAGGTAGAGTAGTAAGATGGTCTGTGGACTGGCCATGTGCCTCACTGGTGATGTCTGACCTTTACAAACTGAAAGGAACAGAAATTTCAGGTATTTTTTGTCCCTTCTTTCAACTTCTTTTCTTTAATGTAAAGTGAGAGAGAAAACAAATGACTGAATACATTGATTATAATCATGTCCAGGGTCTAAGCAAAGAGGATGCTTGGAATTATGGATGTCCTTGGCAATTGTACGTCTCCAAGCTGACCAATCCACCAACCACCCCATACTACTTCTACCCCCTGGCCTCCTAGAATTAACACTATTTCAAATTAGGTATCAGAAAACTATGCTATTACTGTATATTAAAAAATACATTAATCTTAACTTGTTAATCTTATTTTTTGTTAAAACATGTCAAGACAAAAGTAGACTATCAAACTATCCTGGCAAGTTTAGTACTGTACTCTCACTACCATCTTTACAAGATGTTGCAGAGAATATGAAGCAGACCATGGTACTTCAAAAGAAAGCTCAACTGAAACATGAAACCTGGTAAAATCTTACAGTTGCTAATTCTTGCATCCATGTCCAATAATGGAGTGAGGGGGTATGGGCTGGATGGTTATGGAAGATGGGGGTGGCACAAACAACAGGGACATTTTGTAAATGCAAATTATACGTTCTCCTGAACCCCTTTCTTTACCCATGGGTTTCCAACAACCTCTTGCACCTTGCTCTAAAACTGTTGGTAGTCTCTTGCCCAGAATGTGAGGGAGAGCATGCAAAACCCACACAGCTTGTTCAACTTTTTGCAAAACACTTCCCTTTAACTTCTCCCCAGTCCAGACCAACCATTTTCTAGATTTAAGTTTCTATATGGTCCCATCCTCCCAACCCCAAGTCTCGTATACAACTCAAAATATGGTGTCCTAGCAGTACCTTCACAACTCAAACTTTCAGTTATTGCTTGCCTGTTTTAGCCAAATGAAATATTTTTTTCTATTCACCTTTGTCTCCCTCTGCTCAACATGCACAGCTTGCATTTCAGAGAATCCTGCAACTACAGAAAGTGCTTCTTTACCATACTATTGAAACATTTCTGTCATAAGACTTGACATCACAGTAACTGTTCACTTTTTTTTTGTGCATTGTTAGTTTATTTTCATACTGTCAGAGGCTGACTTTAAGCTATGTTCATGATTATATTCATTATGAACCAATAGTTTAACCCATGCTAGCAAGAGAAGCAAAAGAAACAGTACCAGACTCAGTCTTCATATTACATTTGACCTTACTACTTTCTGCAAAAATAACTGGACTGAAAACACAAAATCAGACCTCAGTTTTGGTCCGAGAATTCGAGTAGTCCAAATGAAAACAAAGCTACTTCTTAGGCAGTAAAGGTCCTGTACAAAAACAACTGAAGAAATAAGTCCAGGACCAAGCACAGCTTCTATGGAACCAACTTTAATAAAACCAACTTAAAAAGAAAATTAAAAAGAGGTTAGTGCTTTCATGCCTTGCAATATTCACTTCATCAGACAAACTAAGAACAAGCACATATATCCTATATAGCAACACTAATTAATTAATCAATGAAGCAATTTGCTATCTTTAAGTAATGGTTTCAAGGGCACACACCCATTCATCTCTGGATACTTATGTGCCTGTAGCAGCACTACCCATCTACTTTCAGCTTTCTCTACCTTATTTAAATCCCCACCCCGTTTATCAGCACAAACATATTGTAAAACCATAAAATAAAAAATGACTATTATGTGCAGATACATGCTTATACAATGCACTAGTAGAATCTCTGTGCCTAATATCACTTACATGCCCAAGTAAGCGTTCCCTCAAAGTTAGCATGAAAGCACCAACGTCTTTTTAATTTTCTTTTTAAGTCCGTTTTATTAAAGTTGGTTCCATGGAAGCTGTGTTTGGTCCTGAACTTATTTCTTCAGCAATTTCATTGAGTACTCAGCCACAGTAACTAACTACTTATACAGCAATGAGCAACTAACATGGTGTCATACAAATGTCATGGACCTGCAATTTTAATGACACTACACTAGCCACTAGTGCAATGCAGGACATAACATGTAATCTGCTCCACTAACATTACTTTTAGCTACTGAAAAAACAAGATTACAGGTAAGAAAATGCCTTTCAGTTTGTCTCTCTGACAAATCTTGTGGTCCACAAAAGACATTGATTCTGTCATAGCCCAGGACAGAGCTCCCTGTGGAAGCAGGGCCCTATGTGGCCCAAATAGGCTCAACTGGCTTATGGCCAGTCCAGATTGAAATACTGAGTAGTTACCCGTAGTTGCACTTCACTTTTTTGGATTACATGAAAAAAAATTTTTGAAAAAAAAAAAACAAAAAAAAACAAAGAAAGATTATGGGTCTTAAACAAGGTTGTTAGTTCCCCACAATGACTGCAGTTGGAACAGGCTATATGGCTGACAAAACTCTTCATTCACAGACTTGCTGTAATAAAGTTCTGAGGAGTTTTGCACTCCTATAACCCCTTAATTAAGTACCAGCACACAGTCGTGAGTATGGTTTGCAGGCCAGATGTATGGTACCACATGAAGATGCCAAAGCTTCTGTACGCTGACCAGGTGTATGGTATCTTTGGCAGGATACATTCAATAAGTCAGCAATACCGCAATAGTTATCTAAAGAAGAACATTTAGAGTACCAAGAGAAAAACAAAAAAGTACAGTTTTGTACCTACCATAAATGTAGATGTTCGAAGATCCATATTGCTGCAGTCCTTACTTATGGGTAGTCCGCTGTCCTCGGTCGGCCCGAATACCAAAGTATTAGGCTGACGTCGGTCATGGGCGCCTAGATCTGACATCAGAGCGTCAGGGTATAAAGGCGCATGATCAACGTCATATCCTCAGTCTTTTCTTGCCCCAGATGTCAGAAGGCCAAACCAGAAAGGCCATAGCCAAAAACAGAATACCTCCCAAAAACATGCCCAACAACAACCATCACCTAAAGCATAGCACCAAGTCAAACTACAGTGGGGAAGGAGGGAGGGTAAATTGGACTGCAGCAATGTGGATCTTCGAACATCTACATTTATGGTAGGTACAAAACTGTACTATGTTCTTCATCTCACATTGCTGCAGTCCTTACTTATGGGTAGAATCCCAAAGCAACGGGAAAGGGAGGATGGTAAAAATCATAAAGCATTAGGGGCCGCTAAAATGCCCTGTAAAATTGCAGTGGCAAATCCAGCCCTTGACTTAGAATAAAGAGGAAGGTGGTAATGTTTAGAAAAGGTATGCACTGTACTCCAAGAAGCTGCCTCCAAAATGTCTTTTGTAGCTACTCCCCTTAGACAGGCCGTAGAAGTAGCAGTAGCCCTAGTGGAATGAGGAGGAACGTCCGGCATGCCTTTGAAAGGAGGCAAGATATGGAAATAAAACTTGTAACCTTGGTGTATGATATCCAATACCCATTTGTCTTGGGTAATCAAATTCCAATTTTCCTTGAAGAGTGCCAACCTTCCTCCCAAAGGTGCTGCCAGGCAAGAAGGATCTGGCAGCTGAAAAGGTAGGTCATTGGGCCTGTTTACGAAAGGACTGGCCCCTGCCCTCACCCGAAGATCGTGCAGGTGAACTCCCTGTTCTAGGTCTGAAAGAGCTCTGAGCTCTGCCCCTACCACGTCTAGATCTACCCCTAGACTGAGAATCATAAGAAGGATACGTCCACCTCTTAGCAGGCCAATTCCTACTAAACTTTGGAGGCTGAACTTGCAAAAAATCTTTAACAGCCTGCATAGACTTAGCCTTGTCTTCCATTTTCTTCAAGACTGACTCCACAGGTGAACCAAACACATCAGACTGTAAAGGAGCATCCAAAATCCTTGTCTTAACATGGTCAGATAAATTCTGATCCCTCAGCCAGGCGTGCCTGCGAAGAACTGAACCAGTGGCAGCCACCCTAGACGAGGCCTGTACAGCATCAAAACCACATTGTAAAGAATGCTTACCCACCTGTTCAGAAACATGCACCAAATCTTGTAATTCCTTACACTCAATGCCTTCCGCCAGAGCATCCACCTTAGACTTCAATTGAGAAAGAAGATAGTTTTGATATTTCAACATATGAAACTGGCAATTCAAAGCCCTCATAGCTAAGGTAGAAGATGTATAGACTTTCTTTCCCCATCTATCCAAAGCTCTGGCCTCTATCTGGAGGAACCGGATTTTTTACAACAGAGGCCTTGACACCCTTAGGTCCCTGACTAACAGTTTCTGGGTCTGCCCTAGGACTCTTATAAAGATATTTATGAGCCTCAGGCACCCTGTAATACCTATCCGGTTTAACAGGAGCAGGAGGCAGAGAATCAGGATTAAGTGAAGCCTCTGCAAACACATCTTCCACAACATCCAGAACAGGGGGTATAGCCAAGGGCCTATGCTGGGGTAAAAGCAAAAATTCCCTAAGCCTTTTCCTGGAATCAGAGAAGTCCTGACCTTCCCACTTAAAATGTTCCCTCATGGAATGAAGAGTCTCTGAAAAAGAAAAATCCTCTGGAGGAGAAGCAGAAGGAGTCGAATCATCTGCATCAGAATCAGAATAAGGAGAGTACTCCTGCAAGTCTTCAGCCAAGACTCTGAAACATCGAAGCCTGCTCAAAACTCCCCAACTCTGGCTCCACCCTAGGCCTCTTATCAGGAGGGGGCAAAGAACCTCTAATCAGAGTAATCAAATCTTCTGCCATTTTAAGCATGTGCTTCTTGGGCAAAGACCCTGCTGAACTAGGAGTGACACCAACAGAAGCTAAACCTGGCCTGCCTCTGGGAGAAGCCTTGGAAACAGAAGGAGAGGGCCTAACCACCCTAGGAAGGGAGGGGAGCACAGTAACCTGAGAAGCCCCTTCAGCCTGACCTGCCTCCTGAGCGGCCACATCCTGCAATATCAAAGTCTCCCCTTGGGACTCCAGAGAAGCCTCAGTCGGAACCACCGGTTCCACTGACGCCTCTAAAGAACCGGCGTCCGGAACGGACGACTCATCTTGCCTGGGTTTAACTGCTTTGTCTTTGCGCTTCTTGAAGCGGGCGCGGAGAATCCGACGGCATATTATAATTGCACCGCTTCAAGACCAGCCTAGCACAATCTAACCTTCGCAATAGTGCGCTTATTGAACCTAGCACAAAAGCGACACCCAACAACGTCGTGCTCAGGCCCCAGACAAGGAATACACAAAGAATGATAATCCCTATGCGGTATCTGTTTCCCACAAGAAATACAGTTATTCACTTTTTCTGACATCCGGTAAAACACTGAGGCAAGAAAAAACAAAATATTCCCCAACGGGGTACTTAGCCAACTTTGATTCGGTCTGAAACTCCGAACTCGAAAAATTTCAGAACGCCGAACGGCACTTGCAACGCTGCTTCTGCATCGGACCATGCGGCAAAAAAGACTGGGGATATGACGTCGGTCATGCGCATTTGTACCCTGACGTCCTGATGTCAGTCTTAAGCGCCTTGACCGACGTCAGCCCAATACTTTGGTATTCGGGCCGACCGAGGACAGCGGACTACCCATATGTAAGGACTGCAGCAATGTGAGATGAAGAACATCCACATTGCAAAGAGTGCTTACCCACCTGTTCAGAAACATGCACTAAATCCTGCAATTCTTTACACTCTATGCCCTCTGCCAAAGCATCCACTTTAGATCTTAGCTGAGAAAGGAGGAAATTCTGATACTTCAACCTATGAAACTGGCAGTTCAAAGCTCTCATTGCTAAAGTAGAAGAGGTATACACCTTCTTACCCCATCTATCCAAAGCTCTAGCTTCCTTATCCAGAGGAACCGGATTCTTAACAACAGAGGCTCTAACACCCTTAGGCCCCTGACTAATAGTTTCTGGGTCTGCCCTAGGACTCTTATACAGATATTTATGAGCCTCAGGCACCCTGTAATACCTATCCGGTCTGTGGTAAAAACAAGAACTCCCTAAGCCTCTTCCGTGAATCAGAGTAATCCTGTTCCTCCCACTTAAAATGCTCCCTCATGGAATGCAGAGTTACTGAAAATGAAAAATTCTCTGGAGGAGAAGCAGAAGGAGAGGAATCCTCTGCATCAGAATCAGAATAAGGAGGGAAATCTTGAATGTCTTCAGCAGAAGACTCTGAATCATCTGAGGCCTGCTCCAAACTTTCCAACTCTGGCTCCATCCTGGGCCTCCTATCAGGAGGGGGAATAGAACCTCTAATTAAAGTAATCAAATCCTCTGCCATTTTAAACATGTGCTTTTTAGGCACAGACCCTGAAGAACCAGAACTGACACCAGAGGAAGGCAAAACAGACCTGCCCTTAGAAGGAGCCTTAGAAACAGTAGCAGAAGGCCTAACCACCTTAGGCATAGAAGGGAGAATAGTAACCTGAGAGGCCCCTTCAGCCTGACCTGCCTCCTGAGAGGCCACATCTTGTAAAATCAAAGTTTCCCCCTGGGACTCAACAGAAACTTCAGCCGGATCCACCTGTTCAGCTGTAGCTTCTAAAGGTCCAGCGTCCGAAACGGACGAATCATCCTGCCTAGGCTTTAAAGATTTGTCTTTGCGCTTCTTAGTAGAAGCAGACGTCGGAACATCCGACGGCATATTATAATTACACCTCATGCCAAAGACTAACCTAGCGCAATCTAACCTCCTTTTTATAGTGCGCTTATTAAACCTAGCACAAAACCGACACCCGACTACGTCGTGCTCCGGTCCCAAACAAGGAATACAAAGCGAGTGGTAATCCCTATGCGGTATCTGTTTCCCACAAGAAATACAATTATTCACTTTTTCTGAGATCCGTAAGTAACTGAGGCAAGAAAAAACAAAAATATTCCCCAACGGGGGACTTAGCCCAACTTGGTATCGGTCTGAAACTCCGAAAACGAAAAATTTCAGAACGCCGAACGGCACTTGCAACGCTGCTTCTGCATCGGATCATGCGGCAAAAAAGACTGAGGATATGACGTCGATCATGCGCCTTTATACCCTGACGCTCTGATGTCAGATCTAGGCGCCCATGACCGACGTCAGCCTAATACTTTGGTATTCGGGCCGACCGAGGACAGCGGACTACCCATAAGTAAGGACTGCAGCAATGCGAGATGAAGAACATCAAGGACATGCAGATTCTCCAAAAAAGGCACCCCATCCAAGAGATGAACAATTAAACCTCTTGCCATGAAGTGACATCAAAAGTGCAAAGTGCCAGCCACAAAAAAAATGTATATTCACATTAAAAGTGTAATATCTAACATATAATAAACCTAGTTTGGTGATACTGTGACTTTGAAGAAGCTTTTGTTCCTGCACTGCATGTAGAAACAGCATTTTTAACATAGCTTTATTTATCTAACAATTTATCAAATATGTGTCCAACAACCTCCATTCATCACTATCACATCATAATCATATACTGGAGTATACACATTCACTTTTTCCATAAAATTTTTAAAAATATTTCCAACTACAGACATTTTCCAACCAATAAACCTATATGCCATTCACTACTCTTATTTTTGCACAGTTCTCAACTATCCCCAAAATGTATTTATTTCCAATTATTCTGTTCCCACACATTCCACTTAAGGGTATGCATTGTGATCTATCCCCATCTAACATGCCTCCCACCAACCACTTTAATTTTTCTTTGTAATACCTAGCATTCTCTTGCAACGCCAGTCTAACCATTAAATTTCTAGCTTCTGGTCATCATTTTTTTGGCTGCTAACAAAGTTAATAAGGCCTTCTTATGCTTTCTCACTTCCCAAACACCAACAGTTATTTTGAAATTGAGTGAAGATCCTCTGTACTCTACTTAGGTTTTAAACGCATCGATACAAGCATTTCCATGCAAATATCCTAAACCTTCTTGATTTTGTCATGTATTTCAAGGCCCTCATACTCCCCTTGTCAATCATTTGTGATATGTCCACAAAACTTTTTCTACCAATCTAGCCCGAGTACCTTCCACTGATATTACAATTGTGTGAGATTCTGAATGTCCTACTAAATTATCCCCTTTGGTACTTGCATATTTTCGCAACCAGATTCTAAACAACTCACTATGACTTCACATTTGGCTCATTTTCTAAACAGAAAAGAAATCCTGCTTCTGTAAACAACTCAAGGAAGCCATCAAATAAAACTTCACAATAAAACTTTCACAGAAAAAAAAAAAACAAATCTGTAAAATGCATCTCATTGTGTAGTTTTTCTCCATGGCTCTTTGATGACAAAGGGTTATATCCTAGTTGGACATCCATGTTAAATAAATGTCAAATAAATAAATAACCAAGAAAATAAAGTAAAAGTTTTCCTTTTTTCCCTTGTTCAGTCTAATGAGACAGATGGATGCCAGCATATTTTTGGTACAGTACTGTTCTATACCTTAAGGCAGCTGACGCAGACAAATGGGAGTGTTGGGACACCATTACATCATACTCACTGCTCAAAGAAGCGAAGCAGCACTCAGAAAAGAGAAAAGATAAAAACATGATTGGGTTGAGGGGAATGACTAACCTGTTTGACAAAACAACCACATGTATTTTTACCTTATCCTGATTAAGTACAGCTCCAAATGCCGCTTGTGCATTCCTGATAAACACTGAAAGTACGACAACACTGGGGAAGTAATCGGACTCTCTACCCCACTTGGCTCATTTTCTAAACAGAAAAGAAATCCCAAAGAAATCCCGCTTTTGTAAGGAACTCCAGCAAGCCATCAAATAAAACCTCTATGGATAACACAAACTTTGACAGGGAAAAAAAATGGAATCTTTAACCCGTTCTTAGTTTCAGAGGGCTGCTACATATCAACCAAAGATTAGGAGTACCTGATGTCACTCTCTAACATCGTAACGTCAACTCACAATGAGTTGTTTAGAATCTGGTTGCAATAATACACAAGTGCCTTCCCTTTTTATAGCCTCATCTATTCTTCTTGAGTCTATGTCTAGTCAAGTCAGAGTTTATCAGTATTTGAAGCGACATACTTAACTTGCTAAATACTGTACCAAAATATGCTTTTGTATGTCTATTAAGCATCATATTTGTCTCTTACATGTTTTATACTGCCTTCCAGTCCCACAGAAGCCTAAAAAGGGTCTTTTAAAATTCCTCTAGCTTGGTTAAAACATTTCAAATAAGTAAATAAATTAAAAAAATCCATCAGTGACAGCCACTCACTCATCTTGCACTCCATCTCTCTCCATGTTCTATTTCTACCAAACATGGGAACCTCTTTCTATCACGCAAGCCAAACAAATCTTTTGCATCCTCCCATTCTGTTAGCTTTCCCTGTGGTAATATGTCTCTAGTTGGCCTCATTCCTCCAGTTACTTCTCACCATTTCTCGCCTATGTTCTATCCTTTTCTTTGGGAACCAGATTGATAAAATCCCCTTTTTCCATACCCCCACTAACTTATCATTATACCATCTTCCACTTTAAAAAAACACCAGTTAGACTATTATGTGAATACTTTCTCTCAGCGCCGGTTTCCAATAAAAAATCTCTTGCTATCTCTGGTAGTCACTCCATGCCTCAACATCATAGTTTTCCATTTCAGTTTATCTCTCATTACTTATAACATATAAGAAATAGGTAACCATTTGAAATATCAAGACCCACTTTAACGAGTCTTACGATGCGGACAATGAATGTAAGACTTGAATATATAAACTAAGTTTGATATGGCAATTTCTCAGAATATTTCCTTTTCTCCGAGGCATGGCGATCTGGGAACCGGTAAGTTCAGTGGTGGAGGTGGGAAGTTTAAAGGAGAAGAGTATTGTTCAGTATTTGCTCTTCTGCATTTTCAATTTGTTTTTTTGTACGGTGTGCTGGCACTCAGCATTACAACAGAAATTTCAATAGGGAACCATGTGTGCCTGTAAAGTACCCCTTTAAGTCAGGCAACCCCATGCTCCCTTGCTTAATTGCTAGGATCATACTGTCCTACAAAACTCAAGGCCTCTTTCCTTCCCAAATAAAGTTTTTCAAATCCTTATTTCCATTATTTATCATCCATTTGATAGAAATACACCTGACCAACATACAGAATGAAATGGGACAAAACATTATGCATCTGAATAGTAAAATATAGGCAGGGAAAATAAAACTCCACTCCCTTAAATTTAACTGCTGTATTCTGTTCTAGTTCTGATACCAATGAATATTTGTGGAGTCTGCATGTCCTCCCCGCGGTCGTGTAACGTTTACAGACATGAGAGTAGGTGCTTGTGTGAATGGGTGTGCCTTCTTTGAAGGCTGGGCGTCAGGTTGGCACCTCAGCACCATAAAATTCCACTGCCAATCATTAGCAGACCGGAGTTCCGCTGTGGTGACCCCTAACCGGGAAAAGCAGAAAGACATTAGTTTTTATTATTTTTCATGCAACCAACAGTATGGGAATTGCTGCACAAGTTCATAAACGGGGAAATAGTATAAAACAAAAAATCCACAGCTGTAAACAGTTTTATAAACATCTGGAACAGTCACAAAAAATTCACAACACTGCAGCTTCTTGTTCTGGATTTGACAGATATAATTATGTGACCTGCAAGCAAGGCTAGCCAATCCACTCGCTTCCTTCCACCAATTTATTTCCACTAGCTTTCTCTTCACGTTGCAATTCCTGTCTGTATTATACAAACTCACATTTAATTTCTCTTTAAGCTGGATAAAGTTTCGCTAAATATTAACAGATACAGCTTATATGAAATCCATGAATGTTTCTATATTATATCTAATTTGGTAAAATTATTTTAAACTGCAGATGCTTTTTATTATTTTTGAAGACTGTAAAATTATTGCTCTTAAAATGTTTTGTAATACTTAGCAGTCTTTTCTCCCCAGGCCTCTGCTGAAAATGGACTCCTGCCCAGTTGGATTTCCGGGTAATCAAATACCAATAAATAGTTATTTGCAAATCCACAGTGGTCTCCTTCGGCAAACATCCACTTAATTGCAGAGCAGAACTTAGTTGCTTTCTTTCCTAAACAAGCCTCTTCTTTACTGTAAATAAACTTAATTTTGCTAATGTGGAAAACTATGGCCTTGAAATCAGGGAGATGAAATATCATAGCTTTAGTTTCCTTGCCAAAGGGTTGCTATCTTAAGGAAAGATAAAGTCCCCAGGGGACTTATCTGACCAGCAATGGAACAGTGCTAGCTGACCCATCCATCCTTTTTTTTTGCAATCTGATTTTATTACCATTTTTAAGAACAAAAATAGAGAATAATTTACAAGTCACACAATGCAAATAGGTTTAAAACAAATAAGTGAATATGTTTCATACAACTTGGTTAGGCACACGTACAATCGGTCCTATATAACAAAACAAAATATTAACCTTCATTAAACAAGTCATTAGGAGATTAACAGACAGAAAGGTAGCAAAAATGTTTTGACAAGTATTTATTTTGTAGGATTATGGAAGTGTATCAGTACGCCTAAAACCTATTTGATTTAACTATATACAATATATTACACACGACTGTCACTGAATGAAAGGGTGTTAGTATAAGGAAGCTAGATGTTGGTGCTTGCACAAGGGTAGGAAAAAAATCTCGTCGGGGGTTGTATTGTTTGCGATCATTCAAGAGTTATGTTGGAGGTAGAAATTAAAGAGGAAAAGTATTTGTCACATAATTAATAGTCCAAAAGAACTAGAGGAATTAGAGATAAGGGGGATATGATGAGGCCCGAAGGAAGAGAGAGAAGAAAAAAAAGGGGGGGGGGTGGAGGTCTACCTAAGGATGGTGTTGATTAAGAGCATCTAGTAGGTTATTCCAATATTTCTGAAAATAACTTTCTTTTTGCTTGTTGTCATATGTTTACTTGCCAAAACATATTTAACAGCCATCGACTGGAAGTCATTCCAAGACACTTTGGATCTGTCCAGCCAATTTAAAGTAATGCAAGTTTTGAGAAGCGCACAGTGTCACGACAATATGTTTAGTTTCAGATTTAAATGAACCTGGATAAATATTTAGTAACACCATTTCCCAGGAAAGGGTTGATTTCATATATCCCATTATCTCCAGTCGTGCTCTTAGGGAGCACCAGAGTCTGTACACATTTTTACAGGACCAGAAAATGTGGAGTATGTCTGCCACTGAATTAGGGCATGTTGGGCACATAGGTGAGGTGTTTGGGTTAATTTTGTTTAGGAATGACTGTGTGTAACAGGCGTTATTATTCATCATGAGCTGGGTATAGATTAGTTTTTTGAAGGGGGTTAATTTTATTGTTGCATCGAGTTTTTGGCCAAGCGTAATTTCCCCGTTTTTCCATCCCAGTACTTAGAGAATAAAATATTATCTTGGTGTTTTATTTTTGTTACTAGTCTATAGACATTGGAAAGCATTTTAGTCCTTAATAGTAGTTGGGTTATTAGTGTCTGGTAAAGTTGGTGTTCTGGGGGGGGGGGATACTGACATCGTGTCAGTGGCCAAAGATATTAGATATAGTATTAGTTTAATGATTATATAGTATTTTTTATTGACTGCAAGAGAGGATATGATGTCATTAAATGGTAAGTGTTTGACTGTATCAAACTGTACAGTTCCTAATGAGAGGGTAACTATCTAGATTTAGCATGCTGTTACCCAATTTGGATTAAGATGAATTGGTTGGGCCATCATTAGAGAATGTCGCAGACCAAGGGATGTTATCAGTTTTTGGAACCCATTGATATTTTTTATTAATATAGGATGAATTTCATGTTCTTTGAGAGTTTTAGTGTTAAGGAAGATAATTGCACTAGAATTGAGGTTGGACGCCTTTATATGAGCATTGTAAATTCTTATCCATAAGGGGTTCCAGTCCTTGTTTGATTGTTTGAAGTTAGCAATGTGTACAGTGCGACTGGCGTTAATTGTATGGTAGTAAGTTAGAAAATCTGGTAAGGTCAGACCGCCTCGATCTTTGGGAAGTGTAAGTTTGATGTAGCTCATTCTAACATTTTTAGGGTGCCAAATAAATTTCCCCAGTGTAGCATTTATTTTTGAGAAAAAAAAAGTGTTTGGAAAGTTTTGGTTAAGGGCAAAGAAGTGAAAAAGAATTTTGGGGAGAATATTCATTTTTATAATAGCTACTTTTGAGAGGAGGGATAGGTTTAAACTCTTCCATTTTGTGAGATATTCAGTGACTTTAACCCATGTTTTGTACAAATTACCATTAATTAGCTCTTGTTGAGGGTGGGCAAAGGTTATACCCAAATATTTTAGGGAATAATTAACTTTGATAGTGGTTTCTGGTACAAAGAATTCATTGTGACCAAGGGGGTTTAGCGGGAAGATTATTGATTTGTTAGGATTAATGGCGTAATTTGAGATTTGTGAAAATTTGCCTATTGAACTTAGAATTTTCTCAAGTTCCGTTGAGGGAAGTTCTAAATAGATGTTTAAATGGTCTGCAAAGGCGGTATATTTCTCTTGCAATTTATACAAGTATATTGAACGGTGGAATGTTTTCCAACTTACTTTTAGCAATAAAACTTCAAGATAGATACTAAATAGGTAGGGTGAGAGTGGACAACCCTGTCTTGTACCATTTATAATCTGAATTGGTTTGGAGTTTTTTTTTGTTTATATTGAAGGTAGTGGAGGCCTTAATGTAAATGGTAGTAACCAGTTTGATAAATTCATTAGGGAAGGAGAAGTGCTTCAAGGTTTTAAAGAGGAATTTTAAGTTTACCCGATCAAAAGCTTTTTGGGCATCGACAGATAGTGCATATTTGGGGGATTTATCGAATTTTGTTAAATAGGTTATGGCTTCAATAGTTAGAGTGTTATCCCAAACATGTCTACTGTTCATGAAACCCAATTGGTCATGGAATATAATATGTGGTAAAACGTTTTTTTAGTCTATTTGCTAAGATAGATGATAGAATCTTTATGTCAATGTTAGTTAGGGCAATTGGACGGTAGTCATGTGTGCCGAGATTATTGTCATTTGATTTTGGTATAAAAATGGTCTTGGAGTGGAGATAGAGATCGGATATACTAAACTGAATAATGTGATTATAAACTTTAAGTAGTATGGAAGCAAGATTTTGCTTAAAGGGCTTGTAGAATTCTGACACATAACCATCTGGTCCTGGAGCTTTGCCTGGTTTCAGCTTGTTTATGGCCAAGGATATTTCATTCCTGGTTATAGGTGCTTTAAGTAAATTAATGCGAGTATGACCCATCCATCCTTGAAAACCCACATTAGGACTGCTCTTCGATGGCAGGGAAGTTCTGAAGTACTTAACCACTTAAACTTGCCTTTTTAGTCAGCTCAGCTAAAGCTGGCTAACAGTTTGGTGCTTAGAAGCTGCCATGAAGCTTTGGAAGCTGACCAGCTACTATAGCCTTAGCAGAATACAACCCATATAAACATATATTGCAGCAGTTATCCTTTTCTAGAAAACCTACTGAACCCTACTGAAATTTTGATAATTTGAAAAATATAATTAAAATTCAGATTATTAGTTTGTATGTTTCTCCTGGGAGCTTTTCTCCACAGTCTTCCAGAGAAAAGGTGTATTTTTGGCCCAGCCAGACCACCCCAGTAATGTTGTCCATTTAAAGTAAAAATATAACTACGGAATTAAACTACAGTTTCCCTTCCAGATATAAAATAAAATCATCCATTGTTTAAAAAAATAAATTAATCAATTCTAGTAGGTGCATGAAGTATTAATCTTTAAAATTACTAAATTCACTTAAATACTCCCTGACAAAAAATCCACACATTGCTAAGGGACATAGTGAATAATAATAATAATAATAATAATAATAATAATAATAATAAACATCAACAGAAAACACATTTCACAGCCTTCAATATAAATAGTTTAAGGAAATCTAAAAAATCTCACAAATCCTTAACAAAAGGAAGATATGAACCTTATGATAAAACGTCTGTTTAAAACTACTGCTTGGGAATCTAAAGGAAGGTTCTAAGTCATGCTTACTGATCTTTGGAACACCAGACAAAAATTCAACTTTGGGGTTAACTGCACAGAAATACTTAATACAACTTGACCTCTACACTCTTTGTAACAAAACTAGCAAAGCATTGTCACTCTGGTTAATATGAAACAAACCAAATGAAGTGCAACTATCATCTTGATTAAGCAAAATTTGCAGGTTGTAATTTCTGTCATATTAGCTATCTTTTTAGTAGGTTTATTATGTAACAATTCCATAAAATCTAATTCAAAAAGTTTGTGAAAAGGTCTGAATTGCAAAATGAGTTATCTTGCTTTGAGAAGTTCACTCCCTGCAGGATGTAATTCAAATGCTGTTCATTAAAGGTTTTGTTGCTTAAACCGAAAACAGCAGAGTGTAGAAATGAAAATACTGATCTCAACTTTTCCTCTCTCTCACCCTCCCAATCTCCCATCTCTGTTTTCAAAGCTTGTACTTACTGCTTTGTGTAGTTTGGGTTTACAATGGCAGCACTTTGTACATTTATATCCAAATTCCTGTTTGTTATACATGCTTATCTCCTTGGAAACTACATCATAAAAAAACAGGAGTGATGTCACTGTCGACTATAGAGGTTTGACAGGTTTATTTTTTCAGAGGCAAAGGTCAAGCCTAACACATTCCATACAATTCTCATCTCATCCCTTTTTAACTTAATCTCTCTTTTTCTTAATCACCATCGTCACATCTGTCCAATTTGAGACAAAGCAAGCTCAGGAGCGACAGGAGGGGAACCCATTATGTCTCTAAACATCAGTGTCCAAATCAGCACCCCCCACATGCTTTTATATTACTGAGAGTTACCTTCTCCGACAGTTTGATGATTTTAAGACCAGTATCATTGTAAACATCAACTAGTTCATTATAAATGGGGGTCTTTATTAGTTATACCAATTAGAAACCCTTGGTCCAATTAAGACTTGTGCACTCCTTGGTCAAGATAAAAGCTATATACCAAGAGCTTGCACCCAGTTTTATGTCTTTAAGTAGATTTTTTTTAAATGGATCCCTCCCTAGAGTTAAAGCTGTCATTATCAAACCAGCTAGTTCTAACTACAAAATGAACATACTATCTAAGCCTGAAATCATCATTCATAGTTGTTTAAGACAACTAAATAATGTAATATGTGTTAACACATAAATAAAATGGATTTCTCAAATGCAGTATATAGCAAGTATACTGCCAAATGCATTCAATGCTAAATTTAGGAGACCTGCATATACACAACTGCAATGACCCTGTGGACTAGACATGAAGTATCATACCTCCTATTACTTTAGAATGGAAAACTGATGGGAAAGAGACCATTAGCTCTGTGGATCCAGACAATACAGCAAGCAGCTGCCTTCACAATATCAAGAAAACATAACCAGGTCATTACACAACCATTGCCTAGTAAAACAAAAAATGCTCCCAATCTCAGTCACAAGTTATTACTGTGTCAACACTCACAAAAAGGGAAGGGGAAAAAAAACCTAACTAAAAAAATACACAGCAATCAGCTTCATCGAACTGGTGCAAATGGTCATAACAGAGCTCATCTTAAAAAGATAGAGGTGATATATCAATGGACATGAAACATTATGGGCTTGTACCACGTAGGGTCATAGGAGGTTACTAGGCTGTTAAGTTAGTAGTTAACACCTACTAAATTTGATGTCATTCTCTGGAAAAAAAAGTTACAGATGCACCTGAAAACCTTTCTGGACATACATGTCTCATATCTGGACCTTGCTAAGGCTCTCCATAAAGAGTTTTGTAGATAAGCAAATCTAGATTCAAGTAGTTGCTACATAATCAAGTAGTTAAATGATTGGATAAATAGAAAAAAAAAACAGAACAGATTCAAGTAGTTGCTACATAATCAAGTAGTTAAATGATTGGATAAATAGAAAAAAAAAACAGAACAGAGTGGGAGGTTTATGAACAGCTACAGAAATAACCAGGAACATAACAGCTAAAGATTGTGTTCACCACTTCCTATTCGGTCCTTTCTTCTCAGGCACAAAAGTAAAGCTAGCTTACTTTGCTATGTAATTTCTTAACAGCTACAGAACACATAATTCACTTCAAGGAATGATGCAAAGGGTCTGGAAGACGGGGTACATAAAATATAACAAAGTTCCTAAAGTCACCCTTTCTTGTATTCAGCATCTAGATCCTAAAGTCACCCTTTCTTGCATTCAGCATCTAGATCAACCAAGGAACACAATACTATTTAATGCTCTGCTAAAATTTCCCAAGCCGTCCCTAGCTTGCTAATTTACATTTAAACAAAGATACAGTATCTAGAGATCAAAATTGAAACAACCGATTCCAAAACCTTGACAAGTGCATGACACAAATAAAATCACTCAAACATATTATTAATCTTAGCAATAAACTTTGTATTAGGATGTTGAATGGTCTTTCACCTGCCTAATGAACACACTCTTAAACAATAACAAACGTGTCAATGGTAAATAAAAAAAATGCTATATTCTTTCATTACAACATCAGCAGTCACAGTGCCCACAATAAGCAATGAAATTAAAAGATCTAGGAATAACAACGGACGTTTCGACCAATATTTTACAAATAAGAACACTGGACTTAGCATCTCCGATTTTCTGGAACAAGTAGATGTATCCCTTTAAATATCATCATTAATCCACATTACTCCGTCTTAAAACTAACCACTTAGCAGAAGTAGGAAAAGGTACAAAGATTCCTCAACTAGAAAAAAAAATGGATGGGAAACACGAAAAGCCATGGAGTATTTCTGAGTAAGCATTCATTATTCTCCAAATCCTATAGATGTGCTGGCACAAAACTTTGTTTAACATAAAAAATATTTGATTCAGTGTTTTTGAAAGCAGATGCCTAGAATGTAAGATTGAGAAGAACACTAAAAAATGAACACAAACAATATACCTAGCTAGCAACTTCCTTGTTAAGAGTGTTCAAAAAAATCCTGCTTTGCATCAGTGTGCGTCAAGACAGGACAACTGTATGACAAATCACATTCTATTCTGATTATGTTTTACTCTTTAAAGACCTATACTTTTATATTTTCGCTAAATAAGCAGTTTTGATTTGAGACAGAGACGCTGATTATTTCCAACTTTGGGTTTATGAACGTTATTCTTCCTTTAAATCATATTCTACATTTAAGAAAAAGCTTTTTTTTTTCCAAATGCATGTTTGCCTTACTGAAAGAAAAAAAATCCAGTGATCAATTCTCATTTAAAAAAGGAAGCTCAACATTGGTTGCATAGTTCAGAAGAGTAGGGTTTACCTATATGTTCAAAGAATAAAGTTTCGCATCCAACCACTGATTTCAGATGGTCACAAGGCTTTTTTCAGTTATGTTAGGAACCTGGGATGCAACTCCCAAACTTGTTCCGAGTTGATTCTAAACGACAAAAAGTACACTGAACCCACAGACATCGCCAATATCCTGGCAGACAGGTTCAGTGCAAACGTCTCCACCCCCCCCCCCCAAAAAGAGCAAGTATCTATCCCGGCAGAGTGCAGCCTCCCAAACATCTCTGATGCTCAGGTGAAGGCCGCCCTCTCCAAAGCAAAAAAAACTGCTTCCATGGGACCAGATGGCGTCCCGGGTTGCATCCTATATGAACTCCAAGAACTAATCCCAAGTAAAACTGCTGTACAATCTCAGCCTCACTACAGGATATGTGCCCAAAGAATGGAGTACAGCAACAGTGGTCCCACTCCACAAAGGTGGCGCCTCTGCGGACCCTGGAAACTATCGCCCCATAAGCCTGACTAGCCTAGTATGCAAGGCTATGGAGAGGATCATCATGGAACTCATAAACAAAGACATTAGGATCTAGTGTCTGTAGGTCCCCACCCAATTTGGCTTTGTCAAGGACAGATCCTGCCTTTTGAACCTGGTCGACTTCTTCGAAACAGTCCACACAGCCTATCTGGACCTCGCAAAGGCATTTGACACAATACCTCACTCGGGCATCATAGATAAGCTATCCAGCCTAAATATAAACCGCTATGTCACAAGATGGGTCGCAAACTGGCTCAAAGACAGAACCCACAGAGTCAGAGTTGATGGAGCCATGTCAGACTCGAAACCGGTCACAATTGGCGTCCCACAAGGTTCTGTCCTGGGACCTCTCTTGTTCAGTATTTACTTTTCTGAGGTAAAGGTCAACGTGGGAGGACTATGGCTCACCAAGTTCGCAGATGAATGCAAACTGGGCGCCATAATCAACTCTCCAGCTGACACAAACATCCTTCAAAAAGGTCTCGCAGAGACGGATAATTGGTGCCAGAGCCATGGTCTAAAGCTAAATGCCAAAAAGTGTACAGTCATATCCTTTGGCAAAAACAATGTGCCCACAAATTACCACATAGGTGGTATCCCATTAAGTACAGAGAAAGTAATTAGGGATCTGGGGACCCAAGCTGATAGCAATCTCTCCTTTGACAACCACATTGCCAAAGTGGTTAGAAAGACCTTCTACATAGCCCACCTCATCATGAAAGGATTCACATGTAGATCAAGAGAGGTAATCGTGCCCCTTTATTCATCCCTCATCAGGCCCATCATAGAATACAATGCCCCCTTTGGGATGTACCTTACCAGACACCTGCAGCAATTAGAAAGACCCCACAAGTACCTCACCAGGAAGATCAAGGGACTCAAACAGATGCCATATGCTGCTCGGTTAAAAAAACTCCAGCTCTACTCAGTTGGATACCGCCTACTTCGAGGTGATCTATGCCCGACATATAAAGCTATGTCCAACCCAGAATTAATGGACATGCTCCACCTCAGTAAATCTAAATCCCTTAGAGCCACACGCTCGAGGGACTTGAACCTCAGCACAGGAATAAATAGAACATGCTGGAGGGACAGATTCATAACCCAGAGGCTCCCTTCGCTCTGGAATATAATTCCAATTCATGTTAGGCAGAGCACCTCACTGACTCTCTTCAAGAAGAATCTTGACGAGTGGATGGGGGATCGTAGGTTTGTCCCGGGGATTACTTCCGTGTCACTATTAGACAGAGGCACAGTAAACTAAACTTTAAAAAGGACACAGTATACTCAAATCAAGGGGTGGCGTAAGGCAAACACAATCGGGCTAGGCTTATAAATGCCCCAGGGCAGATAGCCTAGTATGAACCTATGAACAACAGGAAACAAGACTCCAACACCTCATAGCCAAACAGGGACAAAGTCTTCCATATTCCATAGTTTACCCCCCAGAAAAGGCTGAGAGTTGAAGCCTGACTTCATAGTAGACTAGCACCCTTCAGAACATACCCAATTCAAAATAATCACATTCAAAATGAGTTTGTTTTCCTACCAAAACTTCAGTTCACATTTAACACCAAGCTTCGACACCAGAGAAGCTTCTTCTCTTCTGGCTGTTCCTGTTACGGGTTGCCACAGCGGATCATAGAAGCTAAAACCTATATATTATGCGAATTCATATCAGTGTGTGAAATACAACTTAAAACAAATTGTGGACTTCATTTCAACCTTACACACAGAAATAAGTAGGTATATACTTGTGACACCCCACCACTGGACCAGTAATCAAGGAGCCCGGTCCTCACCAGTGAGGGACGTACACTTAGAGGATGGCAGGTACACACAGTATTTCCAGCTGCAGCTCTGTGCATCAAGTGTAGTTTCTCTTAAGAGTAACCAGAAACTACACTCAGCCTGGGGGTGGTTTCTCCCTCTTTCTCCATATCCCCAATAAGACTCCCCACTGGCACAGCTACAGAGTTGAGATCTCAGCCAAGTGACCAAGCCAAGACCTCCAGCACCCTCTCTGTCCAACCAGTGCTTCTTGTCCCTGCCCAAGTAGCTGACACACACATTCTGAGGTGAGGTTTGATTTACACACACACACACACACACACACACACACACACACACACACACACACACACACACACACACACACCTGGCAACGACTGGCACAGGTTTACTAGCTATGCCCCCTTCTGCCCTGACTATAAGGTGGTTCCCACTGCCACCAGTCAACTCTTATCAGCTACTTTAAGGCCCTTAACAAAGGGTGCCCAATCTTATGGTGTATTAATACAAATGGCAGTTTGACCAACAGCAAGGCTATTAGGAGTGTCACACAGTGTCATCAAATAAATATGTAAATATTCTCAAAACTTAAATGTCTCACAAAGATCACCCACAATGAAAGGTTTAAATATAATCATAAATAATGAAAAAAAAATAATAATAATACTCAGCATATATTCACAGTGACAAGAGTTCAAAACTACAGGAAATATTTAAAACAATATTGCAGGACAGTTTCAAACAAAGAAAGAAAAAACATCTAAACTATGCTTCACTATATTCCTGACTGAATCTGAAAATTACTACACCCTGGTTAACTTAAGAGCAAGGCAGATGTGGTGAATGGATCTTCTAGCTGTTCTTGTCAGGTCCAATACAGGATACAGAACACTGTCTTACTGGGATAGTTTGCAGAATTACATCATTTCTTGTCATCTGGCCTCTAGTCCCCAGGCTCAAAACCACAAATGGCAGCTGGTAGCATTTAGCATCTATCTGTAAAAATACATAGACAAGGGCTTTTCCTCATATCGTTGGCAGATTTGGGAAGTCGTAAAACATTTCCAAGACAATACAGAAAGATCTCTAGTACAGACATTCTGTCTCCAGCTGCCATGAAGTCATTTAATTACAGCTATTTTTTTTTTCTGAAGCTTGCTAGACTGAAGTTAATCTCCTGTCCCCCAGTTTTTACTGATAACATATATACATTTAAACCGTTACAATAGTGCAGGTACATTTCTGTTCTATTCCAGTAGGGCATGCTGTAGTTACATTTTAAGCACAAGCACTTTATAACACTTTTTCAACACACGTCTGTACATACCTAGTTTGACATATACATGACACACAGTACTCATACATTTGTAACAAAAGCATCTTGTATGAATCATGTTGATATTCACAAATTACATAATTATTTATAAAATTTCAGATAGCCGGGCTGGCAGTACCTCCTTTTGTCACAGTACTTGCCACAGTTTTCTGTTTAAAGTCATTTTTTAATATTTTCATTTTAAATAAAATGTCTAAATATCTTAAAAGTCAAAAGGCAATCAAAAGAAATGTGCTATAAACGCTTATGTCAAATATGTCTATATGCACAACTTTTGAGAACATTTACTGCTAATAAAATTTGTTTAGAAAAAAGTAACTTTTAGCTAAACAGTAAAGGCAAAATAATTACACTGCTTTGTTTTAGAGTTGGAGTTAAAATGCTACCATCCATCCACAACCCCTATTCCCAGTTTTGCACATAGTGTTGGGGTGTCACTTCAACAGTGCAAACAAAAACCAAGGTTTACACTGCCGAGTGGCTAGCCCTGCCACAGCAGTTCTTCCACTCCACATTCGTATGCATACTCACACCTATAGCCATATTAAGTGTGTCCAATTCACCCACTGCATATCTTTGGAATGTGGGAGGAAACTAGTGTACCCGGAGTAAACCCATGCAAACACAGGAAGGACATGCAGACTTTGCAGAGAAGGCATCCCAGCAGAGAATTGAACCAGTGAACCTCTTGCTGTGAAGTTACAGCTGTGCCACTTTTGAGTTCTGTAGGAAAATAGGGAAGATATTATATGAATTTCCACTTCTTTTTTTATTTTATTTATTTATTTAAACATTTGTTAACCGGGAAAATCCGACTTGGAACGAAGCCAATTTTCAGTGGAGGCCCGGGGAGAAAGGCTCTAGATGCATGTCTTTGTAACGTGGGAGGAAACCGGAGCACCCGGAAGAAACCCACACAAACGCGGGGAGGACATGCAGACTCCACAAAGAAGGCAACCCAGCCGAGAATCGAACCGGAGAACCTCTTGCTGTGAGGCTAAAACTCTACTGTTGCACCACTGCAGCATCCAAAAAAATCTTCCACTAAGATAGGTACAATTGACCAAGTATGGTGCACGTAACAATTAGACATACAATGGTAGATCACAGTAATTCAACCAAGTATGGTGCACTTAACAATTAGACATACAATGGTAGATCACAGTAATTCAAAAACAAGCACACTGATTGGACAGCTCAACCAACCTGTCCACTGTAAATCAAGCATACAACAAAAGAAAAGTCCACCCTCTGAAGTACCATTGAGTAGCCACTTTCTACTGGCATATGCTGGGGGCCACAGCAAAGTAAATGAAAAATCAGGTATGTTCTGCAAACTAACGAAACAGAAACATACCCAATTTTCATTGTATTTTTTTTACTTTCCCTCAGCAACAGAGATTCTCTTTTCTCCATCACTTCTCCTGCACAGCACTGACGTACTGTGTAAGCAAAGCATGGGAATGCAATTCTCATACCATTGCACATTATACCAACATAAGAAGACAACAAAGAAGACTGAAGTGCCATTAAACAAAGGCATTAGTCCCTCAAATAATCTCATTATTTAATAGCAGTAACCCACTTCTGTGTGTGGGTTATTAGGAGTTATATAATGGCTGCCACTGATTAACCAACAAGGCTTTTGCCCTTGTGAACAAACCACACCAACTGTGAGTAAATCCTCATATACCCACATACAATCATGGATTACTACTAAAACATAGCAAAAGACAGATATTCACAAATGATCTGTAACAGACTATATTACATACGAATATATAACCATTTTGTAAAGGTTTCCTTGCTTTTGTGGACATAAAGTTGGTCTTACAAAAATCAAGACAAAGCTGTAGAATTCTGAAATAGATACAACTGCCATGGACTAGTTACAAAGGAAATTTACAGTTATCATAAATGTATATCAACAGTGCAGTATAATGCAGATTATGTTTAAACATATGAGGGCTTGCACTGTGGCATAACCAGGCAACTCAATTAATTATGGTAAACAAACTAAGAAAGAAATAAGGTTGAAGGCCATGTACAGTTGTTTTCATTTATAAAACTTAGTAATATCATGACCGATGCACTGTTTAATTACTGCAAACTTTAAAGTGTGGTGGCAAAATGTACAAATTACATAGCCTAATGCAAGGCATTTCGGGAAGTACCACCACCAAGCACGTAGGGAAAAACAAGCTGAGAAACCCTCTCATTTGCACTCTGATGTTTTCAGAACTCAGTGTGAACATGCACGAGAAGGAAGTGCAATAGAACATCATGAATGTTGTTTAAAAATACAAATTGCAAAACAGATCAGAAGCTTTAGAATGCAGAGAAAACTTCTAAAATTAATGGTAGTAGTAACAACTGAATATTTTGGATTTAAAACTACTTGGTGTAAACAGGCATGCAACAAGCAATCCTCAAAACGTATTCTTAGAGATTAATACTTTAGTGTCTCAACTTAATAGCGTACTTTGACTATATCACTCATGAAGAAATACTTATTGCACATGTGCAAGTTACATCCTTTTTCAGATCACAGTGTAATATTTAATAGCTCAGGCAAGTTGTTCTAAGCAAGTCCTGACTAAGAAAGCTTACAATTGCGAACATACAATACAAACAAATGGACCATTTAAAGGAAGGTAAATCCTGAACTTTTACAAACATAATCTGTACTTCCAACAGTTAATTACATTTTTCACCCCTTCCCAACAGGTACCTATGACAACATTGCTTTATCCAACCTAGCCTTTTGTGATAGTTTTGCCTTCCTGTTTATGGCTGACATGCTTTTCTCAGTTGACATTTCTTTTGAGAATACTGCTGCAACTGCTAACACAAATTTGTTTTAGATTACCTCCTTAGGTTATTGCATTGCCACCCTATTCATGGTGGGTGTATTTAACTTCAAATTATGTTTTTTTGTGGGTATTACTGCAACTGTCAATATTATTTCTGTTGAGGGGAGATCTATCCCTGGCATACAAAATATCCACTCTAACAGAACTCCTGCATAATCCACAAAACAAACAGCACCAGAATTACCCATTCTAAATACTTAAATCGTGCCCGAGACATAAATGGAACCTGATGGACAGACATGTATGTATCCTACAGACTACTCTTTCTTTGGAGCAGGCTTTCTATCCTCGTGAAGCAGAGTTCCTCCCAAACCCAATTAAAGTGCAACTTGGACAACTGGATGGGGAACAGGAAATTCATCCTAGGTTTGGCACCCATGTCTCTAATGGTTCATCTCTCAGGCCCCTACTTGTAAATATATATATATATATATATATATATATATATATATATAAAGACACCAATGGTTGCTATTCAAGTACACGCCTATGAACTAGAATAAAACAATACTGGATTCTTATGCTGACCCAAAGGAACATACACTATCTGCAAAAAATAAATTACCTGTAACCATTTTAAAATTATATACAATGGTCTGATCAAGCAGAATTAAATTTTGTCCAGCAATACTTCATAATTACTACTATATCACAGATGAGTATACAATCCAAACAAAAACTGAAGTAATAAATCTAAGCATTAAAATACTAATGTATCAACAGCAATATACTTACAGACTGAATAAAAAGTTTCAGATCTCTTTAGGTTCATTTACACATCAGATGAAAAAATGTTCTCTTCACTTATCAAATCAAGGCTACACAGTTTAATTTTTCCCAAACACTACCAATATCAGCAAAAGTTATAATAAAACCAAGCTACTCAGGCCACTGATAAGCTTTAAATGGAACCAGACTTTAATACCCTAGATTAGTGCATACAAAGTGCAGTGTTATTATTGGATTTTTATTAAAAAAAAAAAAAACCTGAGAACAAAGAAATTAAAGAAGACATTTAATGGGCAGCTAAAAAAGCTTAAATTAGAGGCCTACTCAAAGGCTCAAGAGCAAGTACTAGGTTAGCTGCGCTTGTAGGCCATTTTAAGCATAGCCAATTTTCCTTGATGAAAATCAAACCTTGTGCCTCTTGTCTGCGAGATAAGCATTGTAAACAAACAGGTCTGGAATCAGCATAAATGTACAAGTAAAGTTTCATATTATAAAAAATAAAATGCAAAATGTAAACAATATTAAAAGAAAAAATAAATTAACTTGAAAATAGTTTAACACTGCATAAAGACAAGGTAAAAAGAACAAAAAAGCTACACAAGGAGCTGAAATGTATACAACATAAAGTTGTTATGCTGAACAAGAATGTTGGCATATCATTCTGAATGAGCACAAATATAAACTAAACTGTTCACTAGAATAATAAAATTACAAAATCTATTAAGTATATCAGAAGTAACCAAAGGGACAATAAGATCTAAGAAATACTGCAAGCATTTACAGATGTGTTTTGCAATCAATACAATGATTATTCCAATATAAAAATGAGAATCAATTTCTTAAAAAAAATAACATTTCAATGGTAGAATTAAAACTATTTAAACACCACAATTTAATGCCCAAGAAATTAAAACCATAACAAAACTGTAAATAATAACTCTCCTAGGCCAGATGACTTTGCATCTGAATTCTGCAAAACATTCTCAAAACATAAACATTAAGGTGTGTTGGGGAAGAAAGAGGTAATTGAGAATACATTTTCTGGGATTGCAATGAATAGGCAGACTTTAAAGATCCCTTGCAAACTGCTCTTTCAGAGATACTCGCTGAGCAAATTAGTGCAACTAAGGAAATTATTTTTTGAGCTAGGATACAGAATTGGAATTGCCAAGACACAGTAAGGCCTTGCAGCGTCTAATTATGGTGGCTGTCAAAAAAAACAATTACTAGAAAATGGAAATCAAAAGTCCAAAACCAAATGTACTAGAAACAGTGAACACAATAACAGAGATAAAACAACCAAACTGCGATTGTTAGAAAAAAGTAGCACAAATTACACAGAAAAAAATGGGAACAATAGATGCAGATGAGGAACGAAGTTTAAATGAAGTTAGGATTTGAATGAGCTAAACAATGTTCGATGGACAACGACTGGATAGATTATAAGTGATGTATGATGTTTGCAACTGAAATTACGTCAATATGGTTTGTGATGTATAGTGTTTACAACTAAAATAATGTCAATATGATGGTTTTCATTTATAAAAGTATGACTGACTACGTCATACATTAATTTAATAAAGATGTTTCTTGTTTAAAAAAAATCATAAAAATTTAAAATCCTACATGAAGCTGTAAGTGAAATACATGACCTTTACAAAGACTTAAAACTATTTTGACTTAAAATTTGGAATGTGTTATGTCTGCATTTGTTCAATTCAGACGTAAAAAAATGTATGCTGCTATAATGGCAACTCTGCAGAAAAATCATTCCTAAAACAGTATCCCCATTTCAATTTGGATACATTTAAAACAAATTACCAAACTATTACTATTGAACCTTCAAGACTACAAAAATGTCTAAATATAGTGGCATGTCCAAGTCTAACTTTCTATTTTCAGTCGTGACTAAATTTGGGTTTCTGGAATTATTTTTTAAACGCCATCAAAATTCTATATACAAAGTCAGCTATTCACACATCAGCATGTAGATGCCAATCAAATACAATACTTGACTTACACCATTTCTAAAAGTAATATCCCCATATCAATTTACACGCTGACCTTATAAATTTGTTAATTTACTGTGTGGATGGGAGGAGAAATGGCGTAGGAGTTATCCTGAAGGAACAGTATGCTACGAGTGTTTTGAAGGCGAAAAAGAGTGTCGGACAGAGTGATATTTATGAAGCTGGAAATTGATGGTGTAATGATGAATATTGTTAGTGCATATGCTCCACAAGTTGGGTGTGCGATGGATGAGAAAGAAAAATTTTGGAGTGAGTTGGATTAAGTGGTGATGACTGTACCAAAGGGTGAGAGAGTGGTAGTTGGAGCAGATTTCAATGAGCACGTTGGTGAAGGGAACAGAGGGGATGAGGAATTGATGGGTAGGTATGGTGTTAAGCAAAGGAATGCAGAAGGTCAGATGATAGTGGATTTTGCGCAGGATGGACATGGCTGTGGTGAATACGTATTTTAACAAGAGGGAGGAGCATAGGGTGACATACAAGAGTGGAGGAAGATGCACACAGATGGATTATATCTTATGTAGGAGGGTCAGTTTGAAGGAGATTGGAGACTGTAAAGTGGTGACAGGGGAAAGTGTAGTTAGGCAGCATAGGATGGTGGTTTGTAGGATGATGTTGGTGATCAAGAAGAGGAGGAGTGTGAGGGCAGCACCAAGGATCAAATGGTGGAAACTGAAAAAGGGTAATTGCGAGGTGGAGTTCAGGGAAGAGTTAAGACAGGCACTGGGTGGCAGTGAAGAGTTACCAAATAGCTGGGTAACTATAGCAGAGCTAGTAAGGGAGATGGCTAGAAAGGTGCTTGGTATGACATCTGGAGAGAGGAAGGACAAGGAGACATGGTGGTGGAATGAGGAAGTACAGGAGAGTATACAGAGAAAGAGGTTGGCAAACAAGAAGTGGGATTGTCAGAGAGATGAAGAAAATAGACAGGAGTATAAGGAGATGAGGTGCATGGCAAAGAGAGAGGTGGCGAAGGATAAGGCATATGAAGAGTTGTATGAAAGGTTGGACACTAAGGAGGAAGAAAAGGACCTGTACCGATTGGCTAGACAGAGGGACCGAGCTAGGAAAGATGTGCAGTAGGTAAGGGTGATAAAGGATAATGAGGGAAGCATACTCACAAGCGAGGAGAGTGTGTTGAGCAGATGGAAAGAGTACTTTGAGGGGTTGATGAATGAAGATAATGAGAGGGAGAGAATGTTGGATGATGTGGGGATAGTGAATCATGAAATGCAATGGATTAGCAAGGAGGAAGTAAGCATAGCTATGAAGAGGATGAAGAATGGAAAGGCTGTTGGTCCAGATGACATACCTGTGGAAGTATGGAGGTGTTTAGGTGAAATGGCAGTGGAGTTTTTAACCAGATTGTTTAATGAAATCTTGGAAAGTGAGATGATGCCTGAGGAATGGAGAAAAAAAAAAAAAAGTGTTTTGGTACCGAATTTTAAGAATAAGGGTGATGTGCAGAGCTGTAGTAACTAAAGACAGATTAAATTGATCAGTCACAGCATGAAGTTATGGGAAAGAGTAGTGGAGGCTAGGTTAAGAACGGACGTGATGATTAGTGATCAGCAGTATGGTTTCATGCCGGGAAAGAGCACTACAGATGCGATGTTTGCTTTGAGATTGTTGATGGAAAAGTACAGAGAAGGTCAGAAGGAGTTGCATTGTGTTTTTGTAGCCTTAGAGAAAGCATATGACAGGGTGCCTAGAGAGGAGCTGTGGTATCGTATGAGGAAGTCGGGAGTCTCGGAGAACTATGTAAGAGTGGTACAGGATATGTACGACGGTAGTGTGACAGCGGTGAGGTCTGCGGTGGGAGTGACAGATGCGTTTAAGGTGGAATTACATCAAGGATCAGCTCTGAGCCCTTTCTTATTTGCAATACTGATGGACAGGTTGACAGACGAGATTAGACAGGAGTCCCCGTGGACTATGATGTTTGCAGATGACATTGTGATCGGCAGTGAGAGTAGGGAACAGATGGAGGAGACCCTGGAGAGATGGAAATATGGTCTAGAGAGAAGAGGAATGAAGGTCAGCAGGACTTAGCCAGAACATGTGTGTGTGAATGAGAGGGAGGATAGAGGAATGGTAAGGATTCAAGGAGTAGAGGTGGCGAAGGTGGATGAGTTTAAATACTTGGGATCAATAGTTCAGAGTAATGCTGAGTGTGGAAAAGAGGTGAAGAAGAGAGTACAGGCAGGATGGAGTGGGTGGAGAAGAGTGTCAGGAGTGATTTGCGACAGACTAGTACCAGTACGAGTGAAAGGGAAGGACTACAAGAGGGTAGCGAAACTAGCTATGTTATATGGGTTGGAGACAGTGGCACTGACAAAAAGGCTGGAGTTAAAGGTGTTAAGATTTGCACTGGGTGTGACGAGGGTGGACAGGTAAGTATATTAGAGGTTCGGCCCAGGTTGGAAGGTTTGGAGACAAAGCCAGACAGGCAAGATTACGTTGGTTTGGACATGTGCTGAGGAGGGATGCTGAGTACATTGGGAAAAAGATGCTAAGGATGAAGCGACCAGGTAACAGGAAGGCCTAAGATAAGGTTTATGGATGTGGTGAGAGAGGACATGCAGGTGGTTGGGTGTGCGAGCAAGATGCAGAGGACAGGAAGAAATGAAAACAGATGATCCGCTGTAGCTACCCCTAATGGGAACAGCCGAAAGATGATGATGACTAACTATCACAGGCATATAAATTTAAGATGCCATTAACAGCTTTTAACAATGACGTTAATGTATACTTAACTTGTCCTTAAAATGGCTATACTAAATTCTAAAATAATTAGTATTCTGATAATTAAAATCAACTCTATTTTTCTCTAGAATATCAAATTACAAAGTTTATCACAATTTGTCCATTTTCCCCATTACGTAAGGACTATTTTATTATAAAAATCAAATTAATTACAATCCAGACTAAAATACCTAGGTATAATTTAGGAGACTGATGCATGGTGTCAAAGCCATGGTCTCATGCTACATACAAAAAAATGCGTAGTAATCCCCTTTGGAAAAAAGAGTAACCGCAAACTACAACATAGGAGGTAATCCCCTGAAATCTGAAGAAATAAGGGATCTAGGGACCCAAGTAGATAGTCAGCTTTCCTTTGATAACCATGTTGCCAAAGTGGTTAGAAAATCCTTCTATGTGACCCATCTGATCACGAAAGGGTTCGCATCAAGATCTAAGGATGTAATGGTGCCCCTTTACTCTTCCCTCATCAGACCCATTATTGGAGTACAATGCACCAATTGGAATGTACCTGGCTAGACATCTCCAGCAGCTGGAGAGACCACAAAGGTACCTAACCAAGAGGATTACTGGCCTCAAACAGTTGCCCTATGCAGCACGATTGAAAAAGCCAAGACTGTTCTCTGTTGCATACCGCTTTCTCAGAGACTATCTCTGTCTAACATACAGAGACATGTCCAACCCAGGATTGTTGAACATGCTCCATCTTAGCAAAACCAAATCTACTTGAGCTACATGCTCTAGGGATATAAACCTCAACACAACGACTAGAATATGCTGGAGGGATATATTCCCTTCTCAGAGACTTCCCTTACTATGGAACAGGGTCCCGATCTACATAAGACAGAGCCCCTCACTATCACTCTTCAAGAGGAACCTTGATGAGTGGATGGGTAACAGAAAGTTCACACCAACAGCACTACTAGATAGGGGCCAAGGGTACTAGCTGCTAGTACAAGGGTCTAGGGAACTACTAAAGGGGCGGTGAATACCGCACAACGTGGCTGGGCTAATTCGGGCAGATAACCCAGCCAGTACCAACCTATAACTTTTCATCAAACACAGCATTCAATTTAATAGTGGGAGATTTCATTTAATGTCCTGCTACATTGTAATTTTGGTGCAGCCATTGAGTAAGCCAATCACTTGCGACACAACTATTATCGTCTAATTTCCTGACTGTACTACATTGTAAATCACTTCTTGGAAATGCATGTTTATCGCTGCATGTACATTGTGTTCTGTTCATATACTGAGCAATTTCGTGATGCAGACATTTTAAAGAAAGTTTAAGGGTGTCTGCAAATGGGTCAGATTTGATCAGTGCTCTACACAGAAACAAAAATAAAGAAAATAAAATCAAATGGTTAAAGTAATAATGATATAAAATACTGGTCATCTGCAGAAGTAGATGGAAAATATTTAAGTTTTCTCCCTATCTAAAGTAGAAACTGCAAAATGTTTTTGGGAAAATATTAAATTTCAACGTTTTTGTCTTCCTGTCATCTTATACAATCAAAAAAATACTTAAAAAGCATAATGCACTGATCTAAAAATCAGTAGAAATATCTTACTCTAAAATTAACTGTTCCAAAAAAAGTGAGGAATTAGCTTACCAAACCTTCATACTCACTACTCAGTTAGACATATAGATTCTTAGAACTACTTTGTTATGAGGGGGTCGCAAACAGAGCCCTTCATGGATGCTTATTTGGTAAATAACTGAGTGCATAAAATGTAGCTTTCTTAAAAGGTTAACATGCATAATTTTATAAACCCAATCCAGTCCTTCTTGAATTTAAACAAACCAACCTAGATAATATTTATATTTTAGTTGAACCAAATTACCAAAATCCTAAACATTTATTAGCGAAGCATATAAAAATGAGATGATAATTCCCACTAACACCATTATTCCAAAACAAAGATGTTTGGGATTTTACATCCAATAAACTTCAAAACTGCAAATGAATTAAGGTTAGATATGGTATCACCAAGAGAATATCTTCCAGGGATCAACATAATTTGGAATACGCTGAAATCAAAATGTTATGGCACATCAAAACAGCCTAAATTAAGAGACAAACTAAATTTTCATTAATGGTAAAATAAATAAATAAATCATACAATCTTATACAGTATATAGTACTTTTTACTACTATTCAAAACTGTTAGCAAATAATTCCAATACAAGCAGATTTACATTAAGGCATAAAGCATTTCAGATTAATAAATTTCCTTTAAAATGTGTAGTGATTGTGCACTGATATTTAAAAAAAGGCAAAAACAATTAAGTGCCAGAGTGGTGCACAACCTGACCTTAAAAAATATTAAGCAACCCCTGCTAAGGTCAGATCTAGTGCCAGGCAGTAAAAATCTGCCAGTACTGTACAATAAATGACAGTAAAACAACAAAATGTTTTGTTTCTACTTGCTGTCCATAGTGTACCAAAGTTCCTCTAAAGAACTTGGGAAGTTACTGTAACAGGATTGTTGTCAGCATGTACTTTCTGAAGGATACAAACTCTGAAACTACAATGCATTTCATTATTTAGTAACTTCAGTCCTCAGTGGGTTGTCTGGAAATCACAGATTTTATGAGAAACGGACCAAAAATATCAGGCAATAATCTGGACGGCCTGCAAAAATCTAGACAGGAAGGTTGAAAGGTATGAAAGTAAGTGTAAACATAACAGCTTGTTCATAGGTTGGTACTAGGCTATCAGCCCTAGGGCCTATACAAGCCTAGCCATAACAATTCCCTCTATTTCTTCCCACACTATTTACTTCCCTGGACCCCCATCTAGCAGGGCAACTGACGTGATCCCCGGGGTGAATTTCCTTTCTCCCATCCAATCGTCAAGATTCCTTTTGAAGAGGACCAAAGAGGCACTCTGCTTGACATGTATGGGCAATCTATTCCAGAGTCTGGGGAGTCTCTGGGTCAGGAACCTATCCCTCCAGCATGTTTTGTTTATTGTGATGACAAGGTTTAGATCCCTAGAGCGTGTGGCTCGGAGGGATTGGGATTTCTTTAAGTGTAGCATGTCCAAAAGCTCTGGGTTTGATATGACGTTGTATGTTAAGCAAAGATTGCCTCTGAGTAGACGATATGCGACAGAGTATAGCTGGAGTTTTTTTTTAGTGAGGTATTTCTGCAGCCTTTCCAGTTGTTGCAGATGTCTTGAGAGGTACATACCAAACGGGGCGTTGTATTCTATAAATGGGTCTAATGAGGGATGAGTACAGTGGGACAATGACCTCCTTTTTTCTGGATGAAAAGCCCTTAGTGATGAGGTGTGCCACATAGAAGGATTTCCTGACTGTTGTGGCGATATGGTTATCGAAGGTGAGACCACTGTCCACCTGTGTCCTTAAGTCTCTTATCACACTTTCGGTGTTTAGTGTACTGCCACCTTATATGGTAATTCATGGATACATGTTTTTTCCCAAAGGGGATAACTATACATTTCTTGGCATTGAGCTTGAGCCCATGGTTCTGGCACCAAGCATCTGTTTCTGTAAGGCCCTTTTGTAGAGTATCCACATCATTTGGGGATTCAATAATGGATCCCAGTTTGCAGTCATCTGCGAACTTTGTTATCCAGAGTCCCTTAGTGTTGGCCTGTACTTCAGAGAAGTAGATGCCAAACAAGAGCGGTCCCAGGATTGAACCCTGAGATACTCCACTTGTCTGGAGCTGGATTTGGAGTCAGGTACTTTTACAGTGTGGGTTCTATCAATAAGCCAGTTAGCAACCCATTGGGTGATGTAGGGATTAATGCCCAGCTTAGTAAGTTTATCTATGATTCCAGAGTGGGGGATGGAGTCAAAGGCCTTAGCAAGGTCTAGATAGGCTGTGTGGACCACCTTACCCTTGTTCATGGCTCTGGAGACTGATTCGAAATCGTCAATCAGGTTCAGGAGACAAGATCGGCCCTTCACGAACCCAAACTGGGTGGGGTCCAGTGTTTGAAGGTTGCCAATGTCTTTGTTTATAAGTTCCATGATAATGTGCTCCATGGCCTTGCAGATGAGGCTTGTCAGACTGATGGGACGGTAGTTTCCGGGATCCAAGGTGGATCCCCCCTTGTTGATTGAGATAACTGTAGCTCTGCGCCACTCAGTGGGCACGAAACCTGAGGTGAGGCTATGATTAAACATGACACTTAGGTGAGGTGCCAGTTCATATTGTAGTTCATGTAGTACACAGCCCGGGATGTCATCTGGTCCCATGGATGCTGTATTCCTAGCTTTGGAGAGTGCGTTTATTTACCTGTGTGGCCATTATTACCGGAATTTGGCAATCTTCTGGTATTGAGATGGGCCATTTAGGGGGTGAGAGGGTGGGTGAAGTTGGCACTGAATCGATCTGCCAGGATATTGTCAATATCCTTGGGATCAGTATATTTAATAAAGGTCTTCCTCCCACACAAGTCCAAAAAGATAGAATCCACCAGCGAAGTTATATAGTCTATTTACTTTCACACCAAACAAGTAAAACAAGAAAAATCTGAGCGCTTTCGTCTCCCTTCGGAGACTTCTTCAGAGATAAATTAAAACCACAAAATACACATCAGTTTATATACTTTATCTAGTGGGCTGGTCAATTAGCACATTTCTTTCATTTCCTTCCAAAAGTGAAATACACACAGTTTTCATTGTGTGTAAAAATAGCTGTTTTCTATACGGAAAACTTTAAACTTTAAATACAGTTGTCAAATATCTGTCTACAAATTCAGTATAGATATGAAATGTATAAAATTATATTAAATATATTGAAATATGTTACAATATATTAAATGAATTCAATAAATCAGAAGTACAATTGATATACTTGTTGCATTGAATAGAAAATGAATGCAAAGAGGTCAACACAACAGTATATCCTATCAAAACCTTAAGACATTAAACAGTGGGAGAACACTGTTAACATACTAAAAAGGGAGCACTAATATCTTGATAGGTATAATATAATAATAATATTTATATAAATAAATAATACACCATAATGCCAACTCTACAAACCTTGTATGCATATATATATATATATATATATATATATATATATATATATATATATATATATATACTCACGAATGTATGTGCTACTATATGCATTTGTACTTCCAAAAATATCAATGCCAGGTGGATTAATACATCTATGCAGATCATCAATATGTATAAAATGTGTAAAAAGTATAAAAAGTATAAAATTATAAAATTAATATACATATGGAAATATATATATATATATATATATATATATATATATATATATATATACACACATAAATATGTACACGTATATATTGGTGCGCAGGCTGATCCCATGGCAACACCTTCCTTTTGGTGGTAGTATAATGCACTATATAGGCATTTGATGAATTGCAAGGAGGCTAATTTCAAATTCTGGGTATTAGAAGAGGTTGGACACCCTGAAAGAGGTGGGGACTGGGAAACAAAGTTAGAATACAAGGAAATGATGTTGGCAATTGCGTTTGGATGCATGTGGAGGGAAAGGATTAAATGACCACATATCTATTTCACCGGTTTTAAAAATGTTTGCTGCTGACCCTAAGAGGGCTGTAAAAAAGTTGAATAAAAGTTAGGAATCGAAACAATAATTAAATAATAATAAAATATATTTATTATTTCCAAAATAGAGATATAATAACATATTAACATATCAATATATAAAAGTACATTGTATAGATAGGTGGACATATTACAACATCATATTGGATATTCATATTAAATTAAATTATTAAATTAAAGTATTTATTATTAAGAACAGCATATGCGTGTGGGTGTATGTGTATGCATGGGGGTGTGTGTATATATGTATGTATATGTGTATGTGTATGTGGGTATATGGGTGTATGTATGTATGTGCATATATATATGTATGTATATGTGTGTGTATATATATATGCATGCGCATATGTATGTATTTACATGTATGCATATATATTTCCATATGTATATATTGTTTGTATATTAATTTTATACTTTTTACACATTTTATACATATTTATGATCTGCATAGATGTATTAATCCACCTGGTATTTAAAGTACAAATGCATATAGTAGCACATACATTCGTAAGTGAGTATACATATATATATATATATATATATATATATGCATACAAGGTTTGTAGAGTTGGCATTGTGGTGTATTATTTATTTATATAAATATTATTATTATTATACCTATCAAGATATTAGTGCTCCCTTTTTAGTATGTTAACAGTGTTCTCCCACTGTTTAATGTCTTAAGGTTTTGATAGGATATACTGTTGTGTTGACCTCTTTGCATTCATTTTTTCTTCAATGCAACAAGTATATCAATTGTACTTATGATTTATTGAATTCATTTAATATATTGTAACATATTTCAATATATTTAATATAATTTTATACATTTCATATCTATACTGAATTTGTAGACAGATATTTGACAACTGTATTTAAAGTTTAAAGTTTTCCGTATAGAAAACAGCTATTTTTACACACAATGAAAACAGTGTGCATTTCACTTTTAGAAGGAAATGAAAGAAATGTGCTAATTAATTAATTAAATTAAATTAATTAATTAATTAATTAATTAATCTATTGACCAGCCCACTACATAAAGTATATAAACTGATGTATTTTGTGGTTTTAATTTATCTCTGAAGAAGTCTCCGAAGGGAGACGAAAGCGCTCAGATATTTTCTTGTTTTACTTGTTTGGTGTGAAAAATCGACTATATAACTTCGCTGGTGGATTCTACCTTTTTGGACTTGTGTGGGAGGAAGACCTTTATTGTTCGTGGAACAGGTTTTTGCTACTTGGTGTGACATTTTTTTGTGCTCTGTGGTTATCAGTATATTTAATGCCATTCTGTTTTAGCTCAGAGCAGATCTGAGCATTGCCATTTATATTCTTGACATAGTTATAGAATGCCTTGTGGTTGTCTTTGGAATCTTTGGCAATTTTATTTTCGTAACTAGCTTTGGAGGATTTTATGAGGGATCTCAGTTTCTTACTAAGGCTGGTAAGGAAGTTTGCATCCTGGGATTTTCCTCTTTTCTGCAACAGTTTCTTCCTTTTGTTGTAAAGTTTGTTTATGGCAGGGGACCACCAGTTTGGCTTCTTTTTTTTTGGATGAGAGCATCTTGGTTCTATTTGGGATAGCATGATTTATGCATGAGTGGATGTGCTCGTACAGTGCCTTAGTGTAGGATTCAGCAGTTGAACTTTCAGCTCCCGTCTGCATGGGTGTTATGAAGTTTGTCACTTCTGACTTGAGTAGCATGAAGTTGGCAAGTTTTTTATGGAGGTTTCCTTACTGGGGGGGTGGGATGTGGATGTTAAGGGTGATTAGCTTATGGTCAGACCTGACTAACGAGGGGGTGACCATAGATGTGGAGCATCGATTTCCCAGGTTGGTAATGACCAGGTCTAGGATATTGGAGCCCCTGGTGGGACTATGGATTAGTTGATCCAGGACGTTGGAATTTATAAATTCCAAGAACCGTTGGGCAAAGGTGTTGGTACATGAGTAGTTTTCCCAGTTAATGGCAGGGTAGTTAAAATCACCCAGTATTAGGGTGTTTTGTTCTATTTTAATATTTTCCAGTATGTTTAGAAAGGTGCAGCGAGAATCTTGGGGTATGGGGGATCTGTAGCAAGCTACAATTTGGATTGCAGTCTTACCTAGTGTTAGTTGCACCTGGAGAATTTCAAACGCATTGTGTTGGGCAACTAGCCTGGTGGTGTGAATACTGACACTCCTCCACCTTTAGTGTTTCGGTCCTGCTTTGGCGGCCGAAAAGTGTGGTAAGAGTTGTAGCCTGGAGCCCTGAACCAGGTCTCAGTTATTGCACAGATATCGATGTTCTCCATTTGTAGGAGTGCCTCGAGAGAGTGCATTTTGTGGTTAAGACTTCTAGCATTGAGTAGCATTACCTTCAGATTTTGCATGCTTGTACCTGTTACGGTGGTGGTTTTGTCCTTTGAACTTTGCCTAAAAAAGGCACTATAGGGGTGGCAAGAGCCTTAGCCAGTAACCTGAATCCCAGGGGCAACAGGTGCAGACCATCTCTGGCAAAGCATCACGGTCTGTCAAGCATGTCGTCCCAGGCAGATACTGGATCCCCTTTGAATGACACCAGAAGCTTAGCCAATTGCTGAAGTCAATCATTTTGTCCTTATATTGTGGAATCATTCTGGGCGAAGGCAGTACGCTGCTCAGGGCTAGGGTCATACCTGCCTTGGCCACATGATCCGAGAGCTCTTCCATGTCTCTTTTCATGTAGTCCAGGGAGGTACATCTCAAGTCATTCACTCCAACATGGACAATGACAGAGTCATATTTGTACTTGTTGTGGAGTGACTTGAGTGCAGGCGTTATGTGGTGGATCCTGGCAACCGACACGCAGCTGACTGCAATTTTCTCCTTGTTCAACCTGGTGAGAGGGACATCAGTGTGCCGGACTACAGAGTCACCAAGTGTTAGGTACATTGTCTTGCCTTAGGGGCTGTTGCTGGGTGGCACGCAGGTGTTTTGAACTGTGTGACACTTTGGTTGTGATTGGTGTTTGTTTGTGTTTCAGCTTCAGAGGTCCTTGTTGCTTGGGCAGGTTACAGTTAAGGGCCTCTGCATATGTGGATTTAGTGTTGCTATATGTGGGTGTTGGTGGTGTGGGTTTAGAAGGGCTATGTGTTGCTTGAGGTGTAGTGTGGGTGTTAACCTTCTCCTCTTGACTGTCTAGCACAAACTTGGGTGGAGAGAGCTTTGCTTCCATTTTGGCTATGTAAGTGCATCTCTCACAGGTTGTAGTGTTGGGTGGTAGGAGGAGCGGGTTGTCTGTGTACATGAGGAAATTGCTGCATTGCCTCAGTATGCCCAGATTCACCAGGTGGACAGGAGAAATCACCGGAAGCTGACCCTTGGACATGCCTGGTTTGGTGCTTTTTTTTTTTTTTTTTTGTAAGGTACAGGAGCTGTTTTCCCTTACGTTAGCAAGGTACTTTGCAATTATAGGCCATTTAGTGCCTACTATTAATTTCTCCTTATTAACAAGGAGAGTTGAGTGCATGTATCAGTTTAAGGCTTCCTAGTGCTTTCCAGCAGGTATTAGAGAAAGTGCTAGTCAAAGGGATGCTTAAAGGTGTTACACAACTTCTCTTAACAGCACTCACCAAGTGTGCACTCACCAAGTGTTTTACTATTCTGATAGCTTTTCCCCTGTAACTAGTTGTACATGGAGCAGATAAAGCACCATGCACTACAAAGAATTATGATCATGTTACCTATCAAAATCTTAAATTGTGTACTATTGACATGGATGCCAAGAAATTCACTTAAACAATGAACCATGTCTCAAACATACAAAATCATAATCCCCTGTATTATACTCAATATTACATATTGCACATCATGCACAAATCAAAAAAAGTTACAGGTTTTCCAAATTCATCATCAAATTTCAGTGCTTGTAACTCAGATAAACTGGAAAACTGCAATTCTACACATTTCTAACAATAAAGTAACAGATCTTCAGCATATCAAAGGGCTTGGATGAAAAGCAGTCAGAATTCCAGGAAAAAACAGTCCAAATCCACCATTCGATAAATATTTTAATAACTCAGGACATGAAAGCTTTGTTCTGCTATTTATGCTGTTTGAGTAAAAGACTCTTCTTCAGTGTTTAATAAAATTGTCCTACGACAGCACAAGCATATACACAACAACACAGCGTACAAACGTAGTAACCACAGCAATTACATCCTTAAAGTGCCCCACATCTTATAAAAGTTCCCTTAAAACTGAGCCTCAATGAGGCTTCTATTCTGTCATGTCTATCTTTTAAAATATGTTTTATACTATAAACCTGACATATGGTCAGCTCTAAAAAAAAATGTTATCCATTTATATTCGGCCAACTCCGTTTTATCTATCAAGTCACCCCCATTTTTATTTTTTAAACACAACTTGCAAAATTCTAAACTGGAATTTATGCTCGGCACCTGCAGTTGCTATATGCTTAGCCAAAGCATTTGTAAGGACATTTTTACAAATGTGAGAACAGTGTGCACTTATTGTCTTAGTTTTTTGTTTTACTAATATAAAAACATTGGCAACATACACAGTTAGCAAAATAAATCACATTTTCTGTGTTACGTGTTCCAGCTCTAAATTCAAATAGTGCAGTTATAACATGGTTTAGTGCCAAATTTATTAACTTTTTTTGTAGCACATTATCTCTCTCCTTATATCATAAATGTTGTTTTAAATTCTTTCCTCTTTTAAAAACAAAATTTGGTGTCTCACCTACTAGATCAACCACGTCTTGACCAGATGCGAGCATAGTCCAGTTCTTTTTAATTATTTGCTTAACAAGACATGTGTGTTGATTATATTTCATCATAAAATTCAATTTATCCATAGTTCTATTTGGTTTGGCTCTCTCCACACCACAGCATTATCAGCCTTACCACTCAAATACGGTCTGGCTGTATCATTCCTTAACCCAGTAACTATTCCATTCATTTGTTGCACTATAACTTCATTATAACCCCTTTCCTTAAAAGAGTCTGCCATCTCACACACAGTGTGTGTGTTATACACCCAATTAGTCAAAAGCTATTTGAATTTATAGCTGCTGGAACATGTAACACAGAAAATGTGATTTATTTTGCTAACTGTGTATGTTGCCAATGTTTTTATATTAGTAAAACAAATAAAAAAACTAAGAGAATAAGTGCACATTGTTCTGAGATTTGTAAAAATGTCCTTACAAATGCTTTGGCTAAGCATATAGCAACTGCAGGTGCCGAGCATAAATTCCAATTTAGAATTTTGCAAGTTGTGTTTAAAAATAAAAATGGGGGTGACTTGATAAATAAAACGGAGCTGGTCGAATATAAAAATGGGTTATTATTTATTTATTTATTTATTTATTTAGAGCTGACCATATGCCAGGTTTTGAATATGAACAACAGTATAAATCCTATTTTAAAAAGATAGATATGACAGAATATAAGCCTCAATGAGGCTCAGTTTTAAGGGAACTTTTATAAGATGTGGGGCACTTTAAGGATGTAATTGCTGCTGTTACTAAGTTTGTACTTTGATTGGCTAATTTTGTTGTATATATGCTTTTGCCATGGTAGGACAATTTTATTAAACAATGAAGAGTCTTTTACTCGAAAGCTTTGTTCTGCTATTTATGCTGTTTATGTCCTGACCTATTAAACTACTTATCGAATGATGGATTTGTACTGTATTTTCCTGGAACACATTTCTAACAACATATAAATAAATAAGCTAAGGATACCATAATTTCCATGCTAATACAATTTTACATTACTAAAACCTAGATGGATTTGAAGTCTATGCCATGGGAAGGTTTCAGAAATGTAACCAATATTACAAACATGTAAAAATACTACTCAATTCAAAACACAATTTTTCAAACCTTAAAGAAAGTTGGGGAATATTTCTGTAGAAATGTTGCTCAAGAATGATGAGATTACCAACATGCAAAATAATGAAATCCGATTCCATAGTTTCTTATAATCTATTTTGTATTAGCTATGTAGTAAGTATTAATAAAGGTTTTTATATTGCATCAGTTGAGGCTCATATTGTAAATGTCACGATTTTGACTATGAAACAAATAGAAATCAAAACTACTTTTCAATTAACAAGATGACAGTTCAATATTCACACTATCAAATATTGCCGATATTCAATTTTCACACTAATATCACACACATTCTATACAGTTTATGCTTTTAACATTTTCATTTATTATTTTGATACTTTTCCATTATCGGGGCAACAGTTCTAACGCGCTAGCAAAAGCGCACGCCACGATCAGCTGTAAGTAGGATATGTAGGAAGGGGAAGAGAAGAGGTGGGGAAATAATATCGTTCATATTTACACTTCACAAAAATTGATGCAATTAAAATGGCTACCGTACAAGTTCCAGGAAATATCTTAAAAGGTTTTCTGCTGAAGTCTTCCGCTGTTATTAACAAGAGAACAGTGCGCAGCATTTTCTCCATTAAAATTTACATTTAATAATGCAGCTGTGTAGTAACTTAATAAAAAACAACAATACACAACCATAGTCTTGCACATAAACCGAAGAATAATTTTTAGTTTTAAAAACTCCATATTATTTTAAAGATTAATTCTGTCAACAAAAACAGTTAGGGAACTCGCAGTTTAACTACTTCAAGACACGACCAAAGCATCTGAAAAAGAGGGACATAGACAAAAACAAAACACTATACGTTCTTTGGGAAGAGCTAAGATCAGTTAGTGTGGAAACTTAAAAAATGCTAAGTTCTACTATTTCCCCACCTCTTCTCTTCCCCGACCTACATATCCTACTTAAAGTTGATCATGGCGTTCGCTTTTGCTAGCCCGTTAGAACTGTTGCCCCGATAACGGAAAAGTACCATTATTTTACTATACTAAGTTTGCACAAAGTTGCATACATTCTATATAACTGTGTTAATTTCTTTTGTTTTTATTTTACTATACTAGGTTTGTATAATTTGCAAAATTATCTTCAAAAATTTTTTTGAGAATAAAAGGCACATAAACCTGAAGCAGTATCAAAATATGGCAATGAATGTTTAGGTATTCATTATAATGCTAACAGCAGCAATATGCATTTACTTCCAATGGTAAAAAAAATCTTACAATGTGGGCGAAAAGCACTTGCTTGAAAACTGAGACAGATTCTTGGAACTATACCAAATTTTACCTGAAAATGTCTCTCTGATGTCTCCTGTGAACAAAGGCAAAAAGGTACTGCCACTCTGCACAGAAAGAAGAGCATTAAATTCATTTCCAAAATGGTGGCATCAACAGAACTTGTCCGTTTCCTAAATGCACAAGTTACATGTGGAAGAGTAGATACAGCTGTAATATATTAAACATAATGGTCAAGGTCTTTAGCTCAAACTACAGGGTTTGATTCTGACCTCTAGTTACTGGAGCTTACTACAGCTGCAGATATTGAAACTGTTTTTTTTTTTTTTTTTACCAAAAACAGTTCAGACAGATGTGAAACTTACTCCTAAATAGAAGAATAAGAGGTCCAAGAATACTAATCTTATAAAGTGGTATCTATACAACAATGTCTAGAAATGTAATGTTGCTCCTTGTCAATAGGCATCAATGAACAGCTATGGAGGACAGAAATATGGCATATTATCTTAGACATGTTCTGAATCCAAAACCACTTACAAGAACTTTGGTGACGATACAAAATGACAAACTTACAGTTAATGAAATACTTCCAGAATGAAGAATGAGCTGTTACTTATGTTGAAAAACTACTACTAGCAACGAGTACAATTCATCAAGCTGCAAACTTCCCCACTGTTGAAGGGGCAAATAACACAACATCTCCCCATGCAAAAACACACAGCCCACTGTGGCATTTTCGTTTGTATTATACTTTCTTGCAGACAGTGATTTTACACATTTACTGTATTTCAAAAACTCTAGGTATTCACTGTACTTGAAAGCAGTTTGCAATATCACACAACTTATTTAGCAGATTTTGTGGAGTTGGGCTTCTGTTTCGCGACACTCTTTCCGATTTAACAGGGTCCTGCAAGTCCAGACACAAAACATATTACAGTCCCTACCAGTCAGGGATGGCCTCCCAGCTTTGATGTAAAGTATGCAGTCATGTTATCACAGCAGACTGTGCTTATTAGTGGTCTCCATTTCAACTGAGAGCAACAATTAATGAGGTCACAATGACAGAAATTCCTCTATGGAAAAATTGATCTTAGGAGCCGCTGTCATGTGGCGAGCCCTACACAATCACCACATTTTTGCTTGTTTTATTTTTTGCATAACAATCCCAAATATCTGCAATTAAACAAACAATAAAGAAGAAGTTAAAAAACCAACAGGAGTTGCTGCACTCAGAACAAACTCAAAGTAGAACTTCAGTTTTGCATTCTAATCCCCTATCATTTGCTGAAGGTATACAAGATGAAGGTTAACAGCTTTAGGAATCCTAAAGGTCTAGTTGAGGAGAAGGGAAATCTGAACAAAGGTCAGAATTAGAATCAGAAGTACTAAAGCCAACTGATACAAAAAGTGACAAGGTTAGTGTGTGACTAAAGAAGCTGAAAAGTAAGGGGTAAGAAACAGTGATTCGACTAGTGCTGCTGTAAGCCACAGGAACTTGAACAGCAGTAGGAAAGCAGCTGAGGAAACTTGAGATGAAGTGCCAAGATGAGTAGTTGGGTGAACACTGTGGAACAGACAAAGAAATAAGAACATTACAGTTGAATCCAAGATGACCCAGCTGCAGATAAGGTCAAGGGAAAGGATATGGTGTTTTAGTTTCATGTGGAAGAAAGAATTTAGTAAAACTGATCTGAGTGAGACAGGAAGAAGGAAAGAGAAGCCAATGATGTCCAGCTAAAAGATGAATGTATTGGTCAGAGAAAACCTGCTACCCATGGGCACGACTGCTGAAGGAAGGAAAGAAAGTAGGAATGAATCAACAGACATCGTGATGATTAACTTGAAACCACAGTGCCATGAAATGGGTAGGGTTATTTACTTACCTAGTACAGATCCCTTTTCATATGCCTCATATTATACAGTGAACATAAAGTGTACACACCCCTGTTAAAATGCCAGGTTTTTGTGATATAAAAAAATGAGACCACAATAAATCATTTCAAAACATTTTCCACCTTTAATGTGACTGTACAATTCAACTGAAAAGCAAACAAGTCTGTTAGGGAATAAAAAAATGTACAATAAGATGGTTGGATAAGTGTGCACACATTTAAACTAATACTTTGTTAAAGTAGCTTTTGCTTTAATTATACCATTCAGTCTTGCCCCGCAATGCCCCGAGCAAATATCCTGGACTCTCTAGCAGACTTCTGTCCAGCAACTGTGAAACATTTGTCGAGCCAGTAAATAGAGATGATAGTGATGATGATACACTAAATTGTCCCACTACCACCGCATGTTTCTGCCTCATACTATTCTTTCTTTAAATGCCTTCGTCAGGGAGAATATGGAGTTTAGATATATTTTAATAAGGATGTTTACTTCTGCATGGAATAGTCTGGTGGAGGCAAAAGTTAGCACTAATAGTTTGGAATCTTCAAACGCATCAGTTCAGTTAAACAATTAACATGCAGATGCGAAAAAAGATGTACTATTTAAGTCTAACATGTCTTACAACTTTAATTCACTAAACTAGAAAGGCACAAAGAAGATTACTTTGGTCAGATTTGAGAATAACAGCAATACAGTTAATTAATTGTCAAGCCAATCAATATGCATTTCACTTCTGTCACTCTGCCAATGCAACAGCGCAAAAATGTGGTGCAGTAGAAAATCATACAGGCAGCAAAATGGTATGAAAATAAGTACCCTGCCAGAAAAGTTCTTGCTAAAATAGATAACTGAAAAATCAGACTTCTGAAAGGACATCCTTGGTTGCTGGGAAGTACTGTAACTGTTAAATTATTTGCGTAAGAGAAAACATCCAAATGTTTGTAACTTGAAGTTTGCAATATTCACACAGCACAGGAACCAGGCTGGCAATTAGTTCCACAAAATAAGGCAATGAAAATATTGTTAAAAAAGTAATTTCAAGAATGTGCTGTTAGTTGTATCCTTTGTATCACTTAAGAGCACAGCCTGGTTCCAAACATCTCAGAGTGTTTCTAAATATCCCTCCATAAAGACCCTCAGAATACCAGAAAACTTGAAGCTCTCAAACACATAATGCAAACTTACAGACTCTTTCTCAAAAGTGGCATTAGTATGTCAAGGGTCCCCAAGCAAAACTGGAAAATCTGGGTCTCTCAATACATGTGCACACGACACCTACCCCCAAACCTGTGGAATGACAGTGTCCTCATTTTTGGTCAGGTTACATTCTGCATAACTAAGCCTGCACCAGGTTCACATGGTTCAATTTGACTTTCAATAAAAAATACTTGTCATTACTAACTGAATGAACTCCCACAAGATGTTACTGCCATATAAAAAAAGTGCAACGAAACAAGCTCTCGAGTGCTATGATTTAGGCATATAGCTATTTTTTCCACCCTCAGATTTAGTCTTGCTCCCCCAGAATTTACTGAGAAAGACTTTTGTGCGAACATGTACCTTATTAATTAAATAAACGTATACAAAAAATCCTCATCAGCACTTGCCATATATAATCTACTATAGGAAGAACTTTTATTGCAAAAAATAAGAGTGTTACTCTTTCTGACCCTACGCTATGAAATTTAATGGCCACTGCTATGGCTGAGAAATACATAATAAACATCCTTTGTGTGTGTGTGTGTTTGCATTTTTAAGGCCTAAATCTACACTTTACATCAATGAGGCTAATTAAACTGCAAAAAGGCTGTCTTACCACGTAATGACAACCAACCATATAAAAGCTGAGCATTTGTATAACTGTACAGATCTGTGGCATTTACCCACTACAACATACAAACACCCAAGATCAAACAGACGATTCTGTCCACTGAATGGACATCACATACAAAGCATCTACAAAAACTTAGTAACTGTACACTTGTAACGACTCACACACCTACGAGTAAAAAAAAAAAAAAAAATCAGCAAAGCAAGTGTCCTAAGCCTCAACACATTCAAAACTTCATTGCTTTATTTGACCTAGCAGCCGCTGAAGGTACACTGTCCTTAATACGTACAGAAATTAATATTTACTTTCTCAAAAAGAGTATACACATTGCTTTTATTAGCCATGAAATAAGTCATATGTCAGTCACTCAAGCATTTCTCAGTGACAATGTTTCCAAATTCCAATAATCATGACACATATCCAATCTATATAAATACAACCCCCCATCGCCGTGCTCCCTTTATGTTCAAAACTCATACAAGTACTCATGCATACAGAAATCAAACTATGAAACATTTACCTTTCTTTCTTGTGGCACCTACAGCTTAGGCACAGAGAAAACTATAACCATAATACAAGATTGCGTGCAATCCGAAAATCAATTACTGTAGTCCAAACACCAATAAAACAATAGTCTTTAGCTCTTCGTCTGCAGCAAGTAGACAAATATCCCACTAACTCGTTAGTAGAGTCTGAGCTCAGGATTGCGTACTACTACGTCAACCGGCTTTTACCGTATTGTACTCTACGAACAAACAAAAGGCCCTAGAAACGGAATATCTCCAAACAACCATGAGAGGGCGATGCAATAATAACGGTTGTTACTTTGAAGGTGGTTTTAAAGGTATCAGTCATTTTAGATTACAGCTTGTGTTGTCGACACCTACATTTAAATGAAAAAAATGACAACTCTACTACAAAATAACGATAATGAGCTTTTCAAAATCAATTGCATTTCCAACTAAGTAGCAAAAGCCCGTGATCGAAATAATTCCCAGGATGCATTGCAATGTTAGTAGATTAAAGTTCGTACGTAAAACGTAAAAGGATGCTTTTGTGCTTGTAGTTTTTCCAATCTGTTGTGAGCTTGTGATGTGTAAGTATTTTTGATTTTCTAGCAATAAAGTCGCAGCAGTATGGTAGGAAAAGCCCTTGCTTTTATTGTTAGCTGCAGGGTACAGCAAAGGCTATAGTCCCCGCTAATCCTCACCCCCGCATCACTTAAAATGTTTACTTTGGACATTTTTCTGAGTATAGGATTTTCTAAAGGTTTTTAGTTTATATACATAAATATGCATGTGTACAGTAAGAGTATTAGTATTATTTTTTCATATTTCCACACTCAAACCTGTGGACGTTCCTTTCCACATTAAGTTATAGTAGAGTGGCAGAAACAGGAGCAATTTATTATTTTTTGTAACAAAATATCTTAAGGTACTAGAACCTTTGTGGTTAATAATGAGTCGTGTATAGGTTTTGTTTCTGTCCTTCTGAATCCCATCAAAAATGCACCAGCTGCAAAACTGTGCCCTACTTTGGAAGACTATGTTAATGTCAAGGAAAACAATAACGAACTCATACCAAATGATAGGGGAAATCAAATTCCATAAAGACCTTCTCATCTCTAATTAATTAAAACCCGATCTGGATGACCAGCAAATAGAAAAGGCAATCAACTTAACATTGAAAACTATTCCATTTAAAAAGCTCTCTTACACGCAAGTCATGATTAATAATAAGGCTTATTTCACCTCAGCAATTCTTCACAAATTCAATGCAACTAAGTCCCCATACTATCCACACTGTAAAGACCAGACTGCAGACCTAATACATATGGAGTTGTAAATGCGTTTTCAAACTTTGGAATTCCCTTAAGTTACAACTGCAAAAAATGGGGTATCAAGCAAAGCATCAACACTAACGTGAATTTACTCGGGGTATCAAGCAAAGCATCAACACTAACATGTGAATTTACTCTTTTACACATCTTCCCGGCCAACATCTCAGGAAAACAAGCTAACCCAGTTATAACAATTTTCTTATTAATGAAGCTATATATAGCTCGCAAATGGTTAGATCCTGTAAGTATCTCTTGGGAGGAATTCAAGAAATCTGCTATTAAACATCTACTAGCACATAAAATAGTATTGGAAAAAAGAAACAAAAATATGAAAGCCCGAGAAATCTGGTAACAGTCCTATAACATCTTATTAGCATAAAGCACCAGGTACACCATATCTTAAATAAACTGGAAGTATCCCCATATGTGCACAGCTTAACTATGGACGAAGTATCATTTTTGTATGTGCTGTTTTTAGACTAACGAAATTAATTGGGAAAGCTGCTTTGTATATATTGTAATTAGGTATGTTGTATGACCTACATGTTTCTACTTTATCCACAATGTATAACATGCAAATATGGTCATTTGTAAATATGGAATGGTTATGATTTTTGCAAATGTAAAATGAAAATAAAAATTATTGGAAAAAAAATGCACCAGCTGCACTGGTGTCCCCACCTTGGAAATCAAATTTCTTTTTCCCCCATATTTATTTTTGTTTTCCAAAAGTATATTACAGTAGATAACAATACAATCATGAAAATTGTCAGATACACAGTAATATTTTTTCAACATGCAATCAGGTCATATTTCTACTAAGTTACATAGAATGAAACATGTTTAATTTTTATTTTCAAATTTTAATGGGAAAATGTATAGAGTTATCCTAACTGCATGGTGTAGTAAACTCTAACACACTATATACAATATTTACAACAGGTACAGCAACAGCTAAAGGGGCGAAGCATGAGAGAGATGTATCTGTATTTGATTCATCCTTAAGTTGCTTGTCTAAGCTTCTTTGATTTGTAGTTTACTTAGTATAGGGGAATTTTGTATACAATGTGATGATTTGATTCTTTGAATAGTAGTCATTCTTTTAGAATGTGGTTCAGAAGGCGACTCCAGTATTCTTGAAAACCAAAAAGACTTGCACATCTTTATTACTATCTCTTGTGTTTAATTTATGTGCTGTAACATATCTAGTAGCTTTGTTCTTGAATTCCTTCCATGATAGTTTGGTTCTATCTGTCCAATTCTGGGTAATATATAGTTTCATTAGCTCAAATAATGTAACTAATATCTGTGTGTTCTGCTTAAGTAATTTTTTTTTGGGGGGGGGGGTTATAAGTAGGATAGCAAATTCCCACGGTAATGTTGACTGCTCATAATACCATTTTTTCTAACTTCACCTTTAGAGAACACCATAACATAAATTTACATCCCCATAGGATGTGAAAGAGATTAGCGTTCACTGCTGGACAGTAGGGACAGTTTGGGGAGTAGTTTGAATTAAATTTATTTAAAATCACTGGTGTGTAGTAGGCATTATTGTTGATCATCAATTGTGTATAGATTAAACTCTTGAAAGGGGATAATTTTAGTTTACTTTCTGTCGCTTTGGATTTTTGTTCATCTGTAATTTTTTCATTGTTCTCATTCCAATAGGCAGAGAACAGTAAAGATGATTAATATTTGATGGCTGTAATTAACTTGTATGTGTTAGAGAGCAAAAGGCATTGAAGCAGTGTTGTAGTATCTATGTCTGCTTGTACTGAATTGTTAAAGTTACCCAGCGTGACAGCCAGATATTAAAGTTGTCTTAGAATTATGTTTTTTGCTAAGCTTCAACTTTTCTCTGGTCTCTTCTATAGTATAATCTTTCATTTTGAGAATGTCCCATACAACAAAAGTTCTTAATTTGTGGATATTGATTGAGATTTATCATATTGTTATTTAATGTGAGATTAGGATTTAAATGTATAGGTTGCAGAAAAGTCAAATTATGCACTAGGTTTATAGATTCAAGTACCTTCCGGAATATTATATTTCTTAATGATTTGTATAATCTGATTTTCTTGAATTATTCTTTTTGGATAAAAAGTAGGGCTTTTAGATTAATATTTAATGATTTAACATGTTCAAACCATAGTTTGACCCATGCTGGTGACCATTCTTTAGCCATAGGAGAGTGTTCTGATATCTGTATTATTATGTTAGAGTAAATTATATCATAATGTAGCTTGAAATCTGGAAGACGAAAGTCCCCCTCTTTCTTTCAGCAGGAATAATTTAGAGTATTTGATCCTTGTTGATTTCAGGTACCAGATAAATGTAGCTATTTCTGTGCAGATTTTGTGAAAGAAGTTTTCGGGGATGTTAGTGTTTGTTGCATTTAATTAATAAATCACTTTTGGAAGAACATTCATTTTCATGACTGCAACCTTAGCTAAGGTTGATAGCTTCATATTTTTCCATCTATAGAAGTCTTTGTTTACTTGTGTCCATAACTTCTCTAAGTTGTTTAGGATTATTGACTTCTGGTTATGATCAAAAAGTATTTCTAAGTATTTGAGGGAGTAGTCAATTTGAATTGGTGTGTCCGGGAAATAGTATTCTTTATGGGCTAGCGGATTCATTGGAAAGATTTTAGATTTGGATGTGTTGATTTCATAGTTTGATACTTCTGAGAAATTTTTAATAGATTTCATAATTTTAATAACTTTAGCGATTTCCCTTATACTTTGTTGAATTGTTTTAAAAACTGCTTCCATTAGTCTAAGTATAGCTATTACAACACCTGCTCCCTCCAGAAAAACCCTAGTGCCTAACCACTTATCTACCCCATCTGGAAGAGAATAAAAAAATGTAACTTTCAAAAACATTTCAATTAGCGCATCTTGCATAGGGTAACATTATAACACTTTTACGTAATAGATGCTATAAGTTAAAAGCACAGCTCTGTAATGCAAATTCTAATGCACTCAATATCTGGGTGTTCCTGCACAACACAGTATCCCAAATCCCTGCTCTCAGTTTCCCAATAGTGCTTTTTAGATTGCAAGTAAGAACCATGCTAAACATTTAAATAACAAATCCAAGAGAGAGCCCTATATATATAATATAATTCAGAGATTGGTTTACATACCTGTTAGTGTTTACATATAATTCTGAGATTGTTCACTCTAATACTGTTATATTCTGCAAATTGTAGAAGATAATCAACCCATTTGTCTTATGTTTGCTTGCCAGCAACATTGCACTATATATACAGTAATGAGAGAAAAAAAAAACACATGTATACATATTATATATATAATATACATACATATATCAGGGTCACAGGTTTCCGTTTAGTGTCCTTAGATTCTGTTTTATGTCTATTCTTATCCTTTTCCAAGGAAATGCTTTTTAATTAGTTATGACCCTGTTGAAAAGAAATAGTAGCAGTACACAGTACCTCAAAACCTTGCTTTAGTACAAGCATTCTGTCTTGGAATTTGTAGTGAGCTTCTCGTTATTTCTAGGTGGTGTAGGAGGTCTCCACTTTATTTCTACTTGGTTTTCATTGTTTTCCAATGTAGTGGAGTGGTTTCCTTCATTTCATTTCTTGATTTTTGTCCCAGGCTATGCGAATATTCTGGACAGAGGAAATAGAAGGTGTGCCACCTTGAAATGGGTCCTGGTGTGAAACTGAAGCTTGAAACTTTCTTCTCCATGCACACTATCTACTTCCTCTTAATATGGGAACTTCCTGTGTCAAATGGAATGTTGAAATGCTAAAAAACGAAAAAAAAAAAAAAAAATGGGGATTTCTTCTTTTATTTTTGCTTTATGTTTTTTTTTTGAATATACTTGCCACATTTGGTGTTTTATGTTATGGATTCACTGCCATTTGATGCGTGGAGATTTCACAAGTCGATAAGTGTGTTGAAAACCTATAGAAATGCTGTTTTTGCTTCTTTTGATGAGTTAACCACAAATCTGCGACCTTTGTATTGAAAGGAAAGGCAGCTGGGGTATTTCATTTGAAACTTGATTTTTTTTGCTTATTAGGAATGCACAGAAGGGAGAAAGTACTTTCTTTGTTGTGTTATTTGCATTGGCAGATCCTGGGCAAAGGTAATTTTATGTCCGTTCCAGGTTATAAACATTTTAGTTTTAGCTGCATTTAGTATTTTCTGCACATGTTGAAAGTTAAGGTGTTTGGCATACACTTGCCTCAGCTTGCTTATGTCCTGATATTTACGGAGAGCTCTATGTATTCTTTCAATGTCCATTTTTTTCCCATTTCTTCATCTTCTAGGAGAATGCTTATAATTTGTATAAGAGGATCTTGTAGTTGGTGTTGTTCATATTTTCAGGTATGTCTCTTATTAACAGATTATTTTTGCATCTTCTTGCCTCAAGAGCTAGTTCTTCTTGGATTTCCTTTATGGATGCTTCTTTAGATTTTATTTCATTCTGAAGTTCTTCTGTTTTCATTTCATTTTTTTATAGCTTTGGCTTCTGTTGTGTCAGTATGTTTGGCTATTTGTTCTAGGTTATTTCCAAACCCAGTTAGCTGTTCTGAAAAACCCTGCATAGCTGTTTGTATTGGTAGGAGTGCAGATTTCAGTTCATCTATGTTATAAGATGCTTCTCATTTTTGTTTAGTATTCAGTTTTGAAGCTTCTTGTATTTTAGTTGTTCTTTTCCTTTTAATAACTGTTTCTTTGTCTGGTGAGTTAATTTGTGACAACTTGGTTTTGTAGTTTGTAAATACATTTGCTCAGTTATTTGAGACATTTTGGTAAGTCTTGCAGATTCAGTTCTTTTCTCCTGTAAGGGCCACAGGCCTCAGCACATGTGTTCTAAGGTATTACATTTTCTAACTTACTTTTTAAGGTATTGGGGAAAAAGAGTCAGTCTTTAGCAGTGACATGTTTAAGTCACATGTCACGTTTTATAAACGTTTTGTCAATGACATTTTTTTCATTTGGCATGGCAACGAGGAAGATCTCAAAAGCTTTGTGCATTATCTGGGGGGGGGGGGGGGTACCACCACCTATCTGTCTTTTTATTTGCGCTATTCTCTAGAAATCATTGATTTTCTTGATGTCACAGATAGCAAGAATATGCTTGGCAGTTTGTCAGCTAAGCAGTATAGAAAAAAATGCAGGAAGAATAGCATATTGCACTGTTCTAGTATGCACCCTAGGCATACTACTAGAAATGTAGTGAAAAATCGGGTACTTAGGTGTAAAAGGTTGTATACAGGACCTGAACTACTAAAGGAGGCACTTGATGCACTTTGTATAGTTCTTGTGGACAGGGGTTACAAAATTGGAGAAATAGAGAGAACTATAGAAGAAGTTAATAAGCTGGAATGGAATACAATGGAACTTTTCTTTTCTGGCCTATCTTCTGTAACCCCAGAGAGTAAAAAGGTTGTGGATACTATGGCAGTGAACAGAATGTGTTTGACTTACTCTGGAGGGGTCAGTAGAATATGTGAGATTGTCAAGAGGAGTTGGTCTATTTTATTGACGGATCCTAAAATAAGCAGGGTAATAGAATCTAACCTTAAATTTTGTTTTAAAAATAGTAAGAACTGTGTTATAAGCATAATAGGTCTTATGGGCAGTTCACTTCACAGAGTAAGGGTACATATGCATGCAGGATTTACAAAGCCTGCCCTAATATCTGGTCAACTTGTAGGGTCATACACCCAGTGACTATGAAATCAATAGAGTTTTCTTTCTATACAGATTGTTTAACCAAAAACATAGTTTACATAGCTAGGTGCAACCTATGTGACTGTTTTCACATAGGTAAGATTAATCGTATGTTGAAGGAAAGGATGCTAGAGCATTTAAATGACATACGCAACAATAAATTAACTAATGCACTAGCCAAGCATGTGTCTGAAGCCGAGGGAAACCATAGTTTTAAATTCTTGGTTTTAAAAAAGGTTAATGACAGTCTAAGAGAAGGTGACTTACATAATGAGACAGAATGTATTGAGCTAAAATGGATTGTTGACTTTAAGGCATATGCTCCACCAGGTTTAAATAGTGCTGTTTCCTTAAAACCTATTTTAAAGAAAAGATGTTTGCCTCATTAATTATGTTTGTTTTTATTGGATGTATAGAGTATTTAAAGAACTTTTAGTAACTGTTGTTCTTATTAAGGTCTGAAGAAGCAGGCAACTGCGAAAGCGCTAACCTAATTTTATTTGGTTTTTTTGTATGTTTATTTATTAAAAATGATCCAAAAGAGAAGCACAGGAGCAAACCAAGGATGACAACAAAAATCAGCATAAATCCAGCAGTCACTGAGGCTTATTCAAGCAGCAGAAATAAATGCTAGTTCAAACAATGACTGAGTCCGTGCCAAAGACAAGTAAAATCCAAGCTGTATTATTGGTAAGCGCTTTCACCCTGTAAGGGCTTTGTCAGCCTTGATTTGCTCCTGTGCTTCTCTTTTGGATCATTTCTTTATTTTATTAGTAACAGTAGCATTTGGACCGTGATAACACTTACTCTTATATTTATTAAAAATGTTTTATTCTCAGCATTTTGACACCTTATTTTGTTTTCAATTTTATACTTTTTTAGGTTTGTCTGGTCCCACTACAATCTATTTGTTCTAACCTATGTAGACAGCAAAATGTCCTTCAATCATCATGTAACCACTATTGTAAGAAAGTCATTTTTCATTGCACAGCTAGTTAGTAAGGGTATGGCGTTCAGGTCCAGGGATGTGATTACTCCACTGTATTCAGCACTTTTTAGGCTGAACTTTGAGTATAATGCAGCCTTTGGCATGTGCCTTGACAAATATTTGACATAACTTGAATCCCCCACAACATTTTCTCACCAAGAAGATCAAAGGCCTTAATCATAACAAATACAATGATCATCTCAAAGATTTGTCCCTGGTCTCCATATCATACAGGCTGCTGAAGGGTAATCTCTGTCTCTCACATAGAGCTTCAACAGATCCTATCCTGTCAGACCTACTGCACATCCAAAAATCTAATGGGGGAATAAACACCCACTCAAGAGATCTTAATCTCTTCTGCAACATAAATTTTATATGTTGGAGGGATAGATATGCATCACAGAGAAATCCACTTGTATGGAATCATCTTCCTGTTCACGTAAAACCAATTTACTTCTCTTAATCTATTCAAATGTAATCTGGACAAATGGATTGGAAACCACAAATTAATTTCTGGAATAACGCACTTGTCCTTTAAGGAAAGGGATAACGTGTAAATGCTCCACTGTTCTGGGTTATTCTGTAACTAAATTGCAAGGGAAAAGACATCACAGAAATACATGGCTAGTCTTCTAAAGATCTTCTAGGGAAAATAGCCTAGTAAGATCCTATGAACCTTTAACACCCTAGAACTTTTGCATATCCTGGCATCTATAAACAAGTTCACCTATCCTCATACCTTTCAACCTCTTCGTACAAAAAAATCTGGACAAAGTCAACATAATGGGGGGGGGGCAAATTTAAAATATTGCTCTCATAAACTTAGAAAGTTACTAGGATAAAAGGTATTGTGCTATAATGCATTTTCTGAAGGTTATGAAGTCTTAAACTCAATAGCCTGTCATTAATTAGTGAATTAAATTTTCGCTGTTTTATGAGGAACAGACCAAAAATATGAGGCAAAAATCTGGACAGCTGAGAGATATGTCTATCATATTGTTGCTAATTATGGAACCCTTCACATGTCCCCTGCATCTCACAACACCTCCCTAAACAAATTAGAGTCCTTAACTACTGATCCTAGCACATTCATTCTGAGAGATTGCAACTGCCTACCAACAAATTGCCAAACATACACCACAAAAACAAATATGCGCAGAGGTTCTTGGACCATCATCCATGATAACTCTCTAGACCTGATAGTACAATTCCCTACTAGGGATTCAAGTCCACTTGACTGACCTTGCTTGTACAGATATAGCATTAATATGCTCCATACCCATAGTTGCCACATATCTGGTCAAATAACCATCACAATGTCCCTTTTTTTTTTTTTTACATAACACCCTTACCTAATATGTCCTGCAGTCATAATGCCATCAGTGATTTCTTGAGAATAAATCTTCCAGCAATCTGATGACCCAAGAAGATTTTAAATTTTCCACCCTAAGGGGAGCCCATAGCAAATGTAGCTTCTTATATCACTGATTTCCATTCACAACTTAACCCCTGCATTGAAGCATCTATACCCATCTACCACAAATACAATGCCAAGCTTAGAAACAAGCCTGTAAGGTTAAACTCAGTATCAACAAGCTTTACAATAAAAGTAAATTAAAATGCTGCTCTTACCAAATAAAATCATATCACGTCATACTAAAAGTGACCTGAAAGAGTTAATCAAAGAACTCTGACGTAAGCTCCATCCATCCACAGCCCATATTTCCATTTTTGCACATGGGTTTGGTGTGTCACTTCGATATTGACAATCATCTAGAGCCAAAGTTCTCACTGCCAGGTGGCCAGCCTTGTCACAGCTGATCTTCTATACCACACACTCTGACCTGTGGCCAATTTAGAGTTTCTAGTCTACCTACTGCATGTCTTTAGAATATGGGAGGAAATCAGAACACCCAGATGAAACCCATGCAAAGGCAGGGAGGGACATGTAAACTCTGCAGAGAAGGTACCTCGGCTGAGATTCAAGCTGGAGGACCTCTTACTGTGAGGCGACATCACTATCTGTTGCACCACTGTGCCACTACTCTGGCTTAAGATCAGCACATGTAAAGCCAAGTACACATTAACTATTGTCATTTTGTCCAAGAATAACTGCAAAGCCTTTCTTAGATATGTCAGGAATCTCAGAAGCAGTGCTTAGCATTGCACCAAGCTTGTGTCTAATGCTATGACTTATTTTCATCTGGAAAGCATTGGCAACATATTAGCAGGTAAATTTAGCTTAGTTTAGTTCAAACTTCTACTATTTTCTCCGTAATTCTCCCCCCACTTCATTCAGTCCACCCCACTGCCTATAATTATCCCAGAACAAGACTTAAAAGCTCTCTCTGAAACCAAAAACGCTAGCTGTATAGGTTCAAACAAAATACAAGACTGTGTATTTTGTTGTATAAAACACTGCCTCACCAGTTCCCTCTTAAACCTATACACTCTAAGTATCAATACTAAGTATATTCCCTAGGTCTGGAGGACAGCTATTGCAGTACCCTCTGTAAGGGTAATCCTACCACTGACTTAGTGAACTATAGACCAGTTATCCTTACCAGCATTGTTTGTAAAGTAATGGAACATATCATTATGGAGCTCATAAACAATGATATTGCCAAGTTACAAGTCCCAAATCCTAACTAAAAGATAGGCCCTGCCAAGGGCTTTGACAATATCTCACACTTTGTTATTATTGAGAAACTGACCCAGTTAAATAGTAACGCTTTCTTAATACATTGGATAGCAAACTAGTTCTCAGACAAGACCCACACAGTCAAGTTGGAGGCATACTCACCTAGAAAAGGCAGGTCATCAGTTACATCACACAGGGCTCTGTTTTAGGGCCACACATCTTCCGCATGTATTTTGCTTTGTTCAAACTGATGCCAAGGGTTTCCAGCTAAGCTTGCTGATGAGTGCAAGCTCAGAAAATTTGGAACTGTCATCAGCTCATGAGATGAAATCCACATCTTCCAAAAGGGCCTAACCCCCCACAAACTCATGGTGTTAGAAAAATATTCTTAAGCTCGTTTCAAAGACATGCAACATTGCTCTCTTTGGGAAGCAAGAGCACACCTGGATCTAGCGTATAAATGATACCCCTCAAAAGAGATGCTGTCATAACAGATCTAGGTACATTTGTAGACAACAAACTCTCATTTGACACTGCCTGGCTTTACTATAAAAAAAACCAAAGAAACACAAAGCCTAACTAAGTACCAAGAACTGCGCAACCGTACAAAAAAATGTATTAGGCTGGACAAAAAATCCTACTGCACATTACAAAATAAATACCAACACAACCCACAAAAATTTTGGAAAAATGTAAACCAGCTACTAAAATCCACCCAAAAGGCTACCCCCAAACCAACCACCCCTGACACTAAAGTTCCCATTGAAACACAATTCAACTCCCACTTTGTGAACTCAATTCTATCCTTAGTATCACAGGACAGTTCCTTCCTCACTATCCCCCCCAACACAAATAACACTAATACAAGCTTTACCCTCAAAACAGTTTCCACCACTTCAATCAAAAGCATGCTCTCCAAACTAAAAACCTCATCAACAGCAGCCAACCTACTCCCCAGCTATTTCTTGAAACTCACAGCAGATGCTATTGCTATCCCAGTCTCCACTCTCATAAACAGATCAATTGTTGAAAACTATGTGCCCAAACTCTGGAAAATATCCTATGTTACACCCATACATAAAGGCGGGACCTCCACTGAGCTTAATAACTACAGACCCATTGATTTACTCTTCCCCCCCCCCCCCTGGCCAAAATCATAGAAAAATGCATCCATACCCAGATGCTAAATTATCTCCTAGACGGCAACATCATGTCACCTACACAGCATGGTTTCAGACCTGCCCATAGTACCACTACAGCCCTCCTCTGCTTCACAGACAAAATAAACCGTCTCAAAAATGAAGGCCTACAGGTGTCAACTCTTTTTTTGGATATGTCCAAAGCATTTGACACAGTCTCACACCAAATCCTGCTAAACAAACTAAACCAATATCATCTATCAAATTCCACTCTTACCTGGTTCCAAAGCTACTTAACTGACAGGTACCAAGCTGTGAAATGGGAAAATTCTCTCTCCTCAGCTGCCCATAACTATAGGAGTCCCACAGGGTTCTATCTTAGGACCACTACTATTCACAGTCTTCACAAATGACCTCCATACCTCCACACAGCATGCATCTATAATTCAGTATGCAGATGACACTACCTTAATCTGTGCTGCACAAAACATTCCCACCCTCCTGCAAACAACTCAACTAGCATTCTCTGACGTTGAAAACTACCTTACCAAAGCCCAATTTATCCTCAATCCAAAGAAAACTCAGCTTATGATTATAACCAGTTCTAACAAAAACACTAACAGTCAATTCACTATTTACTCCACTAATGCTACTTCAATTGCTCCAGTGGCACAGGCTAAGCTATTGGGAATAACCATAGACTCCCACCTAAAATTTGATAGTCATCTCAACTTAACTATTAAAAAAGTACATGCCAAACTGGGGCCGCTCTACCGTATCAAACCATTTCTTACCAACAACACAAGATCAGCCATTACTCGCTCCCAACTTTTATCCACCCTACTCTATGCATCTCCCATTCTGACTAATCTCAACAAAACTGAACTAAGCAAAATGGAAGCCTGCTATAACAGAATTGCCCGCTTTGCTGCAAATTGCTCATATAGAACTCTTAACTGTACTGCTTTGAGACAGCTCCACTGGCTTGAACTGCCTAACCTCCTAACCTACAATCAGCTCTGTCATTCTATCTATTAACTCCCCAATAAGTGTCCTGCCCTCAAAAACCTAGTACAACATCACTCAGCCAAAAGGCCTCTTAGATCATCAAGCAAACTACTACTAGAAGTCACCAACAGCTACAGTAGCTTTGGAGATGTACTATATAGTAGTTCAGTGGCTAAAAAATGGAACTCTGTCCCTACAAGCATTCAAAACACATCATCCAAAGCTTCCTTTAAAGACCTCATCAGGCAACATCTCAAGGAAAGTTGGCAGTGCCATGATTGCTCCCCAGGCTAGTGAAAGCGGATAACACATACATTCAAAATCTAGAGCACTTGATAATAGTTTTCAATCTTACTCACAAACACTGGCTAATCTACAATGTATGTACTGAACCTGTGTACTATGTATGTATTCTACCTATGTTCCAAATTTCAGCTGTACACCACAAATCTATTAATTACCTTTATTTTTAAAATTAATATTTTTTTGTTTGTTCTCTCCACTGTAACTGTTTATGTGCCGCATACCACTGTAAAACATGTCTCCTGTAATTTGTGTGTATACTGATCATGTCTAAATAACTAAATGTTTCTGTAATTTTTCTTTGTGGAGCTTTTCTCCCCGGGCCTCTGCTGAAAAAGGGCCTTTTCGGCTCAGTCAGACACCCCCAGTTAACAAATGTAAAATAAAAATAAAATTTGGCCATCGTGTATCAACCATTATTAGGAAATCTTTCCACCTAGTGCAATTATTAACTAAAGGCAAATCTTCCAGACCCAAGTTACTGCCCCTGTTTACTCCTCCCTTATCATATCAATAGTAGAATACAATGTCTTGTTTGGCACACTAGGCATATTACCCAATGAGAAAAAAAGTCAATGCTTATTCACTAAGAAAATCTTGAATATGAGCCCCTTAAGCTGCAAAGAATGTCTAAAAACTCTATCACTCTCATGAAGACTTTTACATGATGACCTCTGCTTGGCCTACAAGGCTGCAAATGACTATGTCATGCCTGAACTTGTACATGTTTGTAAAATAGGTATCACTATCAACACCGATTCTAGAGGTCTAATTCTATATTATAATATTAACATACCTTCTTGGCAGAATAGATACCTCTCCCAAAGGATCCCCTACCTACACAATAAGATCCCTTTCCATGTCAGACGAACAATCTTGCCAACTCTGTTTTAATCTAATCTGGATGAGTCGATGGGTACCTGTAAAGTAAACCCTGGTCTAGCTCTCCAGACATTTATGGGTAGAGCAAGTATGTGGAATTGAAGTGGCTAGGCTCCTAATGGTTTACTCATCTAATAGGCTAGCATACATCAATGAACTTATGAAATGCAGGTTTTGTAGTAACCCATCTCCCTGGCTCACTCCTGAAATACAACAGATTATGTACTACCGTTGTGTGCTATCCGTGCAGCTGAAAACCAATAACCATCCAAAAAGCTACACCCTGTCCACGTCAAGAGTGTAATCCATTTATTAGAAAATCTTAAAAGTTAAGCGCTTTCATCCACTCAAGGACTTCATCAGAACCTGATACATTTAAACATCACATGACTTATATACATCCTGAAACTTAATTCATTCAATCACATTACACCCTTGGTGCAAACTCACTTAACTTTTGAATATCCATCATTTATTATAGTCTTTAAAAAGTTAAAATCTTTGACAAAGACATAAAAATCAGTGGAAATAGTAAAAATCAATGGAAATAATAAGTCATTTGATGTTTAAATGTATCAGGTTCTGACGAAGTCCTTGAGTGGACGAAAGCGCTTAACTTTTAAGATTTTCTAATAAATGGATTATACTCTTGACCTGGATAGCATGTAGCTTTTTGGATGGACAACAAATTATGTGTTAATGGGTCAAAAAAATTGGAAATAATGGAAAGAATCTATTGACAAAAAGCATTATGACCAGTTCAAAAACTAAAAACAGACGTGAGACCTCTTATTAAAAATACCATATCTTTATATCACAGAAGTAATCAAAAACAATGTTATCAGTAACTAATGAAAATATGGACCTACAGTAAGATAGTGTAGTGGTTCCACTGCCTAAAGCCTTTAGACAGAAAGAGAGATTCATAATTAGCCAGCACAAAGAATAGTTTTATGGAGTTGTATTTGGAAGGTGGGAAAAGAGTTGGGTATTGGACAGCAGATTGTGCTTAAACAAAGAATCAGGGACAGGTCCTTTTAAAGCAATAGGTTCATAGGTTTTTAGGCGATTACTAGGGTAATGGCTTAAGAGTTCCAAACACCTTAAAAAGTCACAAGCAAAACAAGAAAAGACAAGTCCAGGCATTTTACCAGTATTCTTTTTCCTTTTAATTGCACAAGATCTGGTACCTCGGCCTTTCGACTTCACGGATCCGTGAAGGCGAAAGGCCGAGGTACCAGATCTTGTGCAATTAAAAGGAAAAAGAATACTGGTAAAGTGCCTGGACTTGTGTTTTCTTGTTTTAATGGCTTAAGAGCCCTTACGACCCTAGCAATTATTACCCAAATTTCTCCCAATTTTTGATCCCCAAGGGCTAGAAGATAGCTTAGGTTTGTGCCTATGCCTTTGAGTATTTTAAAGTCCATAAGGGACTTGAGCACCACCCCAGGAGTGAATTTACAACTCAGCATCCATTAATCGAAACAGTGTTTGAAGAGGGTCAGGAAGGGACTCTGCTTTATGTGAATAGTAAGCCTGTTCCAGAGAAATGGTAATCCCTGAGACACATATCTGTCTCTCCAGCATGTTTTGTTCATGTCCCAGATCAGGTTTAGATCCCTCGATTGGGTTACCCTCATGCACTTTGTCTTGTGAATGTATAACAGTTCAATCAGGGCCGGATTTGTGACTGCCTTATAGGTTAGGCATAGAACATGCTTTAATAGTCTATAGGAGACACAGTAAAGGAATAGTCTATCCACAAGATACTTGAAGGCCTGTAATAGGAAACGGCTGAATAGCTGTGCCTCTTTAATGCCATGGAAAACTTAGTATGGCAGAGGTAATTTAAAATTGGAATCCAGAGGGGTCTGTGAAAGAAGACACAGACTGAAGCCAGAGCAGTCAATTCTGAGATGGGAGTCCAACTGAAGTACCTGACTGCCAGTGGAAGTCCGGGTGGTGGAGTGTTGGAGTTACCTAAATCAGAGAAGTACTGGTAAAAGATTTTGTGTGTTTTACTAGTGAAAACCATGTGATAAGAGATGCTATATTGTTTGGTTTGTGTGTTCTCAGAGAGAGTGAGAGCGAGCAATACAGATAAAGAGAAAAAGAGGGACACACACACACACATATTTGGCTTTGAAAAAAACTGTTACATCAGAGGGTGCATTTTAAAGAGTGTCAAGCCCAGAATGTATTGAACACCTGAACTGAGTACTGCTGCTAATGGGACTACTTTCATCTGGGTTTACCCATTTTAGTTAAAGCTTTTGGTTAAGACAGCCTGTTTTATGTTTTATTTTGTACCTAATAAAATACGTTACTTTGTGAAAAAAGCTGCATGTCTATTGCTTGAAAAACTCTACACTGTCTAAAAAGACTTATTAGGAATATCTTGAAAAGCACAGACCTTCTCATAAACCACTTACAAATCATTACATAATGTGACCTACTATAATCCTGCTCTAACCATTCCCTAAAGCAACACCCAGATGACAAATATCTCCAACTACCCTTAATTTGATACCCGCCTTCTCTACAACATCTTTCACTTCAGGCATGCTACCTTTAACTCATTCCATAAACTATTACAGAAAAATAAATCCACAAAAATCATACCCAGATAATAATTCCCATCACTCTAAATTCTTAAATAAAGCCTGGTATATTGCTCAATTTCTTCCTGACATCCAAAACCTTACCTTATAAACTGGTGGCTAACCTTATACTAGACAAATGAAAAACAGTCATAATTCCTACACCTAAAATTAAGAAAACCACCATCCCTAAGCATTTTCACTCCAAGTTAATAAGCCTACCATCACTGAGCATTTTTGCTTCATATCTAACCAACAAAATTAATACACAGTCAAATACTGTCATGCCTGCAATTCAGCAGAGACCTAACAACACCCAATATGGCTTTCACCTCTCTTCTTTAATGCTACTACATTATTCTACACAACCACTGATTGTATTTTAGTGGTCTATGTTGTTGACCTACACAGAGCTTTCAGCTTTATTGTTAACCTACGCAGAGCCTTCAGCTTTATGTATCATGATCTGCTTCTATCAAAACTCATGACTTCAAAAGTACAGCTACTGGCTGGTTCAAAACTACCTAAAACAGACAAATAATAGTCAAATTCAACAACTCATACTCTAAAAAATGGTGTTCTAACAAAATGAGTACCCCAGAGCAACATTTTAAGATCAGTACTATTCTCAATATTTATAAATTCCTAGGTCTTCCAAGATGGTTGCACACTGATCAACAGCTTAATTTCAGCTCTCCCATTGTGAAAAAAGAAACAGATAGATAGGAGCCAGTACATCTTCATGTTTTAGTCAAATTCAGTTTCTGGCTTGTAAGTACAGTTCTTGGATGGCTGCAAAGAAGAGACTTAGAGAGCCTGAAAGAAAATCATCTAGAAAAGGTAAAGAGAAAACACTGACTGGGAATAATCTTGCAGCTGTTCAGCAAAAAGTAGTTCAAGCTTCAGCTTTGATGCAAGAGATGGCTTTCAGTAATTTAGAAGAAAAAATAAATCAGATGTGCTCAGAGCTGATTAAAATGCTTTATATTATATTGCCGACAGGTGAAAATGTTAAATCTGACTTGTTCGACACCCAAAATGTCAAACTACAAATTAGCGAACAGACAAATCACCAATTTCTTTCCAACAGAAAGAAATCGGTTGAAATTGGTTGGCCGTTCTCTTACACATGCCCTTTCCCTGACTGTAGTGTGGTCTCAGAGTTAGAATATTTAGTTAGGGGGGTGTGGGGGGGGTTTATGTATGCCATTGGTGTTTGGCTAACCGATTTCTTTCTGCAAAAATCAGAGGTCAAAATGAAAAAAAAAGTCTGTCTGAGTATGAGACTTCTCAAGAAGAGCTTTTTCAAAAAATGGTAGAGTTAATATAGAAAAAAGATCAGACTTTGTGCTATACCAGAAAAAGTGGAAGGAGCAGACTGTATTAACTTTATGAAATCACAAATAAGTAACTGGACAGGTATTCCCCAGCAGAATCTGTTAATTGAAAGAGCATATAGTGTGTATGCCCCAAACCTGGCCATGGGAAAGCAGGCAAGACCTGTGTTAATAAAGATGCAGTCATAGCAAGAGAAAAAGTTGATCCTGACAAAACTGTGATAGAAGGAAAATTATTAAAAATTGGACACTTTAGAGTGTTTGTAGAAGATATTATTCACTGTACACATGGCAAAAGATAAGCAGATTTATCCCAGCAATCAGGTAATATTGAGAGGCAGGTGTGAGATTCAAGCTGCAGTATCCTGCTGTCTTCAGAATATTTTTTTCCTGGAGGATCAAAGTCATTTTTTATGCAGAACAGGAAAATGAGGAAATACTCAAGTTTGTCCAGCAAAAAGTGAGCCATCAAACAGAAGAGGACTCTGCTTCTCACTATTCTGACAAGCTCAGATAGAGACTTTGCCAGTGAAACCTTTTCCAGTGTTCCAAAGGCAAGTGCTTGAAACACAGGAAAAAAGCGCAGGAGTTGACTAGAAGAATTTAAAATACTTAGGACTTGAACTAGAGTCTGGGGTTGGGAGATAGAGATGAATAACAGAAAGACCAGCAACTCTGATATTAACGTTTGGAAGGACACTAAAGGTGGGGGATAAAAAAAGAATAGTATTTGTATAAAACATTTCATGATATAAATTGAATGCTATGTAGTAAAGCATTTTTCAGTGATTGTTGTATATGATAAAATACTTTTTTCTTTGTTAGTTTTAAGAAATGTTGGCATTGCAATTTAAAAGAGAATAGAATCTGGACAAAGGCATGTTTAAGTTTATAGGCTGTAATCTTCAGTTGTTGAGGTGGGGGATGTAGCGTAAAAGTGCAGTAATTGTGGCATATGTAGGTTTAAATGTTTCCTTTTACTTTTGCATAGGTGAATGTCTGGATTAATACTCTTGGTTTAATCTAATGCAAAGTGTTTAATGTATATGAGTGCACTTTAAAAAACAAGAGATCTATGTGAATGTAATGAATAGTTTTCCTTTAGCAAATAAGTGTTTGGTATACGTTCAGAAGTCTGCAGCTGAGGGCAGCTGCACATTGTGTTCTTATGTTTCCATGGAAACAAGCTGACTATAGGTGAAGGTGATACATCTTGAGATATCTGGACATTGTCTGCTGAGGAACAGGTAAAATAAAAGGTGCAAGGGCAAGCAGCTTGGTAAAAAAATAAAGTTTGAAATTATTGGAAGTCAGTAAGAGATACCAACTTTTCTGTTCTGTGAATTCTAAGGTAGTGAACTTTTTCTTAAGGCTAAAGTTAATGTTTTCTGAAAGCATATATGCTGTTTTTCAAATCTGAGAGAGGAATAAAGATAAGACAAAAACAGACAGGTATTAGTGTAAGTAGCAGCACAGGATGTAACGTGCATCTTAGCATGCATAACCTTAATTTTAGGTAAGTTAATACCTGTGAGTGCAGTGGTTGATATGTCAGAAGGGTTAAACTTAATTATTTGAGGATGTACATAGTCTTGTGTGTACATACTTTTCTATATATGTAATTAAAATAAACAATTAAGTGCTTGTTTCATGGAAAAGGAAACCTTCTCTTGAAAACAGATTTTAAACTCATAGTATCATTAAGCCACTTGTAAAACCAAGAATGTGGTTTACTTAGCCACCTTTGAAAAATGTACTTCATTTTATGTTGGAAAAACCAACAGGATGTTAAAGAAGTATAGCCCAACACCTGACACGTATCTGACATGCATAGGGAGGTGGAGAGTAATGCCTTAGCTAAACATATCATAAGTTCAGTTAAAAAGCAGAGTTTTACATTTAGGGTTATAAAAAAATTGAAGAAGCACTACAGGAGGGGATTTTGTGTTGAATACAGAGAATGTTGAATATAGATGGATTAATTACTTTCAAGCAGATATGCCCCCTGGGCTGAATGATACTGTGAGTTTAAAACCTAATCTCAAGGGAAGTTCTCTTTTTCCATGAAGCAAGCACTTAATTGTTTATTTTGATTATTTTATCATTGCTGCACTTCTATTGGTTTGAATTTTATTCTTGCGGTGTATATATGAAAATGTGTTTTACTATGATTTTAAGAACTAAAGAAGAGTTTTATCTCAAAAGCTTGTCTATTAGAATTATTTTTACATCACTTTGTGAGTTCCTTTCACTTTTTATCTTCCTGTATATGTCAGACTCATTTACCCTAGCATCATCCTATTACACACATTGTTTAATCAGTCAGAGCTCCAGGATTATCCTTGAAAAAGGCCTAGTTGCTTATCCAGTTATCAAATGAATATATGTAAATTAATAGAATTGGCTGATGGTCTGCAATAATAGTAGGCTGGTGCTTACCTTGCCAAGTTAGACAAGAATAGTGCAGTGTTATTAAAATTTTCCTAGGAAGGAGAGCAATGCAGATGTTTAGTGGTAATGTGTTCTTAATCCGTAAATGTTGCCTTATAACCCTAGACCTATCTTTCTTGTTTTACATTTGATGACTGCTTGATGGGTAATACTGCAGCATGTACTTTCTTATGCCTTTCCCAAGGACTGAATGCTGCTATCAGTGGCACAGCAAAGAACTTGCAAAAGAAGACACCTCTGGTCAGATAATTTACTTGTGGGGAAATCCTCAGCACTCTATGTAGCTGGCTTTGGGTCTTAAAAGGAGGAAGTTATACACCCCTGCACAATCTCCCATGGATCTTTTGGCTCTCTATGTTTGTGAGATCTGTAATTGTGTGTCCTACAATTACAAAAATAAATAGTGATGTGATGATATGAGGTAGTGCCATCTGTGCCAGGGAAAGTAGGGCAGTGCATGTGTAACATATGCCAGCATAGCTAGCTGGAGTTTTATAAAGAATTTTATGTCATTTGACTGTCACGCTGATTTCTACAGATACTTGTGGTAAAATATATTTGTAAACTTGCTTGTGTTAAAAATTCATCAACAGTAGGTCCTGCTAGACAGAAAAGAGATATACATATATGTCAGACAGTATTATTATAACTGATTAACTATATATGTTTTAACAGAGAATTCTGGAAGGGAAGAGGTTAATCTTATTCCAGCTAATTTTGAAAAATAAGTTGAAAATTAAAATGGGTTGGTTTAGGCCTATCTTACAAGTCTGATTGCTGCCAGAGACAAAAATGTCTGGGAAAACCAGGACTAGGAATCTTATTGTATTGCCCTTAGGGGTGAATTAATTGCTACAATGGAAGGGTGGAAGTTTTTGAATTTTTTATAGCTTTTAGATACTGCAACATATCTTAGCAAAGCTCTGGGTGTATATTGTTCCAGAGTCAGGTGACCAGATGTGATGTCATTCCATAACCAGCACTGAAATTATTTTTTTTAAATATTAGTGAGAGATGTGATGGAACTGTAGCAGCATTTTGTTTTTCGGAACCTGACAGGAAAGATCTCTCACAGATATCTCACACAACCACACACCTCATCTTGCTTTGCTGTAGTAAGTAACTTAACTAGGGAACAGTAATTCGTTAGTCATTCAGGAAAGTGTAGTGAGATTAGTTATGTATTGTTTTTCTGCATCTGTGTGATTATACCAAAAACACTAGGTGACCGGAAATAAGCAGCCCAAAAGCGATAGATAACTTTTTATTCTTTAATAAATTCTGGTACCTCGGCCTTCGCCTTCACAAGGAATGTTTACCATAAAAAAATCCAACGCTTATAAACCAACAGCCATAGTCAATTAAACAATTAAGTAATTAAACAATATATATTCATTTAGAAAAAAATATACAATAATTTAAAGGAACCTAGTAATCATACATTACCTAACATTTTATAACCTTTTATTTCAAATACAAATAAATTATATATTTTTTTATTAAATATTATAATTACTAAAAATACTTAATACAATATACCCCTAACATACCTACAAATATTAACAAATACATACTTTAATTGATAAATATTAAATTTCTAAATTCAAACCATTGGGATATAAAGTATTAAACTTGATAATACATTTAGACTCCAAGTTCAACAGACTCCTAGTAAAATTAATACTATTGGAAGCTAACCCCCAGGGTTTGCCCAAAACACTAAAAATCAAACCATTATCTACTCCCCCATGTACTTCGTGAAAATGCCTGGCCACTGGGCTTTCTAATCTCCCCCTCCTTATGTCACCAATGTGTTCAAGAATTCTTGATTTCACTCTTCTCCTGGTCTGGCCAATATACCATTTTTTGGTGCACAATTGCATCCCAGCATGTAAACAACACCCAAAGAGTTGCAATCAAAATGTTCTATGGCACTAAAACTAACCCCATTAATCTCAGTGCCATCCAAATTTCTGCATCTAGTGCAGACCTTGCACTTTCCACAGGCAAATGTCCCAGAATTCCATTGTTTCTTATGAAGTTTGAATCTTAATAGTTCCTTTAAATTCTGAAACCTACCATACGAAAAAGTCACTTTATTGGGAAATAAATGTCATATCTTTTCATCCCTACTAATAATGGGCCACAATGAATTAACCACTCTTCTTAAAATATTAGAGAATTCTGAAAATCTACTCACAAAAAATAATAATGCGCTATCCCCCAATGCTTTCTCCATACTCTCCCTGTCAAAATTATTTTCTCTTATATTGAAATTTCTCATTTCCTTACTACTGTGGGACCTAACATGCTTGATTATACCTAACTCATGTTCGACTTGAATTCTAGCTGACATCACCATATTTTTAGAATAGCCTCTAGTACTTAATTTTGCCTCAACCTTATTGAATTCTGAGTTAAGCATATGTTTTTCTGACATATTAACAGCAATACGCTTGAATTCACCTACTGGTAAAGAACTAATAAGACTGAGTCTATGCATACTTGTGGCATGCAAAAAATTATTAGTGGCTATTTTTTTATGATAAGGTCTGAATTGTATTTTTCTGTCAGACCCCACATAAAAACTTACATCAAGAAAGTGGATTTCACAACGCCTTATCTTATATGTGAAATCCAAACCACAAGGGTTATTTTTTAACTCACTAATGAATTTAACAAAGTCCCTACAATCACCTTCACAAAGAAATAAAAGATCATCAATAAATCTTTTATACTTTATCACCTTGTTCCGAAAAAAAATCATTGGGATAAATGAACAAGTTCTCAAAATGTGCAATAAATATAATGGCATATGAAGGAGCATAAGGGGCACCCATTGCTGTACCCTCCTTCTGAAGAAAAAAAGTTTTTTTCAAATTCAAAGCAATTGAGAGTTAGACAGAAATCTAACAAATTAATAATGTAAGAAGTACGTGGACCTTCTCCTAACATCCTAATAACTGCCTCTAGCCCCCAAATTCTATTAATACTTGTGTATAGTGACTTAACATCTACACTCACCCAATAGAAATTGTCATTCCAAACTGTGCCCCCTACGCTATTACAAACTTCACTTGTATTTTTCACATGTGAGGGCACCCTACTTAAATAATTTTTAAGCACAGAATCCAAAAAAATTCCTACATTCTGTAAATATGCACCCCTGCCTGAAACAATTGGATGCCCTGGAGGATTCCTTATATCCTTATGCACCTTTGGAATTATAAAAAATCTTGCATCCTTAGGATTCTTAATGTACAATTTTTTAACATCTGTAGCTGTAAAGAATCCCAGGCATTCACCCCTTTCCAATATGTCAAGCAGTGTGCTGTTGAAAATTTTAACAGGATTAGTGGCCAAGCGTTCATATACATTTTCATCTGACAATAAATCAAAGGCTGTAAAAATATATTTATCTTTGGGAAAAATTACCCAATTCCCACCTTTGTCAGATTCAGTAAACACATACTTCCCAATAAATTCCCTTAGTTCACACAAAGCCAGCCACTCGTTCTTACTTAAATTAAAAACTTTTCTACTTTGCTTAAATTTCTTATATTCAATTTCTAATGTGTTACATAAAGTTTTTTCAAAAACATTTATAACAACATTAATTTTTGGTGGTTCAAAATCACTCACAAACGGGACTTTCGGCACATCAAATTTCCCATAACCAGTGAAATATTCAAAATCAGAACCCATAGCAATATTCTGCTCCTCTCGATGAATATCAAACAGTTCATTCTCATAAATTGTCATATCCATCAAGGAACTATCTAAAAGTGACTCATCCATATTAACAGAATTCTGTTTCTCCGCTATATTGTTACTAGCGAAAAAAACTTTTAAATGCAATTTCCTGCAGAACTTCTTAGCTTCGATGATGACATCCGCCAAGCTAGGAAAATAAGTGGGCATGAATTTCGTACCCTTATTTAACAAACCAAGAATATTATCAGTAATACTCAAATCAGAAAGATTTATAATACGTAAATTCTCACCTGCATTGCAAACATAAGCACTAGAAAAAACATTGGTGACATATGGAGCATTCAAAAATTGAGATGAAGTAAATCCACATGTATGAGCAAAGTCACATAAATCAGTTCTATCTTCTTTTTCCCTTTCCTTGAAAACGTCGTCCTCTCCCTCTATTCTGCGTTGTAACCTGGTCATCACCTGCCAACATGCTGTTTGACCCATTGGAACCTGATAATGTCTCCACATTTAATTTCTCAAAGGAAACACTTTTTCTCCCTGATGACGACAGTTCCGCTGATGAAACCGAAGTATCTCTAGAGGCGCCTGATTTATAACTATTTCTCCTTACTGTGTTCCTGCCACACCCCTTCTTAAAGTTATACTGCCATGAGAAAAGTTTATCGGACTTGTAATCATTAGAGTCCCGGACAAACTTTTTCTTTTTACGCTGTAAAACTTCAGCTTCTACCTTGGATACTCTGGCTCTTATATTGGTCAATTGTTCATTAAATGTACTCACTTGAGTATCTTTTAAGAGGCTCTCTTGCAAATTCAAAATGCTAGAGCGCATTCTCTCGAGTACCCTTTTATTCCTTTTAATTAGCACCCCCAGCCAGTTTAATGTACAACGCAGGGAGATCTCCTTCCATTCTGCCAACAGGTCTCCATCCTCATCCGAAAAATCATAAGCTGGTAGTCGCTCAACCCTAAGACCTCTAGGGGTGATATAGGAACTAACATATTTCTCCAACAGTCTTAGGTCATAAAAGGTCGCTACCTCTTTGACCATTAATTTTTCAAATTCATCAAATTTGGCAGAAAAATCTTTCTGACTGCATACCCATGGATCGCTAGAAGCCAACTTTTCATCTCTCTCCTTCCATATGGATATAAGATTTAGACCATGCTGATGGATGACTGCACCTCCTGGTGCCATTGCTGCTCCGTTCACCGACATTACATAAAATATTCAAAATACGAAAACCCCAAAAAGAAAATACACCAAAAACACTAGGTGACCGGAAATAAGCAGCCCAAAAGCGATAGATAACTTTTTATTCTTTAATAAATTCTGGTACCTCGGCCTTTGCCTTCACAAGGAATGTTTACCATAAAAAAATCCAACGCTTATAAACCAACAGACATAGTCAATTAAACAATTAGGTAATTAAACAATATATATTCATTTAGAAAAAATATACAATCATTTAAAGGAACCTAGTAATCATACATTACCTAATATTTTATAACATTTGATTGGAAAAACCAACAGGATTTTAAAGAAGTATAGCCCAACACCTGACACCTATCTGACATGCATAGGGAGGTGGAGAGTAATGCCTTAGCTAAACATATCATAAGTTCAGTTAAAAAGCAGAGTTTTACATTTAGGGTTATAAAAATATTGAAGAAGCACTACAGGAGGGGATTTTGTGTTGAATACAGAGAATGTTGAATATAGATGGATTAATTACTTTCAAGCAGATATGCCCCCTGGGCTGAATGATACTGTGAGTTTAAAACCTAATCTCAAGGAAAGGTCTCTTTTTCCATGAAGCAAGCACTTAATTGTTTATTTTGATTATTTTATCATTGCTGCACTTCTATTGGTTTGAATTTTATTCATGCGGTGTATATATGAAAATGTGTTTTACTATGATTTTAAGAACTAAAGAAGAGTTTTATCTCAAAAGCTTGCCTATTAGAATTATTTTTACATCACTTTGTGAGTTCCTTTCACTTTTTATCTTCCTGGATATGTCAGAGACTCATTTACCCTAGCATCATCCTATTACACACATTGTTTAATCAGTCAGAGCTCCAGGATTGTCCTTGAAAAAAGCCTAGTAGCTTATCCAGTTATCAAATGAATATATGTAAATTAATAGAATTGGCAGACGGTCTGCAATAATAGTAGGTTGGTGCTTACCTTGCCAAGTTAGACAAGAATAGTGCAGTGTTATTAAAATTTTCCTAGGAAGGAGAGCAATGCAGATGTTTAGTGGTAATCTGTTCTTACTCTGTAAATGTTGCCTTATAACCCTAGACCTATCTTTCTTGTTTTACATTTGATGACTGCTTGATGGGTAATACTGCAGCATGTACTTTCTTATGCCTTTCCCAAGGACTGAATGCTGCTATCAGTGGCACAGCAAAGAACTTGCAAAAGAAGACACCTCTGGTCAGATAATTTACTTGTGGGGAAATCCTCAGCACTCTATGTAGCTGGCTTTGGGTCTTAAAAGGAGGAAGTTATACACCCCTGCACAATCTCCCATGGATCTTCTGGCTCTCTATGTTTGTGAGACCTGTAATTGTGTGTCCTACAATTACAAAAATAAATAGTGATGTGATGATATGAGGTAGTGCCATCTGTGCCAGGGGAAAGTAGGGCAGTGCATGTGTAACATATGCCAGCATAGCTAGCTGGAGTTTTATAAAGAATTTTATGTCATTTGACTGTCACGCTGATTTCTACAGATACTTGTGGTAAAATATATTTGTAAACTTGCTTGTGTTAAAAATGCATCAACAGTGGGTCCTGCTAGACAGAAAAGAGATATACATATATGTCAGACAGTATTATTATAACTGATTAACTATATATGTTTTAACAGAGAATTATGGAAGGGAAGAGGTTAATCTCATTCCAGCTAATTTTGAAAAATAAGTTGAAAATTAAAATGGGTTGGTTTAGGCCTATCTTACATGTCTGATTGCAGCCAGAGACAAAAATGTCTGGGAAAACCAGGACTAGGAATCTTATTGTATTGCCCTTAAGGGTGAATTAATTGCTACCATGGAAGGGTGGAATTTTTGAATTTTTTATAGCTTTTAGATACTGCAACATACCGTAGCAAAGCTCTGGGTGTGTATTGTTCCAGAGTCAGGTGACCAGATGTGATGTCATTCCATAACCAGCACTGAAATTATTATTTTTTAAATATTAGTGAGAGATGTGATAGAACTGTAGCAGAATTTTGTTTTTCGGAACCTGACAGGAAAGATCTCTCACAGATATCTCGCACAACCACACACCTCATCTTGCTTTGCTGTAGTAAGTAACTTAACTAGGGAACAGTAATTCTTTAGTCATTCAGGAATGTGTAGTGATATTAGTTAAGTATTGTTTTTCTGCATCTGTGTGATTATATCCAACTGTGTTATTTTTTATATCTCCTGTGATTGAAACTCTGATGTTTATTTTAACTAGATATTCAGTATTTTCATGTTTTCTATTTTATTATTTATTAGTAAATATTTCTATACCTTTCATTGTGGCTGGTCTTTTAGAGAATACTTTTAACATCTTAAGAGTACTTATATTTTAGTGACATTGTGGCCACTCCTGAAAGCCTTGCTACATTTGTCAAACTCTACCATTTGTATTGGTATTAATTTTACTCAGTGTAATTGGGTACCCTTGTAAAAGCCTTGCAACCAAAGCCAAACTCTCCTCTCACCATTGTACCTCCCTACATTTGTTAAACTGGCTTGAACTCTCCAATCACCTAGACTATCTTCAAATCTCCACAGCCCACAGACTAATATTTCATCCTTCCAAGTGCCCAGCACTAACCAACATCCTTCAACCTTATACCCCTCAGAGAACTCTCAGATCTACACACCAAAAAGTAATCCCTGTCCACAAACCCAACCGCCCTGCTGGGCAACTTCTGCTATCATTCTCCTTAGCTAAAAAATGGAATTCCCTTCCTTCTTCTCTAAGAACTTGCAAAAACTTTGAAACCTTTAAAACTCCGCTACATTCCTATCTTTACTCTAACAGGAAATGCAACTGCACCCTCTCCCCCTTACCTAATAAACACCTCTACCATCTTAACACCTGACTACCACTGTCTTCAACCTAACCTATCACAAATGTAAATAGTGTAAATAAGTGTGTGTTGTGTATCCACAACCTTATGCTTGTTCTCATTATGAAGTGAAATTGTAAAGGCTTTTTCTTTTCCACAATTGTTCCTGTGACTAATGTATGTAAAGCAAATATTTTGTAGTTAAACTATGTAACACCTGTAACTAATGTATACAAGTCTAACATTCTAAACTATGTAAAGTGGAGCTTATCTCCCCGGGCCGCCACTGAAAATGAGCTCCCTGAGCCCAGTGGACCTCCCCGGTCATCAAACTGGAAATAAATAAATAAATAAATAAAAAGCCATAGAGTAGCTGCCTGGTGGCATTGTAATTACATTATAGTCTGGGCAGAGGGATCACAGCTGGTAGATCTGTGCGAGCCTTTCCCAGGGGTGTGTGTGTGTGTGTGTGTGTGTGTGTGTGTGTGTGTGTGTTTGCATGTGTGTGTGAAAATCAGATATCCAAGTGTGTGTTTCAGCTACTTGGAACAGGGACACAGAGCTCCAAAGTCATCAGTGTAGGATCTTGTTTGTGGCCTGGAGAGAGAGAAAGAAAGAAACTCCAGCCCCAGGTCTGGCATGTGCTCCCTGTGTGTTCTTAAGGGAAATTGTGCTTGGTGCAGAGAGCTGCATCTGAAAATACTATGTGTATCCATTTTTGTTCCTAGTGGCTGTCCCTCACTGGTGTCAGTGGTGAGGATTGAGGCTTCTTGATTACTGGCCTGGAGTAGGGACCATCACATATTGGTGGCATCTGGGTGGGATATTAATTGAACTTCAGTAGCCTTTGGGCAGTTGTCACTGAAGGTGTGCGTACTCTCAGCAGCCACAAGGTAAACATACATAGTTTCATTTTCACAAGTTTTATTTATTTTTGTTAATTTAGTTTAGTCAGGGAAAACAAGAAAATATATCAGCAGAGGATTATGGCAAGCTGTCAAAGAATGAGTTGGCCAAGGTGTGCAAAGTCAAAGGACTGGTGCATGTCAACCTGACTAAAGAGGAAATGATTTCAGCTTTAATAACAGTTGCAGCAGAGACCAGCAGCCAGGAAGACAACCAGTCTGGTGATGGGGGTGTGCAGCCTTCAGAAACAGAACCGTTCACCTTTTCCTCACAGGACTTAAAAACCCATCAGGAGTTTGAGACATGAACTGGAGGCCAGACATTTGGAATTAGAATCAGCAGAGAGACTGCAGCATTTGGAGGTCAAAGAGAATCAGAGACTGTGGCATTTGGAGACTGAAGAAAAGGAGAAACAGTGCCAACATGAGAGGGAGATGCTGACTGTTTGTGAGGATCATGGAGGTAATGGGGAAAGGAATAACCGAAACCCAGAAGCAATAAAGGTCAGTAAATTTCTTCTACAGTTTACAGATGGTGATAATTTTGATAGTTTTATTCATATATTTGAAAGAGTATATGAACAGTATAATGTTTACCAAGGGCTCTGGGTACAGTTCCTGACCCCCTTACTACATGGTAAACCTGTAACTGCTGTTTCTAAATTGTCTGATTCTGATAATTTAAACTGTGATAAAGTTAAATAGTGTTTATGGGAATATTTTAAGTTAACACTTGAAGCTTACATAAAAAAACGTTTTGTGACCATAGACGCAAGACAGATGAAAGTATATGTGATTCTTCTACTTCTTCTTTCGGCTGCTCCCATTAGGGGTCACCATAGCGGATCATCTGTTTCCATTTCTTCCTGTCCTCTGCATCTTGCTCTGTCACACCAACCACCTGCATGTCCACTCTCACCACATCCATAAACCTTATCTTAGGCCTTCTTCTTTTCCTGTTACCTGTCAGCTTCATCCATAACATGTTTTTCCCAATATACTCTGCATCCCTCCTCAGCACATGTCCAAACCAATGTAATCTTGCCTCTCTGGCTTTGTCTCCAAACCTTCCAACCTGGGCTGACCCTCTAATATACTTATTCCTAATCCTGTCCACCCTCATCACACCCAGTGTAAATCTTAATATCTTTAACTCTGCCACGTCCAGCTCTGACTCCTGTCTTTTTGTCAGTGCCACTGTCTCCAACCCATATAACATAGCTGGTCTCACTACCCTCTTGTAGACCTTCCCTTTCTCTCTTACTGGTACTCGTCTGTCACAAATCACCCCTGACACTCTTCTCCACCCACTCCATCCTGCCTGTACTCTCTTCTTCACCTCTCTTCCACACTCACCATTACTTTGAACTGTTGTTCCCAAGTATTTAAACTCATCCACTTTCGCCATCTCTACTCCCTGCATCCTCACCATTCCTCTATCCTCCCTCTCATTCACAGACATATATTCTGTCTTAGTCCTGCTGACCTTCATTCCTCTTCTCTCTAGAGCATATCTCCACCTCTCCAGGGTCTCCTGCACCTGTTCCCTACTCTCACTACAGATCACAATGTCATCTGCAAACATCATAGTCCACGGGGACTCTTGTCTGATCTTGTCTGTCAACCTGTCCATCACCATTGCAAATAAGAAAGGGCTCAGAGCTGATCCTTGATGTAATCCCACCTCCACCTTAAACACATCCGTCACTCCCACCGCAGACCTCACCGCTGTCACACTACCCTTGTACATATCCTGTACCACTCTTACATACTTCTCTGAGACTCCCAACTTCCTCATACAATACCACAACTCCTCTCTTTAGCCACCCTGTCATATGCTTTCTCTAAGTCCACAAAGACACAATGCAGCTCCTTCTGACCTTCTCTGTACTTCTCCATCAACACTCTCAGAGCAAACATCACATCTGTAGCGCTCTTTCCTGGCAGGAAACCATACTGCTGATCACTAATCATCACCTCTCGTCTTAACCTAGCTGAGTTAAGCATTTATTTTCATAGGTGGGTGAGTGGGTGTCAGGTCACCACTTTTGAAAGGTTGGCATACCTTTTGGTGAGGGAACAAGCCCTTAGCACTTTGCCTGAGGACATGAGAATCTGGTTGGCAGATGGGGGATGCAACACTACAGATGAGCAGGGGTAAAATGGGGATCAGCAAGCACAGTATCACTGCATAGGAAAGGGATACCCAGTGTTGCACATGAATATAAGGGGACCCATTGTGGGCAGCGTAAGCCACCCCAATAGAGTACAACAGAAACAGGGGAAGCCACTAGTTCATGGTACAAAGCCAGGATCACGAGTTAAATGTTTTAACTGTAACCAGTGGGGCCATGTATCATATAGATATCCACGGAGGCAAGGTGGGTAACAAAAGGTAGGGGAGCCAGCAAGTGGGAATAACAGAATGTCAGTGGTAAGTTTTCTGGAGATAACAAGAATACCAAACTACCACAAGAGGTTTATATCCTAGCTTAGTAGATGGGAAACAGGCCTCTGCTAAGAGAGACACAGTCTCTGACCTAAGTATTGTGAAGCCAGCAATGGTTAAAGAGGAGCAGTACTTGCTTGGGCAGTCCACTCCCATCAAAGCTTTAGGAGAGACCCCATTCCAGATATCTCTGGCCAGGGTTCATCCTGACTAGGAGGGTGGAAAAGGAAGCAAGCAGGTAGGTGTGTTTAAGGATACCTCTGCAGATGTCTTGATAGGGAATGATTTTGATAATGCAGTATCTTGTGTGCATGCAGTTGTACACAGTCAGGCTTGGAGACAGGCATGTGTGTTTGGTAGCCTGAGAGGAGACCCAGACAGACCCCAAATTTGAAGCTGGGGCTGGTGATGTGGCTATTTCAGGGAGGGAGCTACCCTGTAGCAGTATGCCTGAAAGTGATACACCGCTGTTGGTAGGTACTAATTTTCCTATGGACAGAGTGACTGCAAGGACAGAGGTGAGTGGTAGTACCCAGGCTAACAATGAGGCACTGCTGTCAGAAGATAGCAGGCTTCCTGTGGAAAGGGAGCTGGGAAGGGTGACAAAGGTAGAGTTGAGACAGGCTCAGCTTTTGGATCCTACCTTATGAGGCTTGAGGGAGGTAGCTAAGGAGGCACCTGATTCTCAAGGAAAAGGGGAGACTGTATACTGGAACAAAGGGTTACTGTATAGAGAGTGGACCCTCAGGGAGGGCTAGAGGGTGAGGTAATACAGCAGTTGGTGGTACCCAGAACCTACCATATGGCACTTCTAGCCATAGCCCATGGCATTCCTTTTGCAGGTCATATGGGCATAAAGCATACCAAGAGACTTATTATGCAGAACTTTTATTGGCCTGGAATTGCAAGGGATGTAACAGGGTACTGCAGGACGTGTGAGCAGTGCCAAAAGGTAGGCAAGGCAGGAGACAAGGACAAAGCTCCTTGGATGCCTTTTCCTTTGATTGAAGAGCCATTTTAGAGGGTAGCTACTGATATTGTGGGGCCTCTGAGTACCTCAAGTTTCACAAGGAATAGGTATATTTTGGTGGTAGCAGATTATACTACTAGATACCCTGAGGTGGTGGCTCTGTCCTCTAACGAGGCAAAGAAAGTGACAAATGCTTTGTTAGAGATTTTCAGCATGGTAGGTTCCCAAGTGAAATACTGACTGACAGAGGTCCCGGTTTCATGTCAGACCTGCTGGCTTGTCTGTGGAAGTGCTGTGGGATGAATCACCTAAAACCCGGGTCTATATTAGAGCAGCGAATGTTGATTGATCAAACTTATGTAAGCGAAAGCTTAAAATATCGAAGCAACAGAAACCCAAATTTTTTAATAGGGAAAGAATTTGGTTGTCCGTTTCTGTTGCTTCGGTATTTTCAGTGCTGTGGTGGAAAGTTACGGGTTGGGTTCAGGTAAGTGTGCGATTGTGTGGATGTGAGTGTTAGGGTGGGTTAGGTTAGTTAGGGTTAGGGCGCGGGTTAGGTATGTGTGCGATTGTGTGGACGTGAGGGTTAGGGCAGGTTAGGCGAGTTAGGGTTAGGGAGCGGGTGAGGTGAGTGTGCGATAGTGACAGACCTTAGGTTTACGGTTTGGGTTAAGGTAAGTGGATAGTTAGTGGTGTGTGTGTATAGTTTAGTGTAGGGTTTGGTGTCAAATTGTAGGTGTAGGTGTATGTGTGTGGATTGCTGTTTGTTTGGTGTGCTTGTGTTGTTTGTATGTGTTTTGAATCAGTGATTTTTTTTTTCCCTAGGAAAAAAATCGCTGTTCTGACAGTGCGAGATTGTAAGCTTTCGCTTACATAAGTTCGATCAATCAGCGTTCGCTTTTTTAAGTGTTTGCTGATCTAATATAGACCCTAAAACCCAGCCCCTACCACCCCAAGACTAATGGTCTTGTGGAGAGGTTAAACCCTACTCTATAGACCATGCTGTAGTCATTTGCAGACCAGTCTAAAAATGACTGGGACAAATATTTGCCCCATCTGCTGTTTGCATACAGAGAGGTACACCAGGAATCCACAGATTTTTTACCATTTGAGTTGCTGTATGGACATAGGGAGAGGGGACCTTTAGATTTTTTTTGTGATGAGTGGGAGGGTGAGTGTGAATCCCACAATGTGTCTGTTGTGGCATATGTCCTAAACCTCAGGACAATGATTAGGAAGCTCATGGGCTTGGCCCAGGAGAACCTGGCAGGAGCCCAACAACAGAAAAATGTCTGGTAGGACAGGAATGCTCAAGCCTGAGAATTTGCTGTGAGAAGCAGGTTATGGTGCTCATTCCTGTCAGGCATGATAAGCTGCAGTTAGCTTGGGAGGAACCCTTTGAAGTAAGGAAGGTCAGTGATGTTAATTACTTGGCAAACCTGGTAGGCAGGAGGCAAAGTGCACGGTTCACCATTAAGCCCAGTAAGTGTCAGGTGGGTATGGCAGAGGTCTTCTACCTGGGACATAGAGTGGGGAGTGGAAAGATCCAGCCAGAACCTGCCAAAGTGGAAGTTATTCAGGGGTGGCCTGCCCCTGTTACCAAAAAGCAGGTGAGGGCATTCTTGTGGACAGCAGGTTGCTATAGAAAGTTTGTTTCCAATTATTTGTAAACTTGCTTGTGTTAAAAATGCATTAACAGTAGGTCCTGCATGACAGAAAAGAGATATGCATGTATGTCAGACAGTATTATTCTAACTGATTAACTCTATATGTTTTAACAGAGAATTCTGAAAGGGAAGAGGTTACTCTCAGTCCAGCTAATTTTGAAAAATAGGTTGAAAATTAAATGGGTTGGTTTAGGCCCTTCCTACAGGTCTGATTGCAGCCAGGGACAAAACTGTCTGGGAAAACCAGGACTAGGAATCTTACTGTATTGTCCTTAGGGGGTGAATTAATTGCTACCATGGAAGGATGGAATTTTTTGAAATTTTTTATAGCTTTTAGATGCTGAAACATATCTTAGCAAAGCTCTGGGTATGTATTGTATCAGAGTCAGGTGACCAGATGTGATATCATTCCATAACCAGCACTGAAATTATTTTTGAGATATTAGTGAGAGATGTGACAGAACTCTAGCAGCAGCATTTTGTTTTTTGGAACCGGACAGGAAAGATCCCTCACAGATATCTCACACAACCACACACCTCATCTTTCTTTGCTGTAGTAAGTAACTTAACTAGAGAATAGCAATTCTTTAGTCAGTCAGGAAAATATAGCGAGATTAGTTAAGTACTGTTTTTCTGCATCTGTATGAATATATCCAACTGTGTTATTTTTTTATATGATTGAAACTCTGGTGTTTATTTTAGCTAGACATTCAGTATTCTCATGTTTTCTATTTTATTATTTATTATTAAATATTTCTATACCTTTCATTGTGGCTGGTCTTTTAGAGAATACTTTTAACATCTTAAGAGTACTTATGCTTATTTTAGTGAAACTGTGGCCACTCCTGAAAGCCTTGATACATCTGTCAAACTCTACCATTTGTATTAGTATTAATTTTACTCAATATAATTGGGTACCATTGTAAGAGCCTTCAAGTAGCTGACTGTTGGCAGTGTAATGAGCTTATAGTCTGGGCAGATGGCAAGGTAAGATGATGAGTGTTGAGTTGCTTACTATAGCAAGACAGGATGAGGTGTGTGGTTGTGTGAGATATCTGTAAGACATCTTTCCTGTCAAGTTCCAAAAAACAAAGTGTTGCTGCGTTGTGCTGTTGTATCACTTACTAATAACTAAAAAATAATTTCAGTGCTAGTTATAAAATGACATCACATCTGGCCACCTGACTCTGGTACAATACACACCCAGAGTTTTGCTAAGATTTGTTGCAGCAACTGAAAGCTGCAAAACAATTTCAAAAACTTCCACCCTTCCAGGGTAGCAATTGGTTCTCCCCAAAGGACAATACAATAAGATTCCTAGTCCTGTTTTTCCCCAGATATTTTTATCTCTGGCTACAATCAGACCTATAAGATAAAATCTTATGGCCTAAACCAACCCAATTAATTTTCAACTTATTTTTCAAAATTATCTGGACTGAGATTAACCTCTTCCCTTCCAGAATTCTCTCTTAAAACATATACAGTTAATCAATTATAATAAAACTGTCTGACATACATGTATATCTCTCTTCTGACCAGCAGGACCAACTGTTGATATATTTTTAATGCAAGCAAGTTTACTAATACATTTTAACGCATTCATCTCTACAAATCAATGTGATAATCAAATGACATAAAATTATTTACAAAACTCTAGCTAGATATGCTGGCATATGTTACACATGCACTGCCCTACTCTCCATGGCAAAGATGGCACTACCTTATATCATCACATCTGACTCAAGTGGAGAATGCTAAATATTAAAACTTGCTGTACTCCTTTTAAAGCAATTTTTACAGCAGGATAATCCCTCCTACACTCCTCCCCCTGATGAAAAGGATTGTATCCTTCTCACCCCCCCCCCCCCACTTATATAAACTAATGATATCACTGTGCCTCAGAATAAGGGGAATAATTTGTGGTGGTAAAATTTCAGACTTAGTGTATATGTGTGTGTGTGTGTGTGTGTATATATATATATATATATATATATATATATATATATATATATATGTATATATAATTTTTTCAACAGTTAGTCTCATTGTTCCAAGGACTGCATTTATATTCTTCCAAATCTGAAACAGTTACCAGATATGCCAGTGCATATTGTCTATTGAGTCATCTTTTCTGGATGGGTTTAAGTACCATGAATTTTTACTCAGGTTATTGAAAAACTCTGAGGAGTCTGGCTCATTGCATGAGAGATTATAGGTGTTATCACTGTCCAGTGCGCCTAATAGTTCAGCAAAAAACAAAAATTGTGCATACACAACTTTATCTGTAAATTGTAGAATAAATTATTTGTGTTCCATGTGCATGTACATCAGGCCCATATTTCTATGAGTGTGTGTGTGTGTGTGTGTGTGTGTGTGTGTAAGTATCTTGTGATGGACTGGCATCCCATCTTGTTTTGATTTCTGACTTCTGCTTTTTGCTTGCTGAGACCCTGAACTGTATACATAAGTAATAAAAATGTATAAAATGGTTATAGTATTCCTCCCCAAGTTGTTTTTGCTTTGTGGTTCACAGTTTTATAGCCTTAGAAAGTATAAGATATCTGGGTTGCTCCCCACTGAATGACTGAACTTTCATGGAATATGTGAAGTTTTTGTAGAGAAGTTAAGCTTATCTCCAAATCTAAAACAGCAGCACACTTGAAGAATAAGCTGCTGCCTCTTGCCAGCAACCCACATTTCTTCTTGAAATAAGACAATTTTATTTGCAAGGTAACAATACAGGTGTCACAGTATGTCCATTCCTGAAGCCATGCTGAATGCTGTGTAGAGTTGATAGGACTTCAGATGCTCAAATGCTACTGCCTCAGACGGGAATTAAACACCGGAACCCGTTAAATTGAACAGAAGGAAAATGTTGAAGCATTCAGATCTTCGTGATAGCATTCTGTTTGAAAGACTATTTCAGGGTTTAGTGTTACTTTCTCTCACTGAAAAGTGTCATTCAGTCTAATAAGATTCTGCATGGGTTATTCATTATAACAGGCCTAGGGCAAATCGACTATATTGGATTTCTTAGAGAATGTAAAATCTTCGTACCTACTGCCCTGGCTTATAGTTATTAATCTTTCTAGTTCTTATAAATCCCTGACACTCTAGAAAAACTACCACTAAAATCTCACTTACCGTGGATAGCTCAGCCCTGACAGCAGCAGGTTACAGACCAAGCTCTCTTCTACCCTGTCTTAACACTGCTGTACAACTTAAAGCTTATCTGAAGTCTTATCAACTCTAGACAACATTAAGCATGGTTTCAGGAATGGCCACAGTGTGACACCTGTATTGTTACTCTCACTGTATTCTTTGCAAAATATGATTGAAGGGCAATTTGCTGGAGTCATCTTTGCTAACCTATGAAAGTCATTTGAGCTGTTATCCAACAGACTCCTTTTTAGGAACCAGATATTTTATGATTTGATTGTAATACCAACTCATGGTTTAGTGACTATCTAAATAACAGATTCTGCAAAGTACAGCTACATGGCTTTTTTCTTTACTATCATTTCCTAACGGATCCCACAGGGTACTATGCTAGGACTTTTTTTCATTGTATTTATTGATACAAAAACTTACCCACAAAAACAAAATTCACAATCTGCTATAGGTAGTGGATACTTTCCATCATGAATAGAGGTAGTCAGACCTAAAACAAAATCATCCAGACTAGAACTTATTCAGAGAGAATGCTCCCAGGACAGCCTGCTATCTTGCCTTTCAGTCAAGCTGTAAAATGCAGTGGAAATAGGAATATTGGAGCTTTAATCTTTATTCATTCTTGCTTTCTATCCATCTGGTCACAAAGTCTACTTCTCAAAAGATTCTTCACTTGACTTGGAGGAGGAACACTGAAAAGTGTGCATCTCAGTGATTCACCTTCATTTAGCTATATGCAGAAACACTGAGCAAAATCCTCTAATCCGAACAACAGCCTTGATCTGTCCAGTTTAAAGCCTTCATTTAAAACAACCAAATGACAGCACTTCCTTCTGTTAGTCACAAGCATCTTTCAATAAACATTTAAAGAAATAATGACTCTTGTGTTCAGCTTCTAAAACAATTAAATTTTGTACTCACAATCAGCTCTCAAGGTGCATGCTGCAGACACCTGCCTGCCCACAACATGCACAACCTCCTATCTACAGTGAGTTGCACATCGCTACCTTCTGTGTCACAAATGGGTCTACTAGTAGGTAATGTGCCATCACCTCCAAATGAACTAAAACATTCTCAGAATGTTCCTGAGACAGTCTTTCCATTGGGCTGCCATAGAATGACCTACAGTGGAAGCAGTAATATGGAGATTTTATCTTACTTACAGCTTTCATGTCATCTGGTACTTAAGCTGATTTCTTCCCAAATCTGAGCTAGATCTAGAATCACTTTGAATTGTAAATCTAATAGTGTTTTACCACAGTGAGCAAACATCAACTTACTTGTTTTAAAGTTAGAGTGTCTGCTGAAACGAATCCAACATTTGAACTCTGTATATGTTTTGCTGGGGTCTATATCACATTGTTGAACTCTTAATTTATTGAATACCTAATGACAGAACCCTAATTGTTGAACTACCTATTCAGCAAATGACTTAATTATCTAAGTGGAATGCATTGAAAGATTTTACTTGGCCATCCTGAATAAAACTTGTGATTGACATGTTGACTGGCTGTGATTTACCCATTACCTCATTGTAGTGCAATCTCGGAGTTGGTATACTTAATTTGCAGGGGGTGTGGGGGTGCAGGAGGGGACAGCCCCCCCTCACAAAAATGTTAAAAAAGTTTAGTTTTCATGGTGTTGGCCAAGTAAAATCTTTCGATGAATTCCACTTCAATGAATAGGTAATTCGCTGAATAGGTAGTTCGGCTATTAGGTATTTGATAAATTAATAATTTGATGATGTGATATAGACCAGTTTTGCTGTTGTACTGGTACATGCTTAAAAGAAAAATCTACCTTAGAACTAAAAAAAAAAAAATCTATTTTTTCACTCGTCCTTGTTTTCTGAGCTATTAACACTTCAAAATCACTCTGAGTGCTTTTTACATAATTTTAATATCTTTTTCCACAAAGTGTCTGCCAATTGGGATTGACGTATCATTTTCTTGAATCCTTTCTCTTTCTCATAATCTATTTCAAGTCTGCTTTATAAGAGTCATGCTAGACATGACGAAATAGTGGTGTATTCTCATCCCATTGACATATAATGGGATCAGAGATGGTCATTCTCATCTTATATACCTTCTGTAACAGAGTTGTTGCTTTTATTTCTTGAATGGCCCTGTGAATGTCTTAGGGCATGTTTTATTGTATACTAAGGAGTTATACAGCTGCAACCAAAAAAAGAAGCTAAATTACAGGCTTTTGTTCAAAGTATCTTTTTGTAGTCCAAGATGAATTTACTAGACACTCCTCCCACACTAGTAATGAGGTGTCAAAACAGTCATTACACTGAGGGATCCTTACAGTTTCATGACAGCTGTAATTGCAAAGGAAAGGATTTGAAAATAATTCTGTTCCCCAGCACTAATGGTGAAAATATTTTTCTTTTCATTCATTCATTTATTTATATTGCTCTATAAATAGTTAAAGTACTTCAGGTTTTCCTTTCTTAATGTTTTAATGAAAGGGCACATAGCACATGTTAGCTAAAATAAGTTCTGCTATATATCATGGGTGTCATGAATGATTACATTTCCTTTGTTAACTAGAGAATGCTCATGTACTCCACTTGTGTTAAGACTGCCTCAAAGTTAGTGTAAAGACTGACTGAAACGCAGTGGAAGATATCTCTTCTTAAGGATCTGTGCACCAGATACGCACAGTCCTCTGGAAGGATGTCATAAAAAAGTAAAAAAGATCTTCCCATAAACAGTATCACTGCGCCTAGTTGATAGGGTTGCCACCTGGCTTATTTCCTGCAGTGAAGTCCTGATTTGGGCATTTTTGACCTATTGTGGTGGGATGGTATGAAAATGGTAAATATGTTGATACTTTACAAGAATTAAAAGAAAAAAATGTTTTATGTCTTTTCTCTAAATCTCGCAAACATCTTTTATACTACATTTAAGTAAAGTAGTATAAAAACCAAACCATTAAAGTTTAAAACTTAACATTTCAATACTGTGATGCTGCTTACATAAATTTGTCAAAAGAGGTAAAACTGTCTTTGAACCACTGACAGACCTAATTGCTCTGTTTTGCTATGAAAGGCATGGCTATATTGGAAACGGTTATTAATCAGTTTAAGTTCAATTCCTCTCTTCAATAAAGACAGTGGAAACAGTTTCTCATCTCTCTGACTTTTTACAGCAGCTGCTAAGCTACTTCCATCAGCAGGACTAATTATGTATACGTCTGTAAACAATACCTGACAGGGTAAACTTCTGTTTGTCATGCAGGCACAGACAAATTCATTTGCAAATTATGTGAGAAGTTAAACTTAAAAAAGTGGGTGGTCTTTCCCTTCCTTTGATTCCAAGGCAAGGAAATGAAAATTTCATAAAGTACAAGCTGGTTTCTTGTACCTACATGATACTGGAACCATATTGTAGGGTGGAAAAAAGCAACCTAAGACTTGAGTTAAACTGTAGGAGAAGATGGAGTTTTCCTTTAATTGTTGCATGGAGTGAGTACCAGTACAGATATTTTCTATCAAACTCGGTATATGCTAAATTGCTGTATTTATATTAAAAAAATCTGCCCTTTTGTCCAGTCTCTAAAAACAGCAACTGTTGATTTGAAAACAGAGCATGTACTGGATAATTGCTTTGCATGCTCAATATATCGACTAGTGAAGAAACAATATTTACATGCATTTTACAGTTATGTTCTAGATTAATAAAAGTGGAACCATTCAGTGTCTCACAAGAGGCATGTTAGGACTTTAACATATGTCACTTTTGTGAATTCAGCAACATTTGCTTGGTGTGATATTGTAACACATAGAGGAAGATATTTGGCTTTCAAGAACAGCAAATGAAAGAACCATCACTATCTGGGCATTCTGAGGCATAGCCTTTTCCTTGAGGTCCTGAGGGCCAGTGACTGCATGCAAAGTGCCATCAAGGCTCTGTCTGCTACTCATAGACCTGGTATATCTTCTGGAATGGCTTCTACTCCATCACCTGCCATGTGGTGTGCATCACATAGGGCATTGTATATAATGTAACTGTGCACATTCTGGGCAGTTTCCATTGTCTCGCATCTGGCACATGTGCAACCTCTAGCAGCATTTCATTCAAGGTGACTTTTCACAGAGTCATCTAGTTGGAAGGTGCACATTGCCAGCCACAGAGTCCTGGAAATGCTGTTCCCACTGAAGAAAACAGCAGGTTACTCGTAACTGTTTACATGGTTGTGTGCTATAGGTGATGCATATGCCTTGGAACTTTGCCTGATAATCTCCATCCATAGTCCCCAGACCATAGTGAAAATATCTTGCAAGGCCATAATGTTGCAAATACAGAAAAGCAAACACATAACATCATCAAATATGTTTGGGCTTATGAAGGTTTGCTTCCACTGCTTGGATACACCTGGAGTACAATGTAATATGCACTAGAGGCCTGCAGTAAGATATTCATGGTTTGCACCGTGCTGCACAATATGATGGTTCAAAAGCACATGCAATGATAGAATATCATAATACTGCCTGACAGACCTGTGGCAGTGGTGGAAGAGGGGCCAGATGAGGAGTTATTGGAGAACTAGCTAAAATGTTACCCCATGTGAGGCAGAGGTATGTGCAATATGTATCAGCATTGGCAAAGATGAGGGTGTGTGGTCTACAACTAAGGCTGATGGCATGGACAACACAGTAATACATGCATTAACACCCCCCAGTCTCTGCATTATGGTGTATTCACTGGCCACGCTGTGCATCTTATGTTATCTTACTAACACAGGCCATGTAAGTGAGCAGGGCGCAGTCATCAACAGTTGCACAGGTGAATTGAGGCAAAATGACATGGTACAGCAATGCTACCAAAGGTGTAAGGGTTAAAGGAGGTAGAAGTAGTAGGCACACATGTGGCTAGAATGTTGGGGGGAGGCAGGGACCACATACATCAGTATTGGGCTGGAGCTTCTATGTTGTGAATGCTAACCATTTGTACTGTTTGGTGCTGCAGTCCTAGGAACTGGAGGCATCTTGTCAAATGGAAGTCATAGCACTTCAAGTGCATGTATTATGCTTCCTCAAGTGGAGCGACAATGGATGGTCGGCATCCATGACCTCACAAATGGTCGTGTCTAGGCATTGCACTCAGCTTTCCAACAAGGGACAGAAATTATGTAGAACTGTAGGTCCCAGAGTGGCTGTCCCTGAGAGTTGTCCCCCTCAGTGGATCTAGAACAGTATCTGCCATGACAGTACTGTTTTTGGCTTATAGCATGAGCCATGCTGTCTCCTTGTGGCTTTCTCATTTGTAAAAGGACCACTCATAGAGCAGCCATTCCAGCAGTACAATTAGAGACATTTTTACACCTACAATGCTTTATTATGCAGCTCTCTCCTCAGCATGATGGTGCTATGCCAGGGCTCATGCATACAAAATCAGCACTGGATCACATTGCGCTACTTTTTCCATGGTATTTATCATAATGTGGTGGCATTATGAAGCTTTCTGACTACCTCCCTTTATTTGTGTATAGTAAACTTAAAACATATTGGCTCTGCTATGTGAATCATTGTTCAGCACACTACTCTGTACAGGACTTACTAACACATTATGTCAATAACATCAACATATTGCTGAGTAAATATCTGAGTCAAACTAGCAAAGTTCTGTAAAGTATATTACAATATTTATTTTATGTATACTGTTGTGCCAGCACTACAGTAAATCATTTGGTGTTTAGGAAAATTTATATGAACCCTAAAATGCTGTGTCACCTATTCACAATGTTATCTAGCAATAAATGTATGATACCATACTATGAGTTATTTGCAATAATGTGTCTACATATGCCACTGAGCCTGCAGGGAAAAGTATACCGTTTAAGTAGTCTTTGAGCACCAGAGTCTGATTAATCCTTAAACAGTTGATGCTTTCTTAGAACATTTACAAAAGGTAGAATGCAAGACTTGCTGATTAAGAAGTTGACAGGCGAAGCTAGCTATATAAATGAGTATAAATTTTCTCCACATTTTGAGTAATAGTATTTAGGTTACCTTTATTTCATTCCCATTATGTTAGATATGAGGATACATAGTTGCAAAATTATTTTGTTGTCCAGGATGAAAAAAGTTTACATTAATTCTGTAAAAAATAATTTATACTAATTATGAGTTGTGCTGCTTTGTAAATATTTATTTGCAATATCACTGTAAGTCAGCAAGGTGCTTGTGCTAGGTGTTTTTTAATGGGGAGATAACTCTTACAAAGGACACAGAATTGAGAAATGATTCATTATTACATGTAGTTTTGTCCTTGGAAACTGTACAAAATGCCCTACATGTGCATGTATGCTTAAATTGCAAATTACAGTATGATTAACCCAACTATAGCTTCATTAAGTATACATAAATTAGGGTGCTTGAAGGAAAATAGCTGTATAAGTACTAAAAATGAAAATGTTTCCGTTACTTACTGACATTATTATGACATACAAACTTATAAAAAAGCATGCTTAGAGACTTGCATAGCTGACATCTGAGTAATAAGACAATATAAGTGAATGAAGAAGAACAGGACCAAAATGTTCATCAAAAGTAAGCATAGCAACTAACATTTAATGGAACAAACTTGTACAGCACCATTGCCACCTTCCAGGGAAGCCTAAATATTTGGATGGGTAGCATCAGATTTTCCCCTGGTCTATTTTATGTTGGCCTTCTTGAGGCTGGAGGGAAAATTTTGAATATGGTTGGTTGTCTAGGCTTGTAATGGTCTGTAGAATGATTGCCAAGTATTTTCTTATGGACTTATGAAACTATACTTCTGTTAAATCAAGACATCAGTAGTTGTTAATGCAGAATGGCCAGGACTGAGAAACATTACTGCCGGCATAAGCCCTTTTTACCACTCATGGTAGCTGTTTTTGATTCAGAGACACCAATATTGCAGTGCTTTACTTCAAATAGGTGCATCATTTTGGTAAGCTGTCTATCTGGCCTACTGTAAATGTAAGTGAGGCATTCTTGGGGAGAAGGATAAATAATAATCAGATGTGCTCTTTCCTGGAAATACCTGCAGTAAATGCTTTACACAGCCAAGCTATTTATAGAATGACTTGGTTGTGTAAATCACCACCTCCAGCTGTATTATTTAACTCAGACAAACTTTGTGTTCATCCATTACTCAATGGGAAAGACTGTGTTAGAGATAAGTACTGTAGAGTTTAGCAGACTGGTAGTGGTGTTGGGGTGTGAGTGCGTGTACTTGTGCGGTTGTGTGTGAAGATATGCAGAGTATGAGTAACCCCAGGTGAGTGTGAGTGTGTCCACGTGGGTGGTCACAGAAGATGAGGGGTTAATTAGGGAAAGGAGGAATATTTGAGTGTGTGTGTGTGTGCAGATGTATGGCTGACTGGGTAAGTGTGTCCATGAGCGTGATCAGGTAAGGGGGTGTTCAAATCCTGTTAGTGTGTGCGTGTATGTGTGTCTGTGTTTGTGTGTGTAACTGCCATTCCTATAAACTCCCCTTGCCTTATGAGCAAATCCTACAATATGAGGGGTGCACTAGACAACAGGGACCTTTAAACATTACACAAGGACCTTTAAACACTACCCTAAGTCACATCAAAAGTTAATAGATCAACAGGTTTTGCAGAATGAAAGCTGTATGAGGGAACACTAGACACCAGGGTCACTCTTTAATATTACTGTAATCCACTTAAAAATTTAATAACATTCAGGTTTTGAAGCAGAAATCATATTATGGACAGAAAGAAGAGTGAAACTCTAATGTCTGACATTGTTGACTGACTGTAATGGTCTGTTACTTAAGACAGCCATGCTCAAAGCTTCCAGACAAAGCCAGGGAAATACTAGATAACACAAAGGTGTCTTTTTAAATATTTCTGTAATCCACTTAAAAAGTTAATAGTGCAACAGGTCTTGCATCACAATGCATTTTCTGAACAATGAAAGAAATTATACTCTTACGTCTGACGTTATTGACTCATTGTAATCATTTACAATTTACAAGGCATTGTGAAAGAATAAGAGGCAACATCAGGGGCATTGTGTTAACTCAGGGACAAGTAAGAAGTATGGTATGTGTCTGCGTCTATGTGTGTGCATACGTATGGATGTGTGTATGTGTATGAGGGATTGAATGAAGGGGTGCCTCTGCAAACGAGATCACTGGTCACTGGTGGTAATTACAGCAAGGGCAGCAGAGAAGGACTTGTTAGTGCTTTCAGTAATCACTGAGAGATTCAGAAACTTACAAATTAGCCAATAATGAAATCTTTCCTCATTGTGGTTAATGTGTCTCTAAATCGGTGGTTTCTACAATCATAATAAAAGGCCCTTTTTTCTACTACTTTACCGCTTATAAATGGGCCTTTTTCTGAATCATGGCTAATGTTGTCTTCTCCTGGTGACAGAGTGTATTAAAATGATAATTAAGTTATGTGGGGGAAAAGAAGATGGAGAAAGTTGCAACTTAATGCTCTATCATAAGAAAGGAGAATGAGGAAACTGCTGCAATCCAATTATTGAATTAAAGTTAGACAATAAAATGTGGAGAAGTACAAAATAGATAATACTGAGAAATAGAATAAGAGGTATAATCCCTAAGAAGCTAGTATGCCTCTTAACTTTAAGGTCTTGCCTCACAATGCCCCTTAGGAATCATTACTGGCTGCACTGAGTTTTCCATTTTTTGCCACACCGCCTATTAAAGTAATTTCAGCTTTCTTGGGAAGGAGCAGGTGAGCCTGTAACTTTTTAGGATATGTCAACTTTGCTGGGGTATCTGAATCAATATAACCACGCACACACAAACACACCTCACGCTCGTTATTTACTGGCTAACAATCAAATTACAGTACTACAAGAAAGATCAAATGCTGTAATTGGTCATTTGATTTCAAACAAAATCCCTGTTGTTAAAAATGAATTTATATAATATGGCTTATATTCTACAGTTGCTATTTATTTTCTTGTCTTAAATATTCATAGATGTGTATGTAAAATGCTTGGTTTCAAATATCTGTTTTCATACCACATTTCTTTCCAGAAATATGGAGAAAGCAAAAAATATTCAGGTTATTAAGTACACAGACCTGAGGATTTTTGACTGGAGACAAACTGCCAAGCCTGCTTGGATTACTTTTGAATACTTAGTAATTCTGTACAATATTTCAAATTATATATTTTTTATTACTTTCGACTTAGGATGAGTTTAAGTTTGCTATTTCTACTACCATTATCTGATCTGATTAATATACAGTGATTCCCTATATACATCATCCACACAGTTTCTTACACTGTTTTATATTTTTAAAATCCATATAAAGATGTATGTATTTGAGTAAATGGTTCAAGCAATGTCCTAGTAATATATATATATATATATATATATATATATATGTATGTATATATGTATGTATATATGTGTGTGTGTGTGTGTGTTTGTATGTATGTACTTGTTTAGTGGGTTGTTTGAGACTTTGGAGATACCGTAGAGATTACTTGTTTTTGATTTTAAATATATACATTCAAAGTGAAAGGTCAACACTTGTTCTCACACCTCTTATAAACCAAATATTGCTGCTGTTTAAAAAGCTTATGTTTTCTAGTTAATTAAGAATTTATTAATAATTATGTTTCCTATTGCTTACACAAATCAATGTTTTATATCTTTTCATACTCAGAAAATGTTAGAATTTAAGAAGTGTAAGGTATTATATTGGAATCTGTTTCTCTCAGCTAATAAAATAAGTTCTGCAGACTATTTGATCAGGAGATATAGTTTGCAAAATTGTAATTGGCTGGACTTCCAAACTTGTAAGGATTTTATACACACTAAGCTCGTAGCCTCATTAGAGGCACACAATAAGAGGAACTTAAAAATCTTGGATTTTATCTCAACAGTTATTAATAGCTCACCCAAGAATACTTCATACATATCTGTTATTTATAGAATTCTCAGAAGTGATTTAAGCAAAACAGATGTTTCTTTTTGGAATTATTCAAGTGAAGTTAATAGACAAGTATTCTCAGAAAAAGATAAAAAAAAAACATTGTTTACAGTCAATGAAGGAATCTACATCTTCCATGTTCTGGCATGTATACACATGGAAATTTTTACATAGATGTTTTTTCACTCCACATAGACTAGGAATAATGTACATAAAAAATGAAATGCTAAGATGTAGATACCCCGATGCCAACTGGATGCATATGGTTGTTAATTGCAAAATAATGTCCCCATTTTGGTTAGACTTTAAATATCTTTGTAAAGCTCTATGGAATGACAGCTGTAAAATTTCTGACTTCCTTATCCTTTTCAATGTTCCTGTTTCTGAAGTAATTCCTAAAAAACATTTTTACTATGGTCTATCCTCTCTATAGCAATGAAAACTGTTACTAAAAATTGGAAATCCCAATCTACTGCTGTCTTTAAAGTAGAGTTTTTTCATCTTGTGAAATATATTTGTAATAGTGAGATTGCTGCTATAAAAGCAAGGACTAACAACACAACCCATCATTTAATTGCTTGGACAAAATTGTCTAACCTTTTAGAGAAATATTAAGTGTTTTCATATGTATATTGCTTTTTTAGTTGTTATGGACATTGTATATAGTTTATATGTTTTTCCTTTTACTATGCTGTTATGTTTATTGTGTTATAAAATGAATAAAAACATTTTGAAAAAAAATAAGAATGCATGATGCAAACAATTCAAAGGACAGAACTTCTAAAGGCAAACAGATGGGGAGCCTAAGTAGTACAAGAACATTAACAAGGGATCTATGAGCAGCATTAAATAATGGCCAGCGGAAAAAGGCAAATATAAGGTGGAAATAGGAAAGAACAGAAAATTAATGGAATATCTGATGAGGTTCTACTGACTTAGTTAAAAAGATGATAGCAAAGAAAGAGGGTTAGAGTCAGATTTATGTTGAGATTATTCCAGATATCTTGCTGAGTAAACAAAATCTGGATTATTATAAATGGAGATGTCACAGAAGGATAAGTAGGTCACTTTTGCACGTATAAATTATTTATTTACTGGCATTTGTTTACTGGGAAAGTCTACTGGCTCAAAATATGCCCATTTTCAGTGGAGGCCCGGGGAGAAAAGCTTCAAGGTAATAATAAGACTTACATAAAGTTCCAAAATAAGTTTCAAACAATTTCTAAAGATCCAGAGAATTACATAAATAAATTATCAGAAATTCATATAAAGTAGATAAACTGATAAAACATCATACTAACAGCAAAAATTCATTGTACAGAGGATAACAACATGGCATAATACTAGGCAAAACAAGATTGTTCAATGTTTTACAGTTACGAGCACCAAGGAATGCATGTAAATTCGGGTGTTACATAGAATAAACAATAAGACATATGTGTAGAGAGAAAGACATAAGAAAAGAGGAAGAAGGGAGATAGGAGAGAGAAAAGTAAGTAGGATGGACTGTAGGGAAAAAAGAGAAAGAAAGAGATAAGAGAGAAGGAAGAAGATAGAAGTAGAAGGAAGTGGAAGAAGTGAGAGGGGAGGGGGAAGTAGAGAGTTTAGAGAAAGCAGGAGGAAGAATTAAGTAATTAAGAGTTCATTATGAATTATCAAAAAAACAGTAGTTGGAGCAGGAACTAGAATAAGCACAGGCTTAGGTTTGGTTGGTAGAATTAAGTAATGTCAGAGGAAGCAATTGAACAGTTACATGTCCAGTTGGAGAGGAGATGGTTATACAGTGCAGTTTTGAAGTCAGAGGCTTTGTTCAATGCAGATAAATATAGGTAGGTTATTCCATATCCTGGCAATATTCCAAGAGTATAATAACTCGCCTGCAAGTAATTTGGGTTTATGAATTTGAAGCAGATGTTGGTGTTTAGATCGCAGTGGCCTAATGGGGTTGTAAAGGGTAAGCAGGGAGTTAAGGGCAGGCAGTTCTGTAGTTTATGAAGAAATTTATGTGTAATTGTGAGCTGAAGGAGTAATAGGTAGTGGGAGAATTCTAGCCATTGTAATTTTCTTAGGGCAATACAGCAATGAGTAGAATGGCAAATTTTTGTAGCAGATTTAGCAATCTTGTTATAGCAAGTTTCTATTTTTGTTTTCAGGGAACACTGCAGGTTGGTTAGTAAAGGTAGGTTAGAGAGGGTAACAGGTAAGATAGTGCTAATAATTGTTTAGTTGGTTGGTAAGCAAAATTGAAAGAATTTCAGGGCTTAAATTTAATCATAATAAATACAAAACATTACTAATTAACACACAGATCAACAAAAACTTAAGAGAGAATAGCCTGTTTAATTGGGAGAATGATGTATTAGAATATTTGGGTGTCAGTATAAAGAGTACATGGAAAGAGTCTGTTAAACTAAACTACAATAATTTAATAACCACCATTAGTGAACTAATCAAAAGATGGAATAACATGTTCTTCACAATGGAGGATAGGCTCTTGTTTTATATGTCATTGATACTAAACCCTCCCAAAAACATATTTAAAAAAATTAGATTTCATGCTACTTAAATTTTATTTCATTATGAATTATTAAGAAAACAGTAGTTGGAGCAGGAACTAGAATAAGCACAGACTTAGGTTTGGTTGGTAGAATTAAGTAATGTCAGAGGAAGCAATTGAACAGTTACATGTCCAGTTGGAGAGGAGATGGTTATACAGTGCAGTTTTGAAGTCAAAGGCTTTGTTCAATGCAGATAAATGTAGGTAGGTTATTCCATATCCTGACAATATTCCAAGAGTATAATAACTCGCCTGCAAGTAATTTGGGTTTATGAATTTGAAGCAGATGTTGGTGTTTAGATCGCAGTGGCCTAATGGGGTTGTAAAGGGTAAGCAGGGAGTTAAGGGCAGGCAGTTCTGTAGTTTATGAAGAAATTTATGTGTAATTGTGAGCTGAAGGAGTAATAGGTAGTGGGAGAATTCTAGCCGTTGTGATTTTCTTAGGGCAATACAGCAATGAGTAGAATGGCAAATTTTTGTAGCAGATTTAGCAATCTTGTTATAGCAAGTTTCTATTTTTGTTTTCAGGGAACACTGCAGGTTGGTTAGTAAAGGTGTGCCGTAGGTTAGAGAGGGTAACAGGTAAGATAGTGCTAATAATTGTTTAGTTGGTTGGTAAGCAAAATTGAAAGAATTTCAGGGCTTAAATTTAATCATAATAAATACAAAACATTACTAATTAACACACAGATCAACAAAAACTTAAGAGAGAATAGCCTGTTTAATTGGGAGAATGATGTATTAGAATATTTGGGTGTCAGTATAAAGAGTACATGGAAAGAGTCTTTTAAACTAAACTACAATAATTTAATAACCACCATTAGTGAACTAATCAAAAGATGGAATAACATGTTCTTCACAATGGAGGATAGGCTCTTGTTTTATATAAGTCATTGATTTCATGCTACTTAAATTTTTATGGTTCCCCTTAAAACCTAGGATTCCATATAAATGGCACATTAGAGCTTGGAACAGTAATGGGATAGCATCCCCTAGCTTAGATTTTTATTCCAAATCGGTTATAATTAATGTAATATTAAACTGGATCACACCTACCTATATATCTGGCTGGAAAACAATACATGAGATTCATATAACTGATGTCAGAATTATAGAAAATCAATTTAAGGAACAATATGGAATAAGTAGAGTTCATTGGCTTTTACATGCATTTTGTTTATTTAATAAGAAGTTTGATCATTTTTCTTATGGCAATCAAATATTTAATAACTTTAAATATATAATTGATTGTAATTACAACATTAAACGATTTCTGTTTCTTATATCCCCTATAGCATACTCCCCTGATTGCCTAGATTATTTCAACATCAATGCGATGCAAAAATTAAAGGAAAATAACTTGATATTCTGGCATCAGTTTATTGAAAATAAGAGTATTAAACCACTAAACTCTCTTTTTTGTAGTTTTGATAATAGTCAAGACAGTTGTTTATACACTCATTATGGCAGTTTGTAGAAAACAAAATGAGAGTATCAATCAACATAGAGACTGAATCTAGTTTGATTCAGCTTTTTATTAGGTGTCTTGAAAAGACAGATAATCAAAAATTAAGTATCTCAGCTATATATATAATATACTAAGACAAGACACTCTAAAGTTTGACTCAGAGTTTTGGAATTACTATGTAAAGATTAATGGAGAACAAATATCTGATGAATCAAAAAAATGTTATTGAATTCTACGTATGGTACCTCTTTTTCATTATATTGGAGATTGTATACATGGACATTTATGAATAGGAGTTTCTATGCTCCACATAAAATAAATCTTATACTCAAAAACAGTGAAAGTAAATGTTGGAAATTTTATGAATTACTAAAGGCCAACTGGGTTCTCATGTTCATTGAATGTAGAAATGTTCAATACTGGAAAGACTTCAGAAGTTTTGTAAATGCTTTATGGTCTGATAAGTACCATATTTTTAACTCACTAATCCTATACCTAATGTAATACCTAAATCTCAGATTCAGTTACTCTGGTCAATTTTTGCAATTCAAAAGCAAAAGAAACAAAGGCCTCTAATGCACTTGCCATTCACATAAAAGTCCAAAACAAGCAAAAAAAAAATGGCAACATTACATCCAAGAAATTTATTATAAATTACAATAAAAACGTAGTCGAAAAACACATTTTTCTATTTTATAATAAATTTCTTGGATTGTTTTCGACTACGTTTCATTGTATTTTATAATAAATTTCTTAGATGTAACTTTGCCTTTTTTTTGCTTCCAATTCTTGCAATTGCCAATAAAGTTATTATTTTGAAATGGAAAAGTAAACCAGATTTGATGTTTAAAGATTTTATTAATTTAGCAAATGTTGTTTGTAAAAAAGAACTGCAAACCATTTGTTACAGAACTCATAACATTACTCATAAAAAAATAGCATGGCAAAAATTGGAAAACCTTTTGAACAAATACTGATAACTTCTAATGGATAAAATGATTGTTTATCATGGATGAATATAAATACTGTAAATAGTTTTGTTATTGTTTTATTGTATTTATTATATGTACATTTGCGTATGTTTATAATGAAAACAAAATAAAAAAGTTTTTGAAAAAAAAAGTACTCTACAAGGCAGGAGGGGAGATAACAGAAGAGGAAAGAGGGGTAGATTTGTCAACTGAACTATATGTGGAAGCAGCATACCTCTCAACTGTCCATATTTTTGCAGAATGTCCAGATTTTTGCCTCATATTTTTGCTCTTTTCCTCATAAAATTTCTGTTTTTCTGGGAAATCATTGAGGGTTGAAGTCATTAAATAATGATAAACATTTGAGTTCCATACTTTAAAATCTCTCAGGACATGCATGCTATTGTTCAAGCAACTTTCTAAGTTTATGAGAGCAATATTTACAATCTGTCCCAATTTATGAGCCTTTGTCCACCCAATATTTTAGGTGTTGTTCAGATTTCTTGTGCTAAGAAGTTGAGAGGAATGGGAAGCTGGGAATTTACTGTGGAATGCTATGGTACAGAGGACAGTCTGAAATTACAAGAATAAACTTCATATAAATGTGCATGTGGATAAAAATGGTTAGGTAGTTGACATAAGTGAGGTGGAAAAACTTAAAACATTGGGCCTGGTGAGACTCTACGGTAAGGCAGGCAGCTCATCAGTTTTCTCAGAAGTTTTGCTAGTGCCTTGAGTGAGAAAGGATAGGAATTAAGGCATTCATTGACTGGCTGAGGGACTGATGTTACAAGGAGGGATAAGAAATAGTAAGTGGCTGGGGAACTACAGGGAAAGGATCTTATCCTGGAAAAGTGTTTCCAGTTCAGTAGAAATACTGGAATTTGGAGTGTGAATTCAAACATATATTTAAAACAGGAACTATTTTAAACTAAACAGGATGAGGAAGAATCATTACTAAGAAACTGCAGACGGAATGCAAGGATTAGAGAGGGAAAAAATTAATGAAATGGAAAGAAAAAAGTATTTGTAAGATGATAGTGATAGCATGTGTCTCTCTCCTACTTTGGACACAATATAATTATCTTTGTGGGTTCTGTTCAAGCAGCTTTATTATATACAAATGCATTACTATAGAAGTTTACTGAGTTTAACTTAAGTAACTTGTATACAAGCTAACTACTGTAATCATGCATGCTTACTCTCTGGCTGAACTCTCAAAATGGCACTAGGAATAGCACGTGCCCTGTATTTATATGTGTACACTCAGCAATTGACATGCTTCTTAAGGTTACATCACATACACTCTGATCTACATCCTCCCTCTTTGAGAAATAGATCATGCAATGTTATGAATCTATTTGGCATGCAGATATTGCAAGTAATTTTTGTCGTGCAGTTATACAAGGTTAGGTACATATATACAGTCATGTACATGTTGCTGCGTATTTCACAACTGGGCTTGTATACTCGACCATATCGTGTGAAGTAAAACTGGGATTTTTGTTTAGCAACTGGAGCTGTCTCTATAGAATATTCGATCATAGAAGTATTTGGAACATCCTCAGGAATGGAAAAAGTGGTTGAAATACACTCTGGGATGGGGACAACATCTGATTCGCTCTGAGATCTAGAGTCTGTATGACAGGAACAATGCTGCAATGATGATTCTGGAAGAAGATGCCTATGATTTCTCCTGTACTCCACACCCTCGGATTCTACAAGATAGGATCTTGGCTCAGCACACATGCCTGTAACTTGACCAAGCCAGTCAAAACCTTTCACTGTTTGTATCCTCACTGTCTCTTCTTCATTCAATAGATGAAGAAATCTGCTCGATTTATCATAACTGGACTTCTGGGTGGAATAATTGAGCCTTGATGGTTTTGTTGTTGTTAGCTTTAGGTCTCAGTAAACTGGAACTAATGGGTAGCATTGTTCTAGTTTGCCTGGATAGAAGTCTCATCACGGGGTATGCTTCAGAGATTAAGTAGATTCAAAAAGACATTGGTATTCTCACTCTTTGATGTTTCAAGTAATTGCTTTGCACTCTGCACTGCACGTTCAGCTAGCCCATTTGATTGTGGATATTCAGGACTGCTAGTAACATGCACAAAGTCCCATTCTCTTGCAAATTTCTGAAATAACTGACTAGCAAATTGAGTACCATTGTCAGAAATAACTTTGTGTGGACTACCATGGACTGCGAAATGATGTTTCAACTTAGTAATAACAGTAGTGGATGTTAGATTAGGTAGTAAGTCAATCTCAAACCAATTCGACTAAGAGTCTACCAACACTAAGTAGTGTTGGTTGTTTCACTCAAAGATATCAGTGGCTACTGTTGACCAAGGTAGTTCAGAAACTTGACTTAGCTGAAGTGGTTCTGTTTGCAAATGCAGTTTAGTTCTATTGCATACTGAACAAGAAGAAAGTACTTTGTCAATGTCTTTCAGTAACGACGTCCAAAATGCTAGTTCTCTCGCTCTTCTCTTAGTGGATGCGAAACCTGGGTGACCACGATGCAAAATCTGGAAGTATTCTTGTTGTAAGGAATCAGGAACAACAATTTTAAGACCTTTGAAAATAATGCCATCTTCCATTAACATTTCATCTCTGTAAGGAAAGTATGTTGCACTTCAGGTGGTACACTAAATTGCTTTGACAGCCATCCAACATTAATGTAATGATTGAGCTTTTGCAAAATTGGATCATCTTTGTGTAATCTCTCAGCTCATCAAGCCTAGTAGAAGAGAAATTATGAACTGTCATCATGTCAAAGTCAAAATTCTCTGCGTCAAGCTGTTCCATCTTATTTCTGGATGACCTCGATAAGGTATCAGCCAGATAAAGTAGTCTGCCTTTTGTATAGACCATTTTGAAGTTGTACTTTTGCAATCTGAGCATCATTCTTTGTAAACTTGCTAGACCTGAATGCATAGGCTTCTTTAGAATAGAAACTAGACATCAGTGTTCAGTTTCAATCTGAATAGCTCGACCATAAATATAATCATGAAACGTTGAACATGCAAATACTATTGCCAAAAGTTCTTTCTCAATTTCAGCATATTGCATTTCAGTTTGGGTAAGTGTTCTAGATGCTAAGGCTTCTGGTCTGCCCTGTTGAAGAATAACTGCGCCAAGACCAAATTTTGAAGCATCACAGGACGGAGTGATTGGTTTATTCACACTATAGTATCTTAATGTAGGTGGGGTGGCAATCCTCTGCTTAAGGTCTTCAAATGCCTTCTGGTGTTGTTCTAACCATGACCAAGTAACATTTTTGCACATCAGCTCTCTTAAATGTGTTGTTAACTCCATGAAGTCTGGTATAAACTTGCCTAAATAGTTGACCATGCCTAGGAAATGCTGTAGAGCTTGAATATTATCTGGTGCTGACATCTCAAGAATAGCTGCTTGCTTAGTCGGGGTCTAGTCTGAAGCCTGTACTGGTAAATAAATGACCTACATATGTAACTTCTGGTAGTCTGAATTTGCACTTAGGTTTCTGTCATGCTCTGCTTCACCATTACTTCCAACCTGTAAATCATCTACTATTATGGCACAAGGATAACCCAAAAACATTTGCTCCATTGCCCACTGTAAGACTTCACTTACAGAATGTATTCTAAATGGCATCCTTAGAAATCTGTATCGGCCAAATTGGGTGCTGAAAGTGGTTAGTAATGAGGATTTGTGATCAAGCATTACTTGCCAAAATTAACTTTTTGCATACAAGACAGAAAAAACTGTGGCATTTGGTACAAGAGCTGTGACCTCTTTGACTGTTCACATTTGATGATGCAGTCTCTTCAATACTTTGTTCAGATCTCTTGGGTCAACACATATTCTGATTTCATCTGAGCCTTTTTTGTGAGCTGCTACCAAAGACATAACTCATTCAGTTGGTTCTGTAACCAGACAAATTAAATCTTGCTGCACCATTTTATCCATCTGAGCCTTAACTTTATCTTGCATAGCTGTCAGAGCTCTTCTTGCTGGTCTGACTACTGTAGTGACCTCTGGGTCTAACTTCATGGAATACACAACTGGAAGTTTGCCCAACTTTTCATCGAAAACATCAGCGTACTCTGGGAAAATGGCTTCAGAAAAATTGGAACTAGGACATGCACTTATGTGATGAACTTCTTTGGTGAAAGAAAGCAAATTCATTCTCAAACAGTCTTTGAGATCCAATAGGCTGTACTGGCCTTCTGACTATATAGAATAACAAGCTGTAACAGTTCTTGGCTGAATAACATAAAAGCATCACTGAGCTTTCGGTCTGAATTTCTTGACCTCAGTAAGCAACAAGTTTCAGACTGCTAGCCACATTGAGTTGCTCATTAGTTCTCACTTTAGCAAATTTGTCTGCTGACATAACATTACACTTTGAACCAGCATCTACTTTAAACTCTGTGGATTTACTATTGATCCAGACAGTACAAAACACTTTGTTCTTTGCCAATAAATTCACTGCATCAACTCTTTCACCAATTACTGATACACCATCTACGTAGAAAGTAGAACTGCAGTCCACTTGATCAACCTGCTTTTTTGTGTGACCTTTCTTTACAACTATGAAGTATTTACCTGATTTGCAAAACTTTGAAAATGGTTCCATTTTTTACACTTGTGATTGCTGACCCAAATGCTAAACTTTTCTTTCTTCTAGACTCATGACTGGCACCACAATTGCAGCAGTTAACAAAAAAGCTTGGCTTGGGTTTTGCTGATTCATGCCTGTACTGCACTGAGGGTCTTGTTGATTCATCCTTGTACTGTACAGAGCATGCCCCCCTAACTAAACTAGTCTTAGAACTTGCTGGAAAGCTACGTGGTTTCCCTGGTGAACCAGCAGGTGCTGTGGCTGCTATGTGCTTAGGCCTACTTCTGTTTGCCACGTGTTGCGTGTTATCTACATTTGCTCTGGAACCTGCTGAAACCATGCTCTTGTCACTCGTGAGCATACGTGTGTGTTTTTCTGTCACCTCATGGATTTGACAAATCTGTATGGCTTTACTCAATGTTAAATCACTGTCATGAAGCAAAATCCTTCTCACAGCAGCATGACTAATAGTCTAATACCACACATGAGCCTGTACTTTATTAACTCATCTTTTAAGTCACCAAATGATACATTTTGGCTTTGTTTCTCAGGTCAGTTATATAAGCTGCAAAAGTTTTCCCTGGTTTCTGATCTCTCGTGTAAAACAAATGCCTGTCTAATGTAATATTTGTCTGGGTGTTACACATTTCTCTGAACTTGCGCTTCAAACACGCGGGGGTCTTCCCTTGATTCAGCCTGAACAACAATGTGACAAGTTTCACCTTCTCCCTCATACACTGCTGGTGCATACACAAATGAACACTCTTCTTCTATGGCCTCTGACTTAGCTAGGTTTAGCAAAATGAATGCCTTGGTGTGTGCATCTTTATCTGCATAAGCTGCTTGTATAAAAATATCGTACACTTGTTCAAATATTCTCCAATTCTCTGCAATATTCTGATCAAATATAAGTGGTA